>NC_060130.1:333031278-333358778 GCF_021461395.2 Schistocerca americana | reverse complement strand
TACTGCACTGAAATGGTGCAGAAGTTAGATTATACTTACACACTTACACACACACAAGCACACACACACACACACACACACACACACACACACACACACACGCACACACACACACACACACAAATTTTCAGTGAACACATTACTGCACTGAAATTGTGCAGAAGTTATGTTGTACTTATATACAAATCAGTTGGTTTTCCTAAGAAATTCATCAATGGAGTAGAAGGAGTTGGCCACCAATAAATCCTTTAGGCTTCTCTTAAACTGAATTTCATTGGTTGTTAAGCTTTTTATGGCTGCTGGCAAGTTATTGAAAATGTGTGTTCCTGAATAATGCACACCTTTTTGTACAAGACTAAGTGACTTTAAATCCTTGTGAAGATTATTCTTATTTCTAGTATTGATTCCATGAATTGAGCTGTTGGTTTGAAAAAGTGATATATTTTTAATGACAAATTTCATTAAGGAATAAATATGTTGGGAAGCTGTAGTTAGTATGCCTAGTTCCCTAAACAGGCTTCTGCAGGATGTTCTTGAGTTCACACCACATATAATTCTTACTGCACGTTTTTGTGCCCGGAAAACTTTAGCTTGGCTTGATGAATTACCCCAGAAAATAATCCCATATGACATTATGGAATGAAAGTAAGCATAGTATGCCAGCTTTTTCATTTTTATATCCCCTATGTCTGACAAAATTCGCATTGCAAACAGAGATTTGTTAAGACGCTTCAGCAGTTCTGTGGTGTGCTCCTCCCAGTTGAATTTATTATCAAGCTGTAATCCCAAGAATTTAACACCGTCCACTTCTTCTATCTTCTTGTCATCATATGTTAGACATATACTCTTGGGACACCCCTTACAAGTTCTGAACTGCATGTAGTGTGTTTTTTCAAAGTTTAGTGACAAAGAATTGGCTAGGAACCAGTGATTAATGTCCACAAATATTTTATTGGCTGATCTTTCTAAGACTACACTTGATTTGCTATTTATTGCAATGTTTGTATCATCAGCAAACAAAACAAACTTGGCATCTGGTAATGTTACTGATGACAGGTCATTGATATACACAAGAAAAAGTAAGGGCCCCAAAATGGAACCTTGTGGGACCCCACATGTAATTAGTTCCCAGTTGGATGATGCCTGATAGCTTGATACATGTCTCTTTCCTAATAACACCCTTTGTTTCCTGCCAGAGATATAAGATTTGAACCATTTTGCAGCATTTCCTGTTACACTATAATATTCTAGTTTACTTAAAAGGATATTGTGATTTACACAGTCAAATGCCTTTGACAGATCACAAAATATACCAGTTGCCTGCAATTTTTTGTCTAATGAATTAAGTACATTTTCACTGTAAGTGTAGATAGCCTTCTCAATATCAGAACCTTTTAGAAATCCAAACTGTGACTTTGACAGTATGTTATTTGAGATAAGATGGTTATAAAGACGACTGTACATTACTTTTTCGAAAATTTTTGAGAATGCTGGCAACAGTGAAATTGGACGGAAATTTGATGCTATTTCTTTATCTCCCTTCTTAAACAGTGGCTTAACTTCAGCATATTTCAGCCATTCGGGAAATATTCCACTGATAAACGACTGGTTACACAGATAGCTTAATATGTTCCTTAGCTCAGAATCACATTCTTTAATTAACTTTGTTGATATTTCATCATACCCACTAGATGTTTTTGATTTTAAAGATTTTATGATGGACGTTATTTCTGTTGGGGTAGTGAGGGTCAAATTCATATTATGGAAGTTACTTGAAATGTCTGGTCTAAGGTAATCCATAGCAGCATCTACCGAACCTGACAACCCCATCTTTTCAGTAACAGTTATAAAATGTTTGTTAAAAAGTTCTGCAACACTATACACATCTGTCACCAATGCATCATTTACTCTTAATGCTATTTGTTCCTCTTCATGTCTGGTTCTACCGGTCTCCTCCTTCACTATATCCCATATTGTCTTTATTTTGTTATCTGATATGACTATCTTTTCCTTGTAATATATTTGCTTTGACATCCGTATTACAGTCTTTAATATTTTGCAGTATTTCTTATAATGTGCTATAGCATCAACATTGGAAATGTTTCGGATTGACAGATACAGTTTTCTTTTTGTTTTACAAGATACCCCTATTCCTCGAGTAATCCATGGCTTCTTTGTAGACTTTGCTCTAACCTTGGTAAGTTTTGGGGGAAAGCAGTGTTCAAATAAGGTAAGCACTTTATTAGCAAAAATGTTATATTTTTCATTCATGCCATGAGCACTGTAAACATCAGTCCAGTGAATGTCTCTGAGGAGTGTCCTAAAATAATCAATTTTTGGCTTACTGATTACCCTCTTGAGCTCAGATTTAACAGATTTTATATCCTGTTCAGTATTAACATTTAACAGAAGGAACTGCATGTCATGGTCTGAGAGGCCATTGACTATTGGTTTTGTAATATAATTTTGTTCATTTTACTTTTCTATAAAGATATTATCAATGGCTGTTTGTGAGCAAGTGGTTATCCTAGTGGGGAACTTTACTGTGGGAATTAAGTTGAATGATAGTGTTACTAACTCAAATAGGTTCTTATTGGGAGAGTCTTTAAGGAAATCTACATTGAAATCACCAGCAACCACTATTTCTTTGTTTTTGGTTGTTAAATGGGCCAGTACAGCTTCAAGGTGGTTTACAAACAGATTAAAGTTACCTGCAGGTGCTCGATATACACTTAATATTATGAAAGATTTTTTGTGAAAATCTAATTCTGTTGCACATGCTTCCATATGCTGTTCTAGGCAAAATTTATGAATGTCTATGTTCTTAAATTTATGACCGTTCCTGATGAATGTGGCAACTCCTCCTTTCTCCATTTCTGATCTACAAAAATGAGATGCTAACCTAAACCCTGTAACACTTAAAAGTTCTATACCAGTGGTCACATGATGTTCAGAGAGGCAGATTATGTCAGCTGGGTTTGAAGACTCTAATTCATCTATGCAGATAGTTAATTCATTAATTTTATTTCTCAGTCCTCGAATATTTTGATGCAATAAAGATAGCTGACATTTCACATTGACTGACTTAAAATTGGGTGGAGTTAAAATATCTGCTGACAGTTGAAAATTCTTAACCAATGGCTGTTTATGTTGATGTAATAAGCTGGAATTATGTTTTTTGATTTCTTTCTCAAACTGAAGGTTTGTCTCAGTTCTAACCTCTCTTAAAATTTGTTTTCTTTCTGTCCTCCCTACCCTAAAAAAGGGTCTTTTCTGAATCCTATAACCACTGGTATTTTACCACTCATGACAGTGCCTCCCCCCTTTAACTTTCTTGCTATTTCCCCAGCCAATTTACCCTTCCCCTTCCTGTTGAGGTGAAGGCCATGCCTAGTATAATCCCACCTACTGATAGAATCAACATGAACCACACCAATGTGTGACCCCGCACCCGACATGAGCAGCCGTTCCAGCTCCAAATTAACTCTCTTGACAGAAGAGTTCAAATGAGGTCGGTCATGGCGCCCAAGAACAGATACAAAACTCAACACTGGTATGCCTCGATGCTGATGCAATCTTCGCCAGGTCACACTCTACGCTGTACCCAGGATCTCTGTCAATACTGTTACCTGCCCCACCCACTATAACCACGGTGTCTTCCTTAGTGAAATCTTTGCAAAGTGATCCTAAATCCTCTGTCACCTGCTCCAGACCAGCACTAGGTTTAAAAAAATTGGTGACCTGGTATTCTGATCCTAGTTCATCCTGCAAGAGTTGGCCAACACCTCTTCCATGGGAACTACCTAACAACAACACTTTCTTTCTCTTTACTGATTTCCCTACATTCTTACTTTTCAATTTGCTGCTGAAAGTTTGTTGTGCCCTGTCTACACCTGTAACTGCTTGAGGCTCACCAGCTTCTAACTGAAGCAACAGGTCAAATCTATTTTCCACATTCACCATAAAGCTGTCAGACAAAGTTCTAGGCCTGTTCCTCCTGTTGCCTGTTGCCACTTCCCACCTCTCTTTACCCTTCTCCCTCCTTAACCTGTCAAGATCTCCCCTGGCCTTGTCTAACTCAGCCTGAAGGGCAGCAATTTTCCCCTCCTGTTCCAGTATCTTCCTATCTCTACTACAAATCCTACAAAACCACTGATGAGTCTCATTTACTTCCCCTATTCCCACGCCACTACAGTCACCCACATGGAAAAAACTACAGCACCCATCACACCAAAGCCCCGACCTAACAATTCTACGGCAAGTCAAGCACTTTTCACTCATGATAAACGTAATAATTTATTAAGAATAAGTCAGTTAAATTACAGATAAACACGAAAATATGGTTACACAAATTTGGCCTATACGCAACTGTGTGTAAACAAAAACAAAAGTGCAAAGTTTCTGAAACAACAAGTTAAACTTTACGCTACTTTCCGGAAATGCTAGTTAAATAATGAAGAGGTACGCTAAGTTAAATTGCTGGAGAGAGCAAGGAACAACTAAACGAAATTCTATAGATTTGCTGCAGCAGAACGTAAACAGAAAATACGACTGTACGGTCTTTTCGCGTTTTCTGCTATATTACGTAAAGAGAAATGAAACCTTTAATGGTACACTTAAACGGCACACTAATACACTTATTTACCACGTAATCAGTACTAATCTATGTGTTTTATAATCTAAAATAACTTATCTTTACGAGAACACCAAACCTCGCGCTAGTCGCTTGGCTGCAGGGCTGTCAAAGGTAAAGGTAATTCTGTCAAAGAAAATAGTGGTCACTGATGCCACTATTGTAAGTACTACACACTATGTTACTAAATCAGAAACTGAGTCAGTAAATCATGCATAATAATTACTGTATAAATGATGTGAAAGCCATGAGATACCTTAAGACACATTTGTTAAAAGGCAATAAAACATAAAAAAGCCTTAAAAATTACAGGACATCATTGAGATGCAGATGTGCTTTGCATTGAAATGACACTAAGAAACTGGTCTCTTTTACTCTGTTGATTTGCCTGTACTGTCTATCATTTCTCACAGACTTGCATTTGAGAGGAGTTGTTAGCCAGTCCACAACTGTTCAGTTAGATTTTGGTTTCCTGTAGATTCCAATCCTTCAGACACAATGTTGGTCTTTTGAAACTGAGATTCACAGGTTGAATATTGTAATTGAAGCTAACAATCTCCAAATGAGTTAAAAGACTAAAAAACTGTTTTCTAAGAGTGTGAATTTTCACCATATCTCATTAACAAAGCTGTGCAAGCCGTACCTCAGCAGCAATCAAGAGCCCATGAAGGAGAAGCAAATAGAGATGTTGCTAACTCTACAGTGTTTTTTTTCTGTGTGTGAGAACTCATTTCTCAAAGAAAGGAAGGATGAAGGGGTTGAGTTCAATATGAGTGACCTTCTTGACATCAGAAACTTCTCTGGGAAAAGTTTGTGAGAATGTACAGTGAAAAGCAAGGATTGGTGACATTGTGATAAATATTATATATAGGCCAAACTCCACAAACTGTACAAAAACAATTCAATGAACACAATCAGCAGTGAATTTCCTTCTTAACCTGAATGAATCAGCAATGGCTGAGTATTGCACCTTAGCTCATGGATTCTGCTCATATCTCTTATATGCTGCCATAGTAATGTCTCTCGTGAATCTGGATCTGATCACAATTTTACTGACTGAGGAGTTGGTGCTTTAGCATTATTGACCTGCACCTTCCACCTTCAGGCTTATTTTTAGTTATGGTTATCGCATTTTATTGATGACTTCTTTGTTTAATGACATTGTCACCTTAAGGATCAACACAACGGTGAACTCAGAAGACAACGGAAGACACTGCATAAGAATGGCTGTATCATTCATATCTGAAATATCCGGACAAATAGGTTGGTACATTACAAAAGGTCTAATCGCAAAAGCCGTTTTACTGATTTCCACGAGTTCAATACAAACAGTGCATTGGTGCTTGTACTGTGTCTACTGACTGAGACAGCTGTCTCCGCTGTTCCGCGATCTGAAATACTAGAAGTATACATTGACATGAAATGACATGGTCATAATTATTTCTTTTGCATGCTAATATCGATATAGGGGTAACTGTTCATTCAGGTGCTATTCCATAGAGTTATTCATTCAAAAAATTCTGGAATACTTAAAGATAATTCTACTCTTGTTCAGTGTGTCTGAGGAAGATACCAACCTCAATAATAACAGTGGTTCTGAAACCATAGGCTCATTACGGTAAACTAGAACTCCACTGACAAACTTCTGTATGCTCTTCAGTGATACCTTCTGTATATTTTGGTATTGGGGGATCTGTGGTTAGTGGCAGCTTGTTACAGAGTTACTGCATTTTCTTTTGTTTTTTGCTGCAATTAGCTTAGTATCTTTATTGCACTGAATATAATGGACAAAAGTGCAAATATGAACAGCCTGTGTGTCTTGTTTTGGTTTGGCTATTGTACCTGCTGTTGACAGCAGTAATTTGCTCCTTACCACACTGTCCTAAGGTTTGCTTTCAGTACTGCACAATTCTACCTAGGATTTTGTTTTACAGCAGTTTTAGTTGTGCATTAATGGGAATACACAGCAGTATTACGGCTAGGCATACCAATGAAAAGTTGGACAATCTGCACTTGGTTTACAAATTCACTGAATGCAATGTAAAAGCAACACAACGATGCTGTGATAACAAAATACATGGTACATCTTGTGGTTGTTGCATAGTCTGAGTTGTGTGATGTAAATTTTGATTACTGCATATAACAGACTTCTTCTCTACTCTGAAGGCATTTGCACAGACACAAGGGTGACTGTACTAACAAATCAAATAAATTACAATTACATTATTATTCTGTAATGACCCTCCAGAGGCCATGACGCCATTATACTAACATATTTTAAAAGTATCCCTGAACAATCCCTGAAAGCTTATCACTAGAGTTGTGGTTCAGGTGATTATGTGAAAATATGGCCCCATGACAGGAGTTAACAAACATTGAACACTGAATGGTACTTGGTGTTAGATGCATGGAACACTCAATTTTCCAAATCACAGTGTAAAGAGTGTGCTGAGAATTCCATATTTCAGGCATTACCTCTCACCTCAGATCACACTGTGGTCAATGGCCTACAATTTATAACTAAGAAATTTTGGAAATTTGTGGGAAGGTCCTATGGGACCAAACTGCTACACTTACACACTGCCATTTAACCTAACTTAAACTAACATACGCTCAGGGCATCACGTACAACCATCCCCAAAGGTGGATTTGAATCTCCAATGGGGGAAACCATGCAAAAATGTGACAAGGCACCTCAGAGCACACGGCTACCCCATGCAGCATGACTAAGTGCAGTGATGTTTGCAAAGAGTTGTCAATGATAATAGACAAACAACACTGCCTGAAATAACCACAAAAATACATCTTGGATGTATGAAAATTGTACCTGTTAGGACAGTGAAGTGAAATTTGGCATTAAAGTCTATGGCAGCAGAAAAACCATGTGAGTGCCTTTGCTAACAGTATGACATCAGCTACAGTGCATCTGCAATGCTTGTGACCATATCAATTGGACTCTAGATGACTGCAAAACAGTGCCTTCGTCAGAGGAGTCACAGTTTCAGTAGGTAGGAGCTGAGGGTAGGCTTCAAGTGTGGCCCAGAGCCCATTAAGCCAAGGAGTCACGTTGACAATGAGGCACTGCGAAAGCTGGTGGTGGCTCCACAATGGTGTGGGCTGACCAAATCATCACTGACTGGAAATGGTTATTTTCAGTTACTTGGAGTTCAGCAGCAAGAATTTGATCTTGCAGAACCTTAGACGAATAACAATCAGATTGTACTATGTGGCAATTTTGTCATTATCTTTCCTTCAGATACTAACAGTCATAAACAAATGGAATCATTGTTGTCAGATTTCCACTTGCTCCCAATGGTTGCATTCTCAAGAAGAGTATACTGGCATAGCAAGACCTTGTTTGATAATCTGTTTCTGGACACCACAAATTACAATGACGTGAAAACCCAAACTATAATAAATGGTATGTCAGATCACGATGGTCAAATCACAGTCTTAAAACTCTCCAGAAGAAAAACAGTAAATGGTCACAACCTTGTTGAACATGTAAGAACAATAAATATAAAATCTACAAATTTGTTTAGAAGCTGTCTCGACTCTTAAAAATGGGAGATAGTGTACAAGATACACACAATGAATGAGAAATTAAATTCATTCTTGGACTTAATTTTCAAACATTTGGAAGCCTGCTTCATCCAAACACAGATTAAAATGATATCATCATGTCGTTGAAAGAAAGAGTTGCTAACACCTAGCTAAAAGGATATACCTGTATATAGAACAAAGGGCAAGCATGAAACCAGAAGTGGAACTATATATATACACTGTAAAATTCTAACAGGTGGAAGGGGAAGGACAAGCAAATGCATTATGAAGAAAAAATTAGCAAGTCTAACAATAAAGTAATAACCATACGGAACAGCGTAAAAAGTGAGACAAATAAGAACATAACATTTAAACTATTGGGGACTCCACAGTCCTCTGGCAGTGGCTCACACTGGAACAATCAAAAAGCCGCAACCCTAGATTTTAATAGCTTTTTCTCACAGTAGCTGAAATAACAGGGAGCCACAATAAACAGTCTCCAAAGGAGCCATAGAGCTACTAAATCATATGCAAATCACACCAAATATAGCTCTTTATTCCAAAAGCACAACTCCTAAATGAACTGAATGAACTGAAAAAAATCATAAAAGCTCTGTATGTTCTGGATATGATGGAATATCAAACAGGATTTTAAAATCATGTGGGGACTTATTCAGTCTCATACTATGCTATTTACACAACCAGTGAATGAAAACTGTGACATTTCCTGATAGACTCAAACATAGAATACGGATGTCCATCCACAAAAGTGGGGCAAGGAATGTACTATCCAATTATCGACCCATCTCTTTGCTGCCAGTGTTCTCGAAAGTGTTTGAAAGAGTACAGTATGATAGGACTTACGACACAATATGACTCACTGACATCAGTATAGTTTGGCTGTCATATGGGAGTCTCCACACAGAGAGCTATTTTCAGCTTAACAGATGAAACTCTAGGTGAGTTAAATCCCTGAAAGCATATAATGGGGACCTTCTGTGACACTTCCTGTAGTGGATCTGGAAGGCTTTTGACAGGGTATCACACAAGCAGCTCATAGTGAAATTGCGTGCTCATGGAATATTGTCTCAGTTATGTGATTGGATTTGTGATTTCCTGTCAGAGAGGTCACAGTTCATAGTAATTGATGGAAAGTCATTGAGTAAAACAGAAGTGATATCTAGCATTCCTGAAGGCATTGTTATAGGCCCTTTGCTGTTCCTTATATATATATAAATGATTTGGGAGACAATCTGGGCAGCTGTTTTCAGTTGTTTGCAGATGATGCTGTCATTTATCAACTAATAAAGTCATCAGAAGATCAAAACAAACTGCAAAATGATTTAGAAAAGATATCTGAATGGTGCAAAAAGTGGCAGTTGACCGTAAATAACGAAAAGTGTGAGGTCATCCACATGAGTGCTAAAAGGAACTTATTAAACTTTGGTCACATGATAAATCAGTCTAATGTAAAAGTCATAAATTCAACTAAATACCTAAGTATTACAATTACGAACAACATAAATATGAAGGAACACATAGAAAATGTTGTGGGAAAGGCTAACTAAAGACTGTGTTTTATTGGCAAGACACTTAGAAACCTATTAAGGAGACTGCCTACACTATGCTTCTCTGTCCTCTTTTAGAACACTGCTGCAAGGTGTTGGATCCTTACCAGATAGGAATGACGGAGTAGGGGAGAGTGGGGCACTCTGAACCATGGGGCACAATGAATCAGGTAGCATAAGTTCAGTATAAGGTGGTAAATTTTTATTTCCTCTGTGTGTATGTTGTCAGTACTGCTCTACCAAGTGCCACTTGTTTTCTGCAGCATCTAGTTCCCGCCATTAGTGTTGTACTGATGATATGTTAGTTTCGCAACAGTGAAGTAATTTTTGGGGACATAGATAGCTTGAATTTTTTTCAATCCTTTGTCACCAAATTTTAGAGAAAGTATGTCATTGCAACAATATCAATACTGTATTTTAATGATATAGATCTTCAAATATTAACAATGTTCATACATAATGTCACATGAGCTTTGTTTGAAATATGTGCTGTAGGGGCACACTGAACCAAACTCTCCCGGGGCACAATGAGCCATGGTTCATTGTGCCCCAGGAATCTTTTAATTGTCCAATACAAGCACTCTGTACTTTGTTTCCTTAGCATGGGTAAAACATATGTGTAGGAATTTAACGCTTTTAAATCACAGACGTTCAGCAGTCCTGTTTTATATTATCAGGTTTGAAGATGTTTCTTTCATACCGCAGCAAGACGGACAGAGGTAAAACTGACCATTACGTTATGCAAGAAGCTGTACAGGATGTTCTTAATAAGGGCATGGCAGTTCACCAAGCAGCTAAATCTCATTTAATACCTTACCCAACTGTACATTGATATGTTCAAGACATTAAATGTGGTTACAGAGAAAGACTGACACCAAACTATGATAATCGTAAGGTATTTTCTGTAGAGCAGGAGAAAGAATTAGGTAAAGGATGATGCTTTTGTTCCAGATAGCAACATACTTTATGTGCTCCAATGACCTGCTACTGATGATGTGACAAAGAGACAAAAATCATATTTCAAATTTGGAATCAGCTTTGAGTCCATTGATGTTCGGTAATTCCAAAATAAGTAACATGATTGTGTGCCTACAGATTTAATTATATGATTCACACATGGAATATATGTACGCATTATGTTTAAAGTATATTTACACTTGCTTTGTATGCTAAATAGGTTCTTTCAATGAACCTGTTTAAAGTGGTTCATTGTACCCCACATGTGGGGCACAATGAACCGTTCACCAAATTTTCTTCAAAGGCCTGCAGCTAAAAAACAGTTAATGACAATGCAATCAAATAAGACCATTTGATACTTGAATGACTAAACTGTAACATCTGTAAATCACAACTCTGTAATAAAATTATTGGATGAGTAACAGAGAGGAATATTTTTTATGGTTCAATGTGCCCCACTCTCCCCTACAGAGAAAAAGTTCAAAGAAAGGCAGCACGTTTTGTATTATCGCAAAATATGGGAGAGAGTGTCACAGAAATGATACAGGGTTTGGGCTGGGCATCATTAAAAGAAAGGCATCTTTCATTGCAATGGAGTCTTCACACGAAATTCCAGTCACCAACTTCCTTCTCGGAATGCGAAAATATTTTGTTGACACCAACCTACATAGGGAGGAACAATCACCATGATAAAATAAAGGAAATCAGAGCTCGTACGGAAAGATGTAGGTGTTCATTCTTTCTGCGCGCTATACGAGATTGGAATAATAGAGAATTGTGAAGGTGGTTTAATGAACCCTCTGCCAGGCACTTAGATGTAATTTGCTGAACATCCATGTAGATGTAGATGTAGATATACATTACCACATCATCAGCAAACAGCCACAGGTTGCTACATTCATAAATGATCTGATCAACTGAGTGAGCAGCAGTCTCTGGCTCTTCACTAATGATACTGTGGTGAATGGGAAGTGTCATCATTGAGTAACTGTAGGAGGATACAGGATGGCTCACGCAAATTTTCTGGTTAGTGTGATTAATGTCAGCTTGCTCTAAATATAGAAAGTGTAAGTTAATGCAGATGGCTATGAAAAAAAGTCCCATATTGTTCAAATTTAGCGGTAGTAGTATGCTGCTTGAGACAGTCACATTGATTAAACATATAGGTGAAACACTGAAAAACGATATGAAATGGAACAAGCATGCTAGGACAGTGGAAATGAAGGTGGTTGGTAGACACTGGTTTACTAGAAGAATTTTATAGGAAACTGTGGTTTCTTGACTACTGTTTAAGTGCTTGGAGTCCCCTCCAGCCTGGATTAGAAGAAGACATTGAAGCAATTCAGAGGTGGGCTCCTATATTTGTTACTGATAGTTTCAGTCACAATGCAAGTATTACGGAGATGCTTCATGAACTCAAATGGGAATCCCTGGAGGGAAGATGCTGTTCTTTTCAGCAAACACTACTTGGAGATTTAAAGAACCAACATTTGCAGCTGACTGTAGATTGATGCTACAGCCACCACTGTACAATTATCGGAACCACCACAAATACAAGATAAGAGAAATTTGGGTTTGTGCAGAGGCTTAGAGATGGTGGTTTTTTCCTTGCTCTGTTTTGTGAGTGATACAGGAAGGGAAATTACTAGCAGTGGTACAATTCTCCACAATGCACCATGTGATGGCTCGGACAGTATGTATGTAGGTGCATATAAAGGGGACTATACCATAATCCTGTATGTACTGCTCCTATGTGGATCACAAAGACAAACTCATAGTAATTCCTGCAGGTGGGCCTTTGAGCAGCGGTTCTACCCTTGGTACTCACCCAAATGGTGAAGTAAGAATCCCTGATACTAGCTACAATGAGGAATATGCAGAGTATGGATGTAGATGTGTATGTATATAAAGTACTTAGCATCTGCAAAAGCAGTAGACAAACTGCCAATATTTTGTGCAACCATCGCATGCTTGTGTGAATGACGGTCATGGCTCCAAGCATACACAATGAGTTGCTGGTTCAGCAGTGGTGTCATGGTCACTGTAAGAGAACTGTGTTGATGGTAGCTGTCTCTAACTTGAATTACATTCTTATTCACCATGGAATTGTCAAAGATAAAAGTCTGAACAAGTATGGTAACATTTCTTTCATGCAGCTTAAGTGACAATAAAGAAAATAAATCTGCTACGGCATCTGAAAGAATTTACACTAGCTCCTATAAGTAACTGAAAGATCAAAAAAATAACGATTAAGCAAACACATATGAATGAAAGGTAATGAAATCTAGCAAATGTGACATAGCTAAAATGCACCCACAGCTCCTATAAGTAACTGAAAGATCAAAAAAATAACGATTAAGCAAACACATATGAATGAAATGTAATGAAATCTAGCAAATGCGACATAGCTAAAACGCACCCACAATCTGATTAACATGAGGGTAGCCTCTGAATTTCATTTTAATCTGAAAATGTGCGCATGCAATCCTTTCTTTGATTTGATGAAGACTTACTCTTTTCTGTACCAGTAATACCTGTCTTTATATATCTTCCTACAGTTCTTAATTTTATGCTAGCTATTACCATAGATTTAAACACTTACCATTTTCCACTATAGAGGGGTAAAGACTATTTTGTTATGAAAATTGGTGAAACTTAGTGTGCCATTTTATTAGTACAATACGCTAAAGTTTATAATAAGTCTAGCAGTTCTTTTGATAAATATTTATCTAATCTAATATTACTCTCAACAGGTCACTAAAACAATTACAACACTAATGTGATGTGTCCTGAGATCTAGTTTCATGTGTTACATAGTTTCTCTAAATGATTGCTGCAGTGATAGGTTCTTTCAAATGGAAATGACTGGTTCTCTTCCCATCAACATAAAATCTCAATCTTGGATTAAATGTTTATTACCTTTTCACTGAGGTAACTACCCTTCTATCTGTGTTGGAGTTCCTCAGGTGTTATTCTAACATCTAGAATATTTTAGCAACCAATAGAAAGGCTTGCTTACTAATATTAAAGGCTGATAAATGACTTAATGTGCTGGAGATCGTGTCTCATATGATGCAGATACCACCTTTGTGGTCCCTTTCCTGATGTGTCTACCCACAGCATGTGAATCCTCTATAGCAGCTGCTTTTATTTGATTGTTAGGTCTAAGGTCCAGAAAGCTAGAAACATCCACTGGGCTGAATCCACTGGGTCTCAGCTGTTCATATTTATTTATTTATTTATTTATTTATCTATTATTTCATATTTATTTATTTAAATTTATTTATTTATACAGGGATTATTTCACAATGACATATGAACTGTCATGTTTATACAGTGAAAACCAGTTCATCAAAAGACACGAACATACAGGAGGTGGAAAAGATGGTCAGCTGTGGCCTTAATGTAGGAACCACCCGTGTATTTGCCTGAAGACATTTAGGAAAACCTCTGTTAACTGAAGTCAGGATGGCTGGACAGAGCATACTGTATCCTGCCAAATATGAGGATAACAGCTGCACAGCCTCATTCAGCTGGATGCTGTCATATGATAAGCTTTGATTTACACACACCTTGATTCAGATAACCTGTAATATGAAACACAAATGTGCATACAGCTACAACATCTCCACCAAGCTGTGACTGTGTGACTTTTACTTCTACTATGATACACACATTCGAATAATTTGTGTACAGGTGTGTGTGTGTGTGTGTGTGTGTGTGTGTGTGTGTGTGTGTGTGTGTGTGTGTGTGTGTGTGTGTGTGTGTGTTGTAGACGATTTTTTGATTGAAGAATGTGTACTACAGAAATACAAGTTTTTCATGAGTAAACAGGGATGGCTCTTTGTGTTTTCTGCGGGTATGTAAAATATATGTTGATGAATGGTAAGTGAGAATAAAATATAAGCTTTGCATGAGATGGCAGAGATGTGGTTGGCATTGTTTTTATGAATCATGTAGATGTAAAATTTGTTTCCTACCATGTTGAATACGTAATGTTAAAAGTGGTATGGAGGAATGGCAATTTATCACCCAAATAGTTCTAGCTCTATTAATGAATACATTGTTTTAATTTGCAAGTGCTTGTTTCAAAATGGTTCAAATGGCTCTGAGCACAACGGGACTCATCATCTATGGTCATCAGTCCCCTAGAACTTAGAACTAATTAAACCTAACTGACCTAAGGAGATCACACAGCACCCAGTTACCACGAGGCAGAGAAAATCCCAGACCCCGCCGGGAATCGAACCCGGGAACCCGGGCGCGGGAAGCGAGAATGCTACCGCACGACCACGAGCTGTGGACAGTGCTTGTTTAAATAACAATTATTTCTTAATGCTGGATAGTAGACTGGATGCTAATTTTGGTTGATTTGTAGGTACAATGAAGTGAAGCTGTCCTGAGCCAAAAATTGGAGGTCTCACAGGAGGTTCACTTCTGGTGCAGTGTGGCAAGAAAATGGACTACAGCACATTATGATAGTACATTCAAGAACCAAAGAACAAGTTAAGTGATTGTCGTGAAATTGGTTTTCGAAAATGTAAAGAGAAATTTTTGACAGAAATACGTTTTTCTGTGATAAAATCTAGCAATGTCAATAATAAACGGAAAATATACATTGCTACTGACTGTAAAACTGACATACTGAGTTTCAAACAGGCATAACTAAAAGATACATTAACTTTTAGTGAAAGCCTTCATCAGAAACTGAGCTTAGGGAATACACACTTTTTCTACGGACATTGTTTCAAACGTACATATGAGATTTTGATAATGAGAAACCCCAGAATGGTTATGAACACTTATCTCTGATAAGTTCTACATTTTCTTAAGATGCCTTGGAAATATTTCTTTCTAAAGCTAAAGCTAAGTCTACTGGCCATGTCAGGTCATTCAGTACCAACTGACTGCGCAGTCAGCCCCTACCAGTGGTGTCACTCAGATGCAGTACAGAGGGGCATGGGATCAGCATACTATTCTTCCAGGCTTTTAAATCTTCCCAGACCTTGGAGCTACTACTTATTGGTCAAATTGATCACCAAGTGATATTATGAATCTGCGCACACACTGTTCCAGTACCCCCACCAACGAAAAATTCCAGTAAGTACTGGGAATCCAACACCAGTTCTCCACATATCAGACATATTAAAAAATTAGCTCTGGGGGCAGACAAATATTTCTTTCAACATTAGAGGAGATGCATGAGGTGCTCATGTTTCTTTCTTCAAAGGCAACTAGTGGTGGTTTCTTTTAATGAATTACATTGAAAATGTTTGTAAAAACAAATTCTTTCTTGTGTGTTCCTGACAAAAATTCTGAATATTCCTTGTTCATTGTGTCAACAGACATTTGCGTAAGATGATTTCCAGGCTACTGATATTACTTAACAGAGATAATTTCAGATTTAAGATCATAAAAGAGACTTCAATCATGATGTGCCAATATATCTCTAATTCAATAGAAGAAGCATAACTGGGATTAGTTTTGTACAGAACTGAGTGAAGACTTACTCTCCTCTCTTTCGTTTTTGCTTGTTTTCAAATGAAGGCTTACTCGATGGTATCATATGGATTCTGAATGCAGGCATTGGACAGAGTGCTTCTCTGGCAGTCAACATAATTCCTCCCATTGTTCTGTGTTGTGGAAATCTAGAAGCATGAAGCAGACAGAAAAAATCTTACAATGATTGTATCCAATTGAATAATGGTATTCTGTCACTAACATATTACTACAGTGTAGAAAAAGTGAACCTGGCTAATGTGATGATCTGGGTTTACATGATTCTTTGGTTGGCCTCCTTGCATCTTCAGGATGGTTGTGTTACATACATTTATGTTAATGTCTATGACCAACCGTTAAGCCCTAATTAACGTAAGTTGTAAAGCCTTAATCAGATCTAATCTTGTCAGCTGGCTACATACTGGAAATCAATGATTTTTTACAATGTAATTAACCATAAAATCATATTCAGATGTGAGTAAAACATTTCAACCCACAAAAAATTCTTACATTTAAGGGTTTCCCTCCACACTTACCTTTCACTTGTATTGCAACATCTCTGAAATTATTTTGAGTCACTAGTAATTCTATGATTATTGTGATGTTTTAATTTATTTAAGGTATTGTGGTATCTTACAGATCTTTATCAAGGTTAAATTAGCATTGTTAGCTCAGCTGGTGTGTCATTGTCTTTAGTCACATATTTACAAGGGTTTGTAATGCCACATATGTTTTGCATTCTGATGACACTAAGAAACTGGTCTCTCTTACCATGTTTATTTGCCTGCACTATCTACCATTTCCCATAGACTTGCGTTTGAGAGGACTTGTGTGCCAGTCCACAACTGTTCACCTAGATTTTGTTTCTCTGTAGAATCCAGCACAATCCCTTACACACAGTGTTGGTCATTTGGAACTGAAATTCACACATTGCTTATTGCAATTGAAACTGCCAGACTCGGAATGAGCTAGAAGACTAAAAAACTGTATTCTAGGAGCATGAATTTTCTCCATATCGCATTAAGAAAGTTGTGCAAGTCCTGCCTCAGTAGCAATCAATAGACAAGGAAAAAGAAGCATATAGAGGTGTTGTCAGTTCCACAGTGTTTTTTTCCATGTGTGAGAAGCCATTTCTTAAAAATAGAAAGGATCAAGGGGTTACATTTGACACAGGTGACCTTACTGACATCAGAAACTTCTCTGGGAAAGGTTAGTGAAAATCTACTGTAGCAGCACCACCGTTTAGGACAGGGTAAGTTAGTTTTGTGTGATACTCGGAGCACCACTTACAGCCAGGTGCGGGCCGGATTGCAGAAGTTATGCATACCAGCATTTGCGAAAACAAATAGAGGCCACAGGGGCATAGAACTGCCGGAGAGAGCACACACAGTGGTTTCCATGGTGCAAGTTACAGGCAGAGGAAGGCCAATGGCCAACCTAACTGTTATGCATACGTTACACAAAGCAGTACACATGGCAAAACAGAGGCACACAGCCAAGTATAAATAGGTGCTGTTTTCTAATGGGATTCATTCAAGTGTGGCAGCTCTGCTTGATGGAGGAGTGTATCACATTGCCAAGTCACAGGCAGAGGAAGGCCAATGGCCAACCTAACTGTTATGCATACGTGACACAAAGCAGTACACTTGGCAAAACAGAGGCACACAGCCAAGTATAAATAGGTGCTGTTTTCTAATCGGATTCATTCAAGTGTGGCAGCTCTGCTTGATGGCGGGGTGTATCACATTGCCAGGCTACATGCAGCAACAGATGGGGCACCAGGATTGCAGTCCATGGCAGGTCATTGGTTCGACCCTCTGAGACCAACGCAGTGTCCGCAGCCAGCCAGGGCGTGCCACTCCTTTGCCTGCTACCCCAGGAAATTGTCTTGGCTCCTGACACATGCCGGAGACATCCCGAGGTGAGGACCACAGATACAGACGCTGGATAGCAGGCACTTGTTGGTTGCTGCGATCTCAGCCACGCTGGTGAGGATAGGGACACAGCTGGCTGCCCACGGCTCACACCAAGCAGTGATGAGTCGGCTGCTGGAGCAGCCATTCTGACATAATCGGAACTCTGCAGCTGGCATACAAGGTCAGCACGACACAGCACTGGGTTGCACAAGCCACTGGGGTGCTTCCTCAGCATTGAGGGGCCCTGTGACACAGAGCAAGGTGAATGGAGCACTGTAGTAGGAAGAACTAAATCATTTGGAAAGTTCTCGCCGAGTTTCAATATGCCACATTTGGCGTCTGATACTACAACACTTAAGTGAAAAGCAAGGATCTGTGTCATTGTGATAAATATTATATATTGGCCAAACCACACAACTGTACAGAAACAAAACAATGAACATAGGCAACACTGTCTTCTTCACCTGAATAAATCCACAGTGGCTAAGTATTGCACCTCTACTCTCCCTCTTAATTATGAACACTTTCAAAAACTGGCCACCATCACATCCTTCTGGGCTTGTGAGGTAAAGGGAGCAGTGAAAAACAACTAGCAAGAAATATAAGCACTCAAGATGAGGGTTTCAAATTAGATAATACCAGAACTTGGATTCTGCTCATATCTCTTATATGTTGTCATAGTAATTTCTCTTGTGAATCTAGAACTGTCATAATTTGATTGACTCAAGAGTTGATGGATAAGATTTATTGACCTGCATCTCCCACCTTCAGTTTTATTTTTGATTATGATTACAGCATTTTTTAAGTTTTCCTTGCATAATGATTTTGGTACCTTAAGGAACAACACAACAGTGAACTCAGAAGACAATGGAAGACGCTCCATGACATGACAAAATAGGATTTATAGTTGAAATATCAGCAGAAATATGTTGCAACATTACAAAAGAAATAATTGCACAAACTGTTTCACTCACTGCTCTATAATAGTGTGGCCTGCACGAATCATTGAAACAAAATTGTTACTTACCGTTACTTGGAGACCATTTGCAGCCTTTAATGAACTATGTCTTCCTAAACAACAATGAAATTTTTGTGGGTGACAAAACGCCATGTCACCAGGCCACAATTGTTTGCAGTTCAGCACAATTGTTTGCGGTTCAGCTGAAAAACATTGTGGACAAATCGAGCAAATGATTTGGCCACCCAGACTGCTCAAGATGAATGCAATAAAACATTTACAGGACATAATCAGGAATTCAGTTCCTGCAAAAACCCTGCACTGCAAAACTTTCACATTTATGGTTGACTACAGATGCAACATGTTTCAGTATTTCTGCAGGGGACTTCCTATGATATGTTGACTTCACACCACATTGAGTTGCTGCAGTACACTGGGCAAAGGTAGTTCTGAAACAATATTAGGCGGTATCACATGACTTTGGTCACCTCAGTGTGAAGTTAAGAGAAGGAGTACATAAAATTTCATGATATTTAATTCAACAATACAGTGTTACATGTAACATCAAAATTATGTAATCATGAATCTGTTAACAAACCATTTGACGTAGATTATTTGAATCTGCTAGTATTCTCTAGTATTACAACTTAATGTGGGTGTAATTTATCAGAGATTAATGTCATTTAAAATTGATTTCTTCTGTTATTTTTTTTGGTAGTATGCTTTTTCTTAAACCCCTCTGATAAAATAATTTTAAGTGCACTGTAGGCAAAAGAATGGACTACTTTTTGGACTCTGTTGAAATATCTGAGGCCAAGATATTTGTGGCCTGTTATGAACATTAGCAAGCCTGTTGTAGGGAAAATCATTTGACTGTCCAGTCCCTGTGTTATCTTTCTGTATGTACATCTTCAGGTCAAAATTATTTAAATTCTCTTTAATACCGAGAAGGTAAATAATAGAAATGCCATGTGGCTAGGGCCTCCCATCTGGTAGATCGTTCACCTGGTGCAAGTCTTTTGAGCTGACGCCACTTCAGCAACTTGCATGTCGATGGGGATGAAATGATAATGATAAGAACAATGTAACACCCAGTCCCTAAGAGGAGAAATTTCCGACCCAGCTGGGAATCGAACCCGGGCCGTTAGGTACAACATTCCATTGTGCTGACCACTCAGCTACCAGGAGCGGACACTGACAAGGTAACTAGACACGTAGAGGCTAGGAGCTTTGAAATGAGTTTTCACATGCTTCTCTTAAAAATTGTTAGTATAAATCTGATAGCCTTCTTGTTGCCACCTGAAAACAATTTTTGAACCAAGAGTGGAAAAATACAACATTTTTGCTTACATTATTTCTGAATTTGTACATCATATGAGTCACTCAAGACAGTCTGAAGCACTATTTTTCTGTGTTACTCAACTAGGTAAGTTTCTGGTCAGTGTAGAGACCTAACAATTAGATTATTTTGTACTCTTCGCTGGAGACACTAGAAGTGAAAACAATATATTTGGTTTTCTTATAATTAATTTGCAGGCAATTTGTCTGGAACCAACTAGCATGTCTGTCCATTGTTATATTTATGTTATGTTACAGCTTCTCTATATAATCAAACTGTGTAATTAGATTTGCAACATCTTTGTATAATAAGGACTCATATGGCAAGAATGAGGGGAAAGGACCAAGTACTGAGTTGTTTGGCATGCCTCTGGCAGCAGATAACCAGTCTAAGCTTTGATTATTGTTACTAACTGTTCTATGGCTCAGTATGGTAAAGACCATTCACTCCAGCTCTGCAGTACCAGTACTTTATGATAAATCTACTGTGGGAGACAGTGTCAAAAGCTTTCCTCAACTCCAGAAGACTTGTACAGGTTGTTTTATTACACTCAAAGGAAATCACGTTGTGAAGAGTTAACCAGGTTATTTTCCTCAGAATGCAGGTTCACGTGTTTGGGCGTATAACTTTCTCAGGTGTGGAGTGTGCCAGTTCCTCATTTCTTGAAGTTTTTTACAACATTTCAGTTTTCTGTGTTTTTTGTATTATTTGGGACATTATGAGTAATCTTTTCTACGAATAACCATAAAAATTAGTTTGTTGACTTATAATTTGTAAATCATCACAAACAGCAGCCAATTATGTAAATTTGCTACCTATTTCATTTGTATGGCATCAAGGTTTTGGTGAAACATGTGTTACAGTAAAAACAGTTGTGTAAGGAAGAGGAGGTATAACTGATGTTAAAGGCAGAGAGGAAAAATATCTTTCTCATTCTTCACATGCGCACTCATTATGATGCCAGTCCCACACCTGAACCAAACAATAATCAAACTGGTACCTTCCCTCAACTTTTCTGTCACTGTACTCGCTAATAACCTCCGTAGATCTGTACGTTGAATGGGTGAGATTTAGATCCCTGTCTTGACATCTAGAGTTTGATATTCTGTGGATTCCCTACATCACAGCAAGCAATTACTAGAATGTCTTCACAGCAGGATTTGTTCTCTAGCCTAGTAAACTCTACATCTCAAATTATCTATGTACTCTTCAAATCATCATACAGTTTGTAGTGGATACTGTACCAGTATCATTTTACTCCCTTCTTGTTCCATTTCCAATTAATGTGTGGGAAGAATGACTTTCAACATGCCATTTAGTAGGAAGGGATTTATCTAATTGTGCAGTAATGGTTACTATGCTAAGTATTTTTACAACATTTAAAACTTTTCTAGGTTCATTTCAGAACGATGAATTTTAAAACTTGTGAGACCCTGATGAAGGATAATAATAATGTTAGTGATGAGCTCTTGCAGACTACTCAGGCTTATGAGTGTTTCAAAACTTTTCCTTCAATATTCTGCATCTTCTACGTAATTCAGTTTGAACAAACTACAAATGACAAAACATACAGTGCCACTGAATGTACATGTAAACTGTACTCCTCCAATAGCTTTGACATTGATAGAACATGACTAGTTTTTGGGGTGTTTTACACAAACACTGAATCCACTGCAGTGTAATCAATCAAACTACAAATGACAAAACATACAGTGCCACTGAATGTACATGTAAACTGTACTCCTCCAATAGCTTTGACATTGATAGAACATGACTAGTTTTTGGGGTGTATTACACAAACACTGAATCCACTGCAGTGTAATAAATCTCTTCAATGACAATACATAATTATTCAAATCATCTACTATCTCCAAAAGTCAGTTTTCCATTACAAGTAACATAAAATTCCAAGTGCTGCATCATTCAGTACTCTGCAAGCAAAATAGGATATTTCAGTTTGACAGCATTCTTACTCCACAGCTCCACACAAAATAATGAAGTTGACACCTTTGTCTCAGAGGTTAATAAGCTTACAGAAACACACTGAATATTATGTAGAGAGCCCTTTTGTGGTTATTATTGCTAGAGAATTTACCTATCACATACCAAAAGACATTTGAAACGATAGTCTTAAAATGTAGCCAGTGTTTCAAGATAGTCGCTGAATCCTATTATTCTAATAGTGTCCATATTATGGGACAAAGGTAGCGAATGCTGAGATAATCCTGTTACATAAGTTGCACAATATATGGACAGGTCCACAGGTAACAAGAGCCCGTTTCCTGCAGTCCACTGATGAGATAGGTTTTCCTTCAGGGTGCCTTTACTGTACTTTGATTATCTATTGTATCCTTACATTACGACAGGGAAATTTTGTTATGGTTCCTCTCAAAGGAAAATAGCCAATGGCCTTCCCCATCCATTTCCTACTACAGTTTATAATCTGTTTCATTGTCAATACGTCATTAAATGCTAGTGCACCTTCTTTCCCTTCTTATTTTGTAAATGATGTTTCAGGTATTTAACAACTTTTTAATTGAGCCATACGGTAAAATCAAGTTCTGTTTCCTTCTAATAAAAATCAGGAGCAGGTGCTGTAATGTTATGTAATGTATCAGGTAATTAGTGATTTGTGGGTTCTTCAAGTAGCTGGATGTCTGTTAGAGATGAAATGTTGCTGGGTTGTACTTCAACTTATAAAACAGCCAAGAAGGGGGATAAAATCTGTTACGTCACTTCATCTGACTATTTCAGAATGACTGATGAACTGAATGAACTGACTGAAAAATCCTGCTTTTAATCCCAAAACAATTTACTGGAGATACATAGAAGAATGGTGTGGTAGCAAAATTCTTTCTGCTTGTGCTTTAATGTGAATAGAGAACCACCCATGTGTGAGCATGTGCCACAATTTAGAAGAAGAGTCAGTAATCGCATCAGAATTCTATCAATAATCATTTTCTGCTCTGAGTCATTGTTTTATACATAAATGAAGAACAAGTGTGTGAGTGGAAGACTGGCACCTCAACCCAAGGTAAGTAAGCAAAACTGGAAAGAACCTACATGTGAGCAATATTTTTGTGTTTCCTTTGTTTCTGATGTTAAGGGGATTTATTCACTATCAATTTATTGCCCAAGATACCACAATTAAAGAGCATTAACACATTCAAATGGTTAAACAGTGGAGGCTTATTTTGACAATAAAAATTATGATCCTACACCAAATCAATGCTCCTGGCTACACAGTGGTGACAGGTAGCACTTAGCAAGAAAGGGAATAGAGGTCCTTTTTTGATTTTCATTGCTGCACAAAATTATATAACACTACCACAAAGGTGTATTTTTTATATTAAATAGCTGAAGCACAACTCATTGGAGACACTATTCAGCAAGAATGTAGATAGCTACTACTACCACTGGGAGTTATTTATGTGATAACCAGACACAAAACTTGCTACCGTATGGGTACACTACTATGATGCATGAAGACACTCTGACAACTCATTGGAGACACTATTCAGCAAGAATGTAGATAGCTACTACTACCACTGGGAGTTATTTTTGTGATAACCAGACACAAAACTTGCTAACATATGGGTACACTACTATGATGCATGAAGACACCCTGACAACTTTCACATTTTCTAACTGTGGTGGACATGCAAATAAGATAATAACTATAACAGATGGCATTACTACACAGAAACTAATCACTTCTGGTCTAATTGTAACTTATATATTTCTTCTTATTTCCACACAAATAATCTTATTGGAAAGTCTTAGCCATTATTTGGTGCATGTCCCATACCATAAACAGACCTAACATAAAATCTAAGGTGTTGCATCCAGTAATTTTAATACACTCACTGGACGATTTGCAGAGGAATGAACTTGTATTTCGGTATTGCATCTTGCACACAATTAGGAAGGAGCTTCTGTTTGGTTGTGGTGCCTTACCCTGTACTGGATCCATGCTCATGGATAAACTAATTGTAGCTGCACCCTGTGTTGAGCCACCATCATGTGATGTACTGCTGCTCTTGCACACAGATGATAGCGTATACATGGCTTTCCGTGGGATGGGGAGAGGCCCCAGCTGTAGAGGCAATGAGGGGGCCAACTGGAATGGGGGTATAGGTTGCCCAACACCAGCTAGACAAGGCCCTGCTTATTCCTCCCTGGAACAGCACGAACACACCCCTGCCGCTCTGCAGCTCTGCCACTTAAATAAGTGTCACATCCAGTAATTTTAATACACTCTTTGCACATTTTTAAGAAATGAGTTTGTGTTGTGATATTGCATCTTAAACAAAATTAGGAAGGAGCTTCTGTTTGGTTGTGGTGCCTTACCCTGTACTGGATCCATGCTCGTGGGTAGAACCAATTGTAGCTGCACCCTCTGTTGAGCGACCATCATGTGATGTCCTGCTGCTGTTGCACACAGGCGATACCATATGCATAGGTTTCCGCAGGATGGGGAGAGGCCCTCGCTGTGGAGGCAGTGAGGGGGCCAACTGGGATGAGGGTACAGGTTGCCTAACACCAGCTGGCCACAGCCCTTCTTGCTCCTCCCTGCAACAGCAGAAACACATACAAGCCGCTCCGCAGCTCTGCCACTTAAGTAAGTGTCACATCCAGTAATTTTAATACACTCTCTGCACAATTTCCAGAAATGAGTTTTTGTTGTGATATTGCATCTTGCACAATATTAGGAAGGAGCTTCTGTTTGGTTGTGGTGCCTTACTCTGTACAGGATCCATGCTCGTGTGTAGAACCAATTGTAGCTGCACTCTCTGTTGTGCTGTTGCACACAGAAGATACCGTATACATGACTTTCTGCAGGATGGGGCAACTCCCTAGCTGTGGAGGTAGTGAGGGGGCCAACTGGGATGGGAGTACAGGTTGCCTAACACCAGCTGGCCACAGCCCTGCTTGCTCCTCCCTGCAACAGCACAAACACATCCATGCCACTCTGCTGCTTAAATAAGTGTCACATCCAGTATTTTTGATACACTCTCTGCACAATTTCCACAAGTGAGTTTCTGTTGTGATATTGCATCTTGCACAAAATTAGGAAGGCGCTTCTGCTTGGTTGTGGTGCCTTACCCTGTACTGGATCCATGTCCGTGGGTGAAACCAATTGTAGCTGCATCCTCTGTTGAACTGTTGCACACAGATGATACCATATACATGGCTTTCTGCGAGACGGGGAGACGCCCTAGATGTGGAGGCAGTGAGTGGGCCAACTGGAATGGGGGTACGGGTTGCCTAACACCAGCTGGCCACAGCCCTTCTTGCTCCTCCCTGCAACAGCACAAACACATCCATGCTGCTCTGCTGCTCTGGCACTTAAATAAGTGTCACATCCAGTAATTTTAATACACTCTCTGCACAATTTCCAGAAATGAGTTTGTGTTGTGATATTGCATCTTGCACAAAATTAGGAAGGAGCTTCTGTTTGGTTGTAATGCCTTACCCCATACAGGATTTTGGCTGGTGGCTAGAACTAATTGTAAGTGCACCCTTCTCTGAGCCAAACACATGTGATGTACTGGTACTGTTGCATAGAAAAACTACTTTATACATGGCATTTAGTGGGATGGTGAGAGGCCCCACCTGCAGAGGCAGTGAGAGGTCAACTTGGATGGTGATAGAGGCTGCCTAACATCAGCTGGCCACAGCCCCTCTTGCTCCTCCCTTCAATACCACAAACACGTCTATGCCTCTTTACTGCTGTGCTCGTTATTTGAAGTTTTACGTGCAGTAATTTTAATACACTCTCGGCACAAGTTATGGAAGAATAGAATTGGCACTTTGTGTTTTGGAATTTCACCTTGCACCATATTATCTAGGAGCTTCTGTTTAGTTGCAGTGTCTTACCCTGTACAGGAGCTTTTCTGGTGGGGAGACCCAATTATAGCTGCAGACTTTTCTGACCCTTCTTCGTATGACGAACTGACAGTGTTATGTAGGACAATGTAGTAGACATGTCTTCTGATGCAGTGGGGACAGGTCCCAACCGCCTACCCAGTGAGAGGCCCAATGGGATTAGAGGTGGAGGCTGCTTAACAGTAGCATGCCGCAGCTCTGCTTGCACGTCCCTGCAACAGCAGAATCACATCTATGGCACTCAAAAGTCCTCAGCTTAAGTGTCCCATTCAGTAATTTTGATGTGTTTTGGTATTCCATCTCACATAAAATTAGCAAGGAATTCTGTTCAGTTGTGGTGCCTTACCTTGTACAGGAGCTGTTCTTGTGGGGAGACCCAATTATAGCTGGAGACTTTCCTGACCCTTCTTCATATGATGAACTAACACTGTTATGTTGGGACACTGTAGTACATGTGACTTCTGATGCAGTGGGGATGCGTCCCAACCGCTTACCCAGTGAGAGGCCCAACGGGATTAGAGGTGGAGGCTGCCTAACACCAGCCCACCGCAACCCAGCTTCCTCCTCCCTGCAACAGAACAAACACATCTGTGCCATTTGGCAGCTCCAGACCTTAGTTAAAGTATCACATCCAATAATTATGACATGTCTGTGTATTACATCTTGCATGAAATAACCAAGGAGTTCTGTTTGGATGTGATGCCTTACCTTGTGCAGGAGCTTTGTTGGTGGATAGACCTCATTGTAGTTGGATGCTTTTCTGAGCCACCTTCATGTAATGTAAAGCTGCTGTTGCACACAGACACTGCAGTATACAAGGGTTTTGGTGCATTGGGCACAGACAGTGTCAGCTAACACATTGTGGGGGCTGACTGAGATTTGGGTAGAGGCTGAAAATTATCAAGGTGTTCAGTTCAGTTGCGGTGCCCCACCTTGTACTGGAGCTTTGCTTGTGGGTAAATTGAATTGTAGCTGCATGCTTTTCTGAGCCATGTTCATATGATGTAATGCTGCTGTTGCACAGGGACATCTCAGTATATGGGGCTTTTAGTGGGCTGGGGAAAGGCCCCAGTAGGAGAGGCAGTGAGGGGGCCAACTGGGAAGGGGACATAGGAGGTCTAACGCCAGCTGGACACAGGCCTGCTACCTTCTCCTTGTGACAGCACAAATACATCTATGCTACTCTGCAGGTCTGGTCCTTTGGAGTGAATAATAAATCTCACTGACATTATTTACCTATCTAAATTTCCTTCTCCTACATAATTTCAGAAGAATGGAATTCAGTTTAATGCTAACTATGAAGGACAGTTATTAAATTTTTATCATCACCTCAAAAAATAAGTTTTCATAATTATTTTTCTGTTTATTTGCAGGTGCATGTCCACAGACTCAGTAAACACTGAAAACCACACACTACAATAATCCCTATCATAGCATACTTCTTGAAGAGAGAAAACAAAATGGTATAGACCATAAATACAGTGGAGCATCATGCAATGATTTGTTGATTTCTTTAGTACATTTGAACAGAAGAAACATGGTGACAATCTATGTAGAGTTCACACGATCAAGGCAATAGTGGATAAATTGGAAATTAGTCAATGATCTGTTTTCAGTATCTTAGACAATGAAATATTGAATATGAAAAATATTGCTACCTGTTGGTTCCACAGCTATTCACACCATAACAAAAAGCAAGCCAAACTGAAACCACAGCTGAAATACTGCAGCTGTCATGGTCATCCAATTGCCATCTCTAGTCACCCAGTCACCTGGATAAGTGTATGGTATATCACTGTGACCATGAAACAAAGGTGTCTTGGTGTGGTACAAGCAGCAAACAGGTGAACTGTCAAATGAGCATATTATCAAAATCTCCTGTTGAGGTAGGGGGGCTGGCAAATGAAGAATCGTGGGAAGCAGTCTGAGTGTGTGTTTTTACACACACTGCTTCTTTGGGCTATCAAACATTGCCATGTACTGTCTTGACGTATCAGCCTGTGAGATTTTCCATTTCTTTGGATGAAGAAATCATTGTGAGCATTTCCAGAAAGACCCATTTTCATGGTGAAATGTTTCCTGAACAGCCAAACACAGATTTATACAGAATATTCAGAGAATTTAAAACACAATCAAATTGCTGCAAATCATACATTCACTTGTTCTAAATAATCTAATTTACACTTCATTACACTAGTCACCAAATCTCAGTCATAAGTGGGGTGAGACAAAAATGGAAATGTGCACTGTCACTGAAAATTATTGTATCTTTTAATAATAATAATAATAATAATAATAATAATAATAATTTTATTGTCATTCGGCCATTACAGCAATAGACAACGTCATATACATACTAAAATACAATTAATAGTTTGAAAGAAACAACAGGTTTCTTGTTAACATTATAGTATTATATTACAGTTGATAAATTCTCTTATGTCATAGAATGGGTGGAGGACTAGCCAGTCATGAATTGTTTGTTTGAATAATTGTTCAGGTAATTCTTGAACAGATTGAGGAAGTTTATTAAATAATTTGTACCCCATGATTTCGTAGCTGTTGAGTGACTTTGACAACCTGTGGTAAGGAATATAGAGGCACCTATTCCTTCTTGTATTGTGGCCGTGTACATTTTCTCTGGTTTTTGTTTCTGGTAATTTCTTCTTCATATAAATTAGAACATAGTATATGTACAAGTTTATAACAGTCATGATTTTCTGTTCACAGAACAATGGTTTACAGTGTGCCTTATATGCAGAACCAGTAATTATCCTAATAGCTTTTTTTTGCAGTATTAATATGTCATGTACACAGCTAGAGTTCCCCCACAAAATAATTCCATATGTTATTATACTCTGAAAGAATGAAAAATAGGATCTTCTAACATATGTTTCAGGAACACAATCCTTAAGTCGCCTTAACAGGTAAATAACTCTAGACAATTTACCACTAATATATTGTACATGTTGACCCCAAGATAATTTATCATCAATGTATACCCCCAAAAATTTGACATAACTTGGATCGTCTGACAGAAGCTTGTCTCTAAGACTACAGACCATCTGCTGTGTTTTGTTTTCATTCAGCAGGAATCCATTTGCCTTGAACCAATAGGATGCTTGGTCAATTGTCTTTGCTGCACAAGTTTTAAGGCTATTGAAATCCTCACTAGCATGAAGAAATGTTGTATCATCTGCATACAACACAGTGGTGGACTTGATAAATGACGGCAGATCATTTATCATTATCAGGAACAAAAAAGGGCCCAGCACAGATCCCTGCGGAACACCTACCTTGACTTGCTCTATACTCGACATTTCTCTCCCTACACAAACAACTTGCTTACGATTCTGAAGATATGATTTTATTAATTTAAGGCTGTTATGTCTAATGCCATAGAATTCCAGTTTTTCTAGGAGTGGCTTATGCTTTACACAGTCAAAAGCTTTGCTTAGATCACAAAATGTGAGTTGAGCATAGCCCTTATCCTCAAACACTTGATGTAAGTATTTGACTACAAAGTCTATAGCATCCACAGTAGACAACTTTTTCCTAAAACCATACTGAGATTCACTAATTATTCCTAATTTTTCAAAATAGACAGATAGCTGTTGGTAAATTACACATTCCAGTATTTTAGAAAAAGCTGGGACTATGGAGATTGGTCTGTAACTGCAAGGTGAGTCCATATCTCCCTTTTTATATATTGGAATTACCCTAGCCACTTTGAGTTCTTCGGGAAAATATCCTTCAGATACGCATTTATTTATACAGAATGTTAAGGGGTACACAATATAGTCTATTACTTTCTTTAGTAAATTACAGGATATGTCGTATATATCTACACTGTCTGAAGATTTCATCCGTTTTACAATGTTTAGGACATGACTAGGTGAGACCTCGGAGAACATAAACGTACCTGTGTCTGTTGGTGTTCTGCAAACATTTTTAGAAAGTAACTCTGATGAATTGATATCAGGTTTGATTATAGTATTTCCTACATTTTCAACAGATTTAATAAAGAAATCATTGAATTTTTGGGGACTTATATTAATTTTTTTGCTTCTTACATCTTTAGCAACACCATTTATTAATTTCCATGCAGCTTTGCACTTATTTGTAGAATTATCAATGGTATTGAAATTATGTGCTTTTTTGGCTTCCACGATGGCTTTTTTATACTCATTCCTGCATTTTATATAGGCTAATCTGGCATGTTCTGTTTTCTGATTGCTACATATATTGTGCAACACCATAACTTGGTTTTTCATACTTGATAGTTGTTTAGTGAACCATGAATTTTGTCTGTTTGTAGCCCTGTTTGTAAAGCCTTTGTCAGTTAATTTGCATTTCTTTATGGGGATATTGTCATTAAATTGCGTCAGAAATGTTTTAAAAAATCTCTCAAATAATAGTTTCCCTGACAAATCAGCACTAAGACTATAACTTGTGTCATCATGACATTGGTTGAACCAGTCTCTCTCAGCAAGGGACTTACAGAGCTGAACAATTTTGTCATCTGTGACAGGCATGGTGATTATAACTTTTGGGACAGGCTTAGGAATATTACTATTATCAATACAGAACCTACTTGTATAGTTTAAAGATACAGAGTCATGATCTGAAAATGGAAACGCTGTAACAGCACATGATTCTTCTGTAGTTTTAAAGTTGACAAAAATATTGTCAAGACATGCTTTATCTCTTGTGGGCCTGTTATTGATTGAGTGCAAATTGCACTGTCTTAAAAGGTTTTTCAACTCAGTCACAGTACGTTTATGTGTTGTTATATCAAAATCCGCATTCAGATCTCCACCAATTACTATGTCATAATGCAACCATCTGGTCCCTCTTAGTAAATCTAACAGCATGTCCAATTTTTCTAGAAATACATTGATGATACCCTTAGGTGACCTGTAAAGGGATACTATTACTAACTTAAGACTGTCCATAACTATACCAGTGGCTTCAAAGTTCTGTTCCTCACATAAATAATCTAGGTCCAACTTAACAATGGAGCAGCTGAATGACTGATTAATATATATTGCCACACCACCTCTTATATGCAGTTTTCTACAGTAACTATTTGCTACATTATAGTTATCAAGTTTGACAACTGCAAGTACACTCTCAGTAACCCAATGTTCACTCAGACAGAAAATATCAAATTTGTTATCTAGTCCAAAACTGTTTACAATAAATTCTTTATCTATTAGTCCTTGAACATTCAGATAGCAAATTTTAAGATCATAATTGTTGTTTATTTTAGATTGAACGTTTTGGTGAGGTGTTGTGAAATTTGTTACACTACTTATCTCCTGGGCTGCTTCATCCTGCTGCCTTCCACTAAAAAATCATTTAGACGGACAGGAGGTGCTGTTTTCCGTCTACACGTAACACTTGATGCTGCTTCTCCTGCTGCAATTCTCATTTCTCCTTTTAGAGGCACTATAGTTACTGTTGCTGGTGAAACTTCTGCTGTTGATGCTACTGTTACTCCCTTTTCCACTGCTGCTACTGATAATGCCACTGGTGACTGTGACGCTTCACATGTTTGCACAGTTGTAATTTTTTCATCATAGGGTGTATCTGCAGATGTTTCTTCCTCATATGCTGTTGGTGCACTTTTCTTTTCTGTTGTCATTGGCAGAAAACCTGCTGCAGGTAGTGCTATTTTTACATAGGCACCCACTCCTGCTGTCTTTATCACCTGGAGAATTTCTTTCGCCAGCACTTTCTTGCCTAGGTTGTTTCTGTGCAGTCCATGTCTAGTAAAATGCTCTCTTACTGAACTCGTTGCTTCAATGAAAGTTGTGTTTACAAAACCGCTACAAATCTTCCTGAATTTCCGATTTGTCGCGATGATTTCTTTGTTTACACACGAGTCTTCCGTTAAGTCGTGTCTGTAGGGAATGTTTACAACAAATACCTTCGCCTGTGAAATTTTTCCTAGCGATTCTTTCAGTGTTCTTACAGCAAGGCTGCTTTCATTTTTATAGACATCGTTTCCCCCTCCGATTATGACACAGTTGACGTCGCTTTTCACGGAACTTTCACAGTTTTTCAGCACTTCTCGTAGAGGAGCACCAGGTTTCGAAATTCCAATCACTTTATATTCGGATTGCATATCAGACATGATTGTAGCCAGTCCCTTGCCATGACTCGTCGATAATATGTATATTTCTTCCTTCTTCTTCTCTGTTTCCTTTTTTGTCTCGTGTTCAGTTTTATTACAAGTTGCTCTCACACGATTTTTTCGTTTAATAGTATTTGATGGTAACGTGTTTCTGCTGGCACTTTTTTGTTCAACAGATCTTTCCGAGCAGTTACCTGTTACACTGAGATTTTTTGTCCGTGATTCTGAGCTGTCTGCACTTAGAACATCGTATTTATTCATTAGTGGAACACGAAAAACATTGGTATTTAAGACAGGTCGAGAGATTTTCTTAGGCCTAGTATATACACACTCTCGTTTGCCTGTTTGCGTATCTGTGGGAAGGTCCATATAGTCGATCAAACTTTTCAGCATTTCTGCATATTGTCTAGCTTTACTTAAGTCACTTTGCAGTTCTTCCCTCACACTTATTTCGAGTCCAGCGTTGCACATTTCAAATGCAGTTTCAAGACCGTTGCACTCAGTTCCACAGTCACATGTAGGCCTATGTTGACCGAGGTTTGCTTCCACGAAACAACAAGAATGATACCATTTATGCGCCACTACACATATTTTAACACCTTTTATCACTTTTTTTGCACATAGCATACAATTTACTGACGGTAATTTACCGATATTCACGGAGCGATTTGCCACTACATTCATATACGCCGCCATCTTGCCGCCATTAGATAGGAGTACATCATACTTCCTATATGTACGTGATTCATCAGTGATATAAATGATTGCATGAGATCTACAGTAACTTAGCCATTATTTTCTTGTTCTTCGTAGGCACTGTGTTGACTCCCAATGAAGTTTGGAAGATACCATTACACATACGTCATCTGCTCACCACTCCATGTGGTAGAATCTTTGGAAAGCTTGAAGTAGGTGAGACACGCACTGTAGTCTTAGTAACATTTAATGTTGTACAAAGGTTTCTGCACTTAATTTTCTGAAAAACTGGAAATGTTAGTTTTGGGACAGTGCAAGGTTGGCTCATCAACATAATTTATGTCTGTTGTTTGTGTAGCATGTAATCCAATCATTTCTGTTATCTTGGGCTATGCTGAAAAAAATGAAATGACACAAATTCGATATGTTGGAGCTAGTTTCATAAATGAATTGCTCATTTCCTCATTTATTTATTGATTCATTCATTGTACTTTCTCAGTGTTGCTGATGCCATGTTTCTAGGATACACACTGTTGGGTGTGTAGTAAATGGGTCAACTAATATGAGCCTTCAGGAGGATTTCATTAGCAAATTCAATGCCTGCGGCAAGTTCTTACTCTTTATTGACCTTGTTATGGCGTGTGAGGAAGACTTCCTCTCTCCCAGAAGTGTTGCCCAAGGTTTTAACAGTAACTGTGGATGCACTCTGTGACACACTAAGCAGTGATTAGTTTGCACTTTGCCAAAGGGTAGCTTTGTAGGATTATGATTTTTCCTATAAACAATATTAATTGTGTGCATATTGTCAACACATAAATGTACGCAATACAGATACATAAATGTATAGAAAAACACGTGTAATTTGATGCTTTTTATTTGTGGAGCATATTATATTCAATAATTGTACAATGTCTCTTAACCGTAACAGTTAATAATTAGCATAATTGTCACCATAATCTGTGTGCCAATTCAGGCAATCTTTGCAGGTACCTGTAGAAACAATTTTCTAGTAGGTTGTTAGGGTATTCCTGAATGAACGTGTTTTTCTCTTAAGTCTCTGATCACTTGTCAAAGTTTGTTGTAATATGTAATTCCACTGTGTAAGAAACCATGTTGTATTTTCGCTTTGTTTTTCCTACTGAGAAATAAGCGGTCGCTGGATTTGGTTCCATATTCATCCTTTAGTGTCCCTGGGAAGCAGCCTGTCATGAAAGAATCATTTATGATTTGCACTAAAGAGTTTTTCACACTGACTGCACAGTTCTTCTGTATGCACAGAGGCACTTCATTCTTTAGACTGTGCTTAAAAGTGCATAGTTGTACTGTAGTGTTGGGTCACAGAATTATTGTATTTGGTGAGTTTTTGTTCAGACTGTGTTTTGTCAAATGTCTGTTGTATGTAGCTTGGTACCTATGTTTCTGAAGTATTGAACTGCAATGTGTGCTCCATTCCTGGGATCATATATTGTGGTACCATGATACTTCAATGGTATGTTTCTTGTGTTTTCTTCTATTTGTCTCCTCTTTGGTGATTTCCAGACTGCATTGATTTTGTTTTCTGATAATTTTTCGAGATAATTTTTTAATAATTACACATCAAAATATTCAATCAATCGAAAACAAACTCTTAAACTCACAAGTAGATATAGAAATCAGTGGTATAAGAACTACTGTTCTCTGTGTAACTGAGTTTTTTAAAACAATGACATAACTTGTATAAACTTAGACAGTTATAAGTTAGTATCATACTTTTGCAGAGAGAATTTTAAAAATGGTGGTAGCTGCATATTTGTTAGAGATTGCATCTCCTGCCCTGTAACTGCAATTCCATTGGAAAGGTATGCAATTGAAAAATATTTAGAGTGTAGTGGTATAAGTATTGAACTGCAAAATGCAACCCACGTAATAATGTCTTTAAACAGAGCTCCCAGTGGTGATTTCAGTGTGATAGGCTGCAATCACAATTTTGGGAGAACAAGTTAATTTTATGTGGAGACTTGAATATTGATTATCTGAATCAAAATATAAAACGGAACTAGAGAGCTTACTTATAATGTATGGTTTACATAACACATACAAACTTATACCAGAATAGGTATGAACACTCAAACTGCCATTGATTACATAATTACAAATATTCCGTCTGGCAGATATAATTGCTTTATAGAAGACATGAATTTATCAGATCACCACTCACAGACAGTAATAATAAAAGAAATAGGGAAATTACATACACTCAGCTTTATCACATACAGAGATATGAGAAGTTCTAACGCAACAGACCTAAAGATAGAACTACAAAATGGAAAGTGGCCAGAAATGTACTTAAATAATAGTGTTAATGATAAATATAACAGTTTCCTAGATATCTATTTAAAAATCATTGAAGAATGTTTGCCAACCAAAACTAAACCAATAAAGAAAAAGAGAGGAAATCTGCCATAGCTAACAAAAGGTCTATTAGTATTCTGTAAAAAGTTGAAACTTCTTCACGCAATTTTGGAAGCTCCAGATAGGCCTATTCATTTTGTTGAATATTGTAGAGCCTATAAAAATATTTACGATAAAACTTAAATAGCTGCAAAAAACTGTATATCAGAAATGTTATTACACAAGTTCCCAACAAAGTCAGAAACACTTGGAAGATAATAAACAGAGAAACAGGAAAGTCATCAGGAAATAACAATAAAAGCTTAAGCCTAAAAATCAATAATGTTGTAACAGAAGATCCAATAACCACTAGTAACACTTTTAACCAATATTTTACCAGCATCTGCCAACAACTTACACAGGGTAACAATAGCGATTCTCTGCAAGCCCAAAAACTAGTTGAGAATAAATAAAAGTCACCCAGTAACTCATGTCACCTGTACCTGGCAACTGAACAAGAGATACGAAAAATAATAGAGAAACTAAAAAATAAAGCATCCACAGACATAAATGACCTGTCAAAAAAAAAAATTTGAAGCTAACTACTAGGGAAATTGCTTAACCCCTCTGCCACTCAGTAAATTCATGTCTCAAAAAAGGAATCTTCCCAGATAGAATGAAGATTGCCAGAGCACTATCACTATTCAAAAAATGTGATCACATGTGCCCAAATAATTACAGACCAGTTAGCCTCCTTCCCATTTTTTCGAAGATCATAGAAAGAATAATATTTGTTAGGTTAATGGCATTTTTTGATAAAAACTCTATCATAAATGGTAGACAGTTTGGGTTCCAGAAGGGAAATCTACAGTGTCAGCTGCATTTCAACTTATTAATATAATCTCTGCAGGCCTAGATCAAGGTCAAATCCCAGTTGGCGTTTTTTGTGATTTATCTAAAGCTTTTGATTTTGTCAGTCACCACATATTAATAATGAAGCTACACCACTATGGAATTAGAGGAAGTGCTCTTGATATCATAAAGTCATTCTGCAGAACAGAAAACAAGCAGTGGAAGTGTCACACAATCAAGGGAAACAGCTATCAGAACTACAAGCTATAAAACATAGGGTGCCGTGCCACAAGGTACTATACTAGGACCCCTCCTTTTATTTATATATTTAAATGATTTACCTTGTAACGTAGACACTGAATTGATACTATTTGCATATGACGCAACAAGAATAACTATGAGACCGAGCTTACATGAGGCCATAAGTAAAAGTATTCAAACAGTTGAAGTAATCACCCACTGGCTTGAAGTGAATAGGTTAATTCTCAATTATGAGAAAACTAATGCAATCCTACTTAGGAACAACAAAAGAAAAACAAGTTAACCAACAAATTTGCAAGAGCTAGATGTAAGAGTAGTTGAAAGTGCTAAATTTCTTGGGATCACTGAGGACAGTTGGTTAGGATGTAAAGATCATATTTCCAATATAAGCAATAAAATTAGCAGTGCTGTTTTTGCTCTGAGATAAATTAAGCCACTAATAACTGAAGATGATGTGTGCATGGTGTACTTGTCATACTTCAATGCTATAATGAGCTATAGTATAGAAATCTGGGGCCACTCAACTCAGCCAATTAAAATATTCAAATTACAAAAGAGAGCAATTAGAATAATGGGAAACAAAAGATCAAGAGATAGTTGCAAGCTTCTTTTCCAAAAATATAAGATTCTAACATTCTACAGCTTGTATATATATAAAATTCTGCTCCTTGCTTGGGATCATAATGATAAATTCAACAAAAATGAAGATGTACACCACCACCACACCACAAACACCAAGAAATTAAGAATTCCGCAGCAGAACACAACTCAATATGAGAGAAGCAGTGGTTACAGGGCAGAAAAGTTGTACAACTCTTTATCACCACACTTCACTAATGACAAATCAAAGGAGAAGTTAAACAGTCAATCAAACAGCTGCTATTAGAAACCCCTTTATATTCAATCAGAGAAATTCTTTCAAATGAAAATAACTGAAGCAAACAGACGTAGTACACGAAAAGAAAAATGTACACGGGTACAGAGAAAAATAAGAAGTAAAAAGTATTAACTTCTTAACAGCATTGTTTTATCCAAAGATTTTGTTTTTCTACAGTATTATTGCTGTTAAATTTTTTGTATGAATGTAAACAAAACAGGATCTAGAATATGTATGTGCTATGTGACTGTATTATACCGTATATATAAGATGATGGACCCATAGCATAAAATTATTGAAATTCAATGTTCTGTAATTTAGGTACATAGATTATGTATGTCTCACAAAATCTGTTCAGTTTATAGTATCTAAAATTTTGTAATGATGTTTTTAATTTCCAGAAATGTTGTGGCTAAAATTTATTACTTATCTTAGCAAAACTATAGTTAGAATCAGTAAAAGTAATGTACTTTATTGGAAAACTGACAAATCAAATATGTACTTGGACTTACTCCATAAATGTACACCATAAGCTGTTAAATAAATAAATAAGTTTCTTTTTGTGTGAATGGTATTGGTTACAAAATGCAGGGTTGTTTTTGTTGTTTTTTATACTGCTAAGATGCTTGACGATTACAGCCTTCAATATCCCATTAGTTACCCAGTCATTTTTATTTTGTGTTTTAATAGCTCTTACTACCTCTTCAAACCTGAAATTCAAAACTGAATTTAAATATTGATATGAACTTTGAAAATTGCCCATTCATGCTAATCTCCATGTACAAGTTTTTCCAAGTTTTAGTATTCATCTTTCTGACAGATCTGACTCTTTTCGGCATAAAGAAAACCATTATGTATGTGAGTATTTTAGTTTTGTTTTTTACACCTATGTTTAATTTTAAGATCTGATGCAAGTGATTTGAAAGTTTAGAGTTATCTACAATGACATCACATCTTAATTTCTCTATATCATTTACTTTATGTTCAATGATTGATGCAGAATGCTTGGTTATGCCTGTGACAGTGTCAATCAGTGGTGATAGACCATAGCTCTACATAATGTTAACTTCACCAAGAAGTTTAGCCCTATTTACGATGAAAGTGCAAACAAGAGTGAGACAATCATTTTTCAAAATAATGATAAATGTTTACTGTATTTATAAGTAGCTTAGATGTACCAAAAAAAATTATGCAATCCCATAAATATCCAAATTACTGACATTAGGTCACAGAAATATTTTTGGGAATCATATAGAAAAATCCAAGGTAATATCAGTGTTCTATGGTTCCCTAATTTAATAGAAAACATATAAAACTTCAAAAATATTTCATGCTTTCTTTTAGGTTTCACAGAGGTTTCAGACAGAATTTATCCTTCACGTGCTTCTTTATTGGAATATTCAATCATTGGTTGTGATGGTGTGTCCAAATAGGTGGAAAAGTCTCTTGGATCAACTGCTGCTGCCAATGTCAATGGAGCATCTACCACAGCTTTTAGTCCCAAAACCAGTAAGTAAGAATTAGCTTCTGACCAGTTGGTAATAATTACAAACTGCCACAATTAGTACTTTAGCACACAACAATGTCATTGAGCAACTAAGGCTACATAATGATTTTTGTAACTTTCAAGTCTTACTTGTCACACATTTCAGATCATGAACTCCAGCAGCATTGTAATAGCTACAAACATAATTTGTTTTGCTGGTTAACATAAATTGTATGACCTTTCTCATATCTGCCACTGTCAGCTGGCACCACACAAGGAACAGTTCACTGTAATGAGTACAGAATACATGTCCAAGGATGGGTGAAATGTAGTGAAAGACTGATAGAACCATCTCTTTCCTGGAGGATTTTTCCTGGCTTACGTATAACACAATGATATTGTCTCTCTTTCTCACTTGAATTACAATATCCCTTGCAGTGCCCTGAGCCACCATTGGTTGGCACTCATTGTAGTTTCTGGTGCCTCTTAGTTGATACATCTGTGACAAAATTCACAAACGCACTGGATGTACAATAAATGATCAAAAGTATCTGGGCATTCCCAAAAAGGTACGTTATTCATATTAGGTGCATTTTGCTGCCACCTACTGCCAAGTACTCCATATCAGCGACCTCAGTAGTCATTAGGCATTGTGAGAGAGCAGAATAGGGTGCTCCGCGGAACTCATGGACTTCAAACGTGGTCAGGTCTTTGGGTGTCACTTCTGCCATATCTCTGTACAGGAGATTTCCACACTCCTAAACATCCCTAGTTCCACTGTTCCCAATGTAATCGTGAAGTGAAAACATGAAGGGACACGTACAGCACAAAAGCATACAGGTCAACCTTGTCTGTTTAGTGATAGAGACGGCTGATGGTTGAAGAGGGGCGTAATGTGTAATAGGCAGTTATCTATCCAGACCATCACATAGGAATTCCAAACTGCATCACAATACACTGCAAGTACTATGACAGTTAGGCACGAAGTGAGAAAACTTGGATTTCATTGTCAAGCAGCTGCTCATAAGCCACACTTTGCACCGGTACAATACCAAACAACACCACACTTGGCGTAAGGACGGTTGAACAGTGGAAAAACATTGTGTGGAGTGGTAAATCACGGTACACAATGTGGTGATCTGATGGCAGGGTGTGGGTATGGCGTACACACTGTGAACGTCATCTGTCAGTGCATGTAGTGCCATCAGTAAAATTTGGAGGCGGTGGTGTTATGGTGTGGCCATGTTTTTCATGGAGGGGGCTTGCACCCCTTGTTGTTTTGCATAGCACTATCACAGCACATGTCAACACTGATGTTTTAAGCACCTTCTAGCTTCCCATTGTTGAAGAGCAATTTGGGGAGGGTAACTGCATCTTTCAACACAATTGAGCACCTGTTCATAATGCACGGCCTGTTGTGGAGTGGTTACATGACAATAACATCCTTGTAATGGGCTGGCCAGCACAGAGTCCTGACCTGAATTCTATAGAACAGCTTTGAGATGTTTTGGAATGCCGACTTTGTGCCAGGCCTCACTGACCAACATCGATACCCCTCCTTCGTGCAACACTCTGTGAAGAATTGGCTGGCATTCCCCAAGAAACCTTCCAGCACCTGATTGAACGTATGTCTGTGAGAGTGCATCTGTCATCAAGGATAGGGGTCAGCTAACACCGTATTGAATTTCAGCATTACGAACGGAGGGTGCCACAAACATGTAAGTCATTTTCGGTCAGGTGTCCGGATACTTCTGATCACATAGTGTACATGGAGGTAATGTATCTAGCGGCATCATTGCAAACAGAGGTCATCAGAAATCTTTGTCTCATAAACATAACACTGAAAGAGACACTTAACTCTCTGACAGAGGCAGGAATCCATTGAAGAAGATTGCTACCATTCAGAAAAGTCAGTTATCATGAAAGAAACTGTTGAACTTAGAAAACATTCCGAGAAAATAGTGTCAATGAAAACTATGCTAGGGCAACAGTCTCAGTAAAATGATTATTGTATTACTTTTGTGTCGGAGATTTCTTATACAATGTGAATGCAAGGAAGAGTCTTCAGTGGGATAAGAAGCACAAACCATGCAGTACCTACCAGGGAAACACAGTATGCTATTGAACATGATTCTCTTCACAGTTCTGCCTGCAGCAGAATGTGCTTGATTTTGAAGAACGTCATCAAGACCAAACTAGCAGAGGTTTTGGAATGGCCTGAGGAATCATATCATTTAACGTGTTATGGCAAACAAACACACAGTCTAATGATGAAATACAAGATTAATAATTATCCTCAGTATTTGCAACATGCAGTCTTTCATAGTTTATGAGAGATTAATCTGTGAAACAGAACAAGCTGCAAGCAGATTCCACAAGTTCCGACTATGTGGAAACCTGTATCATCCTTAACAAAAATGAAAAACTATTACGAAATATAAGTGTAGACCAAAAGACAATCAGTTGTAGACCAAAAGACAGACAGTGACATGAACTTGGGAGTGTGCAAAAATTTTTCCAAGATAGTGCAAGATTCAAAACTTTGCTAGTTTTAACATAACTGATTAAGTGATTGTGAAAATTATGCCCCATGAACTAAATTTGGCAAAAAGTACACAAAACTTACTGTACCTTGAAAGATGGACATTTGGATATTTATTTCCTTAGTATTTTGAAGGCAGATTATTTTTGTACCTAAAAAATAAATATATTCAAAAATATCTACTTATATTACAAAGATGAATATATATGTGATATCATGATTCAACTACTATATCTGAAATTACATTCTCATATCATTAAATGTAGAACATCCAACACATTATGAACTAAAACTCGAAAATATTCACAAAAATGATTTATTTTAACTTGCATAATGTTAGGTGGAGTCGGAAAACTAAAAACCTGAAATAAGAAAAAAGTCAGAATGACAGAGAAAATCCTGTTGGATGACTACAGAAATGTCACTTTAATATCCATAAAAGTGGAGGAACAGGAAATAAACTTTTACAAAAGTTTATTCTACTCTGTTATCGCTTGTAAGACTTTGTTTACTTACAAGACTTCACATCTGTTCACATTAATGGACTTACTGCATTATTTTCATAATTCCTATTTTTTAGTGCTGGCTGGAATAACTGAATTTGAAGAAAATGTGTTTTGAACCTATATTTTTTTATTAAAATTGTAGCCTAGGGCGAGCCAGTATATGACTAGATAGATGTGGGAAACCTCCAAAAACAATTGTCAAATTGGCAGGTAGAATCAACTTTTAGCAACATAGGACAGCGCCATGGTAATCCTTATCCCTCCTGTTTGTCACATTATTATGCAGGATGCCAACTGAAATACATAATTCATAGCTGCATATGGGGCTCTATTTCACCAACAGACAGAAGGCCCCATTCCTGGAGAGCATGTTTTGATGACCTTGGAATTTCACAATTTTCTCAACTAAAATTTTGTGGATGAAGTATCAATTTAAACATACACAAGCTAGCGTAACTGTACTACAATAGCTCTGTTTGCAAAACTGAATGGAGAAGCAGTAGACCATCATGGGTTTTATTTTCCCATTGATACATGGTAAACTACTATCGTGCACCAGATGACTAGATGGAGGGGTGTCATTACAGGAAATGCGAGTAGATGACAGGCACATATACTGCTGCCAAGCTTATGTGGTGAGAACTGGAGACAGAATCCATGCACCATGGTGTTAGACTAGCTCCTTTCTGCAACTCAGTGAGTGCTGAATGAGGAAATGATAGAAGAAGACTGAACACATTATCCTGGCAAATTACAGCTACCTCAAAGAATTGGTATGATTATCTGTAAAAAGAGTGACAAATGAGAAAACCCAAAATACATAGTGATTATGTACCTGTTGTTTTGGTTGGCTTTGTTAAATCTGCAGTTTAGGGGTGTTGCAGGCAATGACTGCTAGAAATCCAGTATGAATAAAAAAATGGTACCTATTTCCTGGAGGGTGCATGCCTATGGACATGGATAACAAAATTTTCTGTTAAGTAAGGTAGAGGGAATTTGTGGATGATGGTGAAACATCACTAAACTATGTAATGGATAAAGATTGAAAAAAAATACAGATTATAAGTCCTCTTGAAACCTTGGTATCACACAGGAACAGGTTTTATCTTACATGTTTCAGCTTGTATATTGGCGTTTGCCAGTAAGAAGAGTTGTCCAAGTTACTTGGTATGGCCACTGGAGTGGATAATGCTGCTGTCACATCCTCTGTGTTCCCAAAACGTAAACTCAACTATTAGGCACAGGTTTCCTATCCTACAGTGTCTTACTGATTGTTCTTCAATAGGTGATAATGCCACAGAACATGTGAGGCTGTCAGATGATTTGTGTTGTGTTCCTTACATATGAATTTCATAAAAACAATGTTTTTTCAAAAGTCTGCAACTGTGTCAGTAAGAATTTAAATAACAAAATATAGTGTGACTTATTGGTACATTTTTTCAAGTGCTGTAAATTACCAAAGCACATGAAAATGCGAAGAAATTCCTGATCTACATCATGATATGCATGATAAAATGTAGCTAGAGCACCGTTCTATTGTTTGAATCTCTTTGAGTGTTGGTGACTGCATTATTATCAGCCATCCATAAGGCTTGTTGGCTTTGGTAAATTAGGTACTGAGGATTGGCTCCTCACAAAGGGAATAGTGTAGTGAGCTTCATATGTCTGTGATGAGTGATATGAATATCAGCTTCAACATACTGGTATTAAAACCTCATTTCTGTTTTTTTCCATCCCTTGGTCCAATGATCATGTTTTCTCTCTTATTTTTCCCTTGAATTAAGCAATCTCTGGAAGAATCCAGAGCTACCATATGTCTATGTTTTTTGTGCTGATGTGTTGATCAAGAGTCACCTAAAACTTTACACAAATGTTACTAGTAGTTTGTGATGTTGTGTTGATGTACAGTCACTGGAGACTTTATAGCCCTCAATAAGTTGAAATCAACTTTGAAAACAGTCAAAAACCTACAAGGAGCACCTGAATATACCAGACACATCATTTTACCCTTTCTAATTGTTTGAAAAGCTTTATAAAACTTTATCAGCTTTGGAAACTTTCACATCCTCCTTAAGAAGATATATACTTAGCGTAATAATCCAAAGAAACAATTTGTTTCTGTTTCCTCCTGTTATGATATTGTTTCTTCATCTATACTAAAATTTAAGCTCCAAATCACTCATCTTGCTGCATCTTAACATTTTGGTTAGTAGCTTGTGATAGATCCAATACACTGAAATAGTTTGATGTGTTATTTCTATGATTTAAATGCTAAGTTCATTTGAAATACAGCAGTGCTTAAAATTGTAACATGTTATCAGCACTTGTACACATAAAAATAACTGTAAAGGGTAAACACTGACAGCCAACTTTGCAAGTGAAGCCACCATTGTTATTTCTTTTTAATGATTTTCTTTTAGTTATGTCATGCTGTAATTCGTTTAGGGCATCAAACAACTTGTCAATATGATGCACTTAAACAGACAAATGGAAATATGTGGGAAATGATATCAAAGGAATAGTATTTACTACTTGACACTGAAGTCAGCACAGCACTGGCAGCATGTTCACATCCTTTAAATTTCTATTGAATGTAGCAGTACTGAAAGAATGTGGTGATGTTCTAGGCTGCTTCTTACTTTTTTTGCCTGATGATGTACATTTGAAAAATCTCTCATGAGCATTGAGCCCATGTTTTGGACACAGGCATAGCCAATACAATAGATACAAGTAACACACATTTTAGCTGCCAATTTAACTGGTATCTAACAGACTAACAGAATGTCAGCTGTAAGTAATCCACGTGTCCAGCACATAGTGCCTTATCAGCGTAAGATGAGATTATTCTGACTCTACAGTATTCATGTGTGAGGGATGTAGTGAACTGTAAGTGGACATTTTGTATTTGTGTTTGTATTGTTCACAATGAGGACTGATGCAAACAAGATCTTATGAGGTTTCATACCAATTTAATTACCATCTTTATCATGTGAAGTACTTGAAGAGGAAAAAGACAATGCAAACACTATTTTTGGTTTCATCAAGAAACTTGAAAATGTCACTATCACTGAAATCACAGAGAATGAAGAACTGGTGCAAATGCCTTCCAAGGCCATTACTGATGTTGAATCATTTTATAACACTTTTAGTGATGATTGCAGCAAAAAATAAAGGGTGGTCATTTAAAACAATTATGCATCACTTCAGAAAAGTCAAGGATGGGGACTATCTGTCTCATTATCAGAGATAGTAGGAACAACAGAGAAAGATATGAAAAACTGTAGTTCACATCACAGAATAGTTAGTGTACTTTCCAAGAGGCAAGGGCCAATTCCACGGCTGTGCATGATGTTGATATAAGGCTGTTGGCATACACAAAAGCTAAAGTGCTTGGATTGACACATTCCAAAGCTTAACCTATCTTAGTGTGGAATTTTGAGGCAGTTCACAAGATTCTGTGCCACAGATTTATGCAGTATGTAAACTGCCAACATGTTCAAGTACAAGAAGAGGTGGAGAATTGTGTAATTGCCATTGGTATTAGATTCATGGATGTGTTATTGTTGTACAGTCAATACCATACAGGGGGCCATCATTACTGAGGACTCCAAAGTTGGCAGATCAAGTGCAGTTGCCATTCACCAGCAGTCACCACTGCAGTGATTGCTGCCCAGCCCCAAGCACCAGCCGGCTCATATCCCCTGCGGAGCCACTTAGCAGCACAGTGATGTACATTGGTATTCAGTGTTCACTTCATCTCAGAGATGTCAACTCACGGCTGGGGCAGTTATTTTTATGAAACTCTGACTTCAGTCAGCACAACTGAACTATTGTAGAGAGATTTACAGTTGTACATGTCAACACCATCCGTAAGGAAAGGACTGCACCCCACACCAGTCTTCAATTTGTAAACTGACTACTCTCAATATAACTACTTTCAAATGTTCAAATGTGTGTGAAATTCTAAGGGACCAAACTGCTTAGGTCATTGGGCTCTAGACTTACACACTACTTAAACTTACTTATGCTATGAACAACACACACTCATTGTCGAGAGAGGACTGGAACCTCCAGCAGGAGGAGCCATGCATTCAATGACATGACGCCTCTGACTGCACGGCCACTCCACACGGCATAACTGCTTTAAATGATGTTTGTTATTCATTCTATGTTTGAGTTATGCTTCAATTCCTGTGCACCTTCCTGAACAGAATTGTATTTTGTATGCATGTCTACCACTAAGAAACAAATTGTTCAATGCTGACACTAAGAGCTACAACATCTGGCGACAAGGAAAAATAAATTTTTGAAAGTGCTGCTCAAATTTTGGAAAATTTGTGTCTGTTTGAGATCTGGCTGTTGCCCACCAGTATTTAGGTGTACTAACGTGTTCTTTCTACAGATTACTGGCAGAAGACTGCTTCCAGTATATATACTGTATTTTATTGTTGTTCAGTACTCTGATTTTACTTGTTCTTGGAATTAGTCATTGCTTCCACCTTTACCTAAATTTGTGTATGCCATTTCTATTCCAGAAATGTCACTTAAACATGTCACTCCATTTTGGGGACTAGAGATCCAGCAACTTAGGAATAGTACGAATAGACTTTTGGAGTTTCAATCAAACATAACAGCATGGCGTCCTGCTACTAAGGCCACACTGCAGAAATCTAAATCTGCCTGTGCATCTAAGTTCTGAGAATTTTATGTACAGCAGGAAGACTTGATGGGTATTTTTTACAGCTGCAGGCACACTTTTCAGTCTATCACATACAATGTACAAAGTGGTTTGCTCATTTTCTTTCAACAGTTGGTGTTGACACTCACCAGCGTTGTTGTAAACTGTTTCCTGCGGCTTGCACTGAGAATGTTGCTTATGACAATTTAGTAACTGCTTTAGAGAAGCATTTTGATGAATAGATTTGTGTAGCAGCTGCAAAGTATAAATTTTTTTATACTGCTAAGGAAGCAAGAGCAAAGTGACTAACAATAGGTTGTATATTTCATTCTTAACCAGGCAGTGCAAATTTAAATGTGAATGTGGTTAATATTATAGTGACGAGATGTGGCATGATGCCATTACCCAAAATGTGGCAGGCAATTCTCTTAGAGCTCAAATTATCATATTCAAAGATCCTACTCTCAAGCAGGTTGCTGATTTGTTGGATCACCAAGACATATTTGATAGACTGACGTTCAAGCTAGTGGCAGTAGTAAAAAGTGTATGCATGCAGGTTATGCACCATGGCCCAGTGAGGAATGTTCAAGACCAGCCTGGCCCGTGCTACGTGGTGGAAGTAGTAAACACCTGCCTCACTCTAAGCAAGCAGTAAACAAAGTAAAGTCATGTCCATAATGTCTCAAAGTACATAAATGGCTAGCTTGTCCTTGTAGAAAGGTGCAATGTTTTAAATGTGGCAAACATGGAAACATTCAATCATTTTGTGTGCAAAACAATTTCTGAACAAGTCAAATGTTTGTTCATTAAAAAAGAAAGATAAGAGTGTGAATGTAATTGTGTCAAAGTCAGTTCCTGAGGCAAACATTGTTAAGTCTGTCAGTTCCAAGTCTGTAGTGAAGTCAGTCACAAAGTCATAGAATTGGTCCTCAATGCAGAGAAAAGCTAAGTTATTCATGCCTTTGAACATTTCTCAGCAAATTTTGCATCTGCAACTAGACACAGTAATATCAGTCACTGTGTTAAACCGGCTTACATATGAACAATTACATTAACCAAAACTTTCAGAGTCGCAAATGGAACTGTCCATTTACAATGGAGGTGATATTCTGATTCTTGGCATGTCTAGTTTACATGTCACTTTTAAGAAAGTAACTAAAACAATGTCATTTGTACTGCTATACACAAAAGACAGCATCGAAATATTTTTGGCATTGACATTTTTGACTTGTCTGGCTTACATATTTAGGAAAATGCTTCTTCTGTCAACACATTTGTACCTAATGACATTTTATCTCAACTGTGCAAAGAATTTCAGGATGTCTGTCAAGACTCTTTAAGTAAGGCCAATGATTTTGAAGCTCTTATTACTCTGAAAGCAAATGCACATTAAAAAATCTTCCAGGCACAGCCAGTCCCGTATGCCATAGATAGAGAGACGAAAAATGAAGTGTATTTGGCTGTCAAGATGGCAGTGAATGAGGCTGTCAATGACTACCAAAACCCAAAGAAACTCAAGTTATATGAAGACCATCAACAACACCAGTGCTAGTGTTCACACACTCATGGACAACCAAAGAAATGAAAGTGAAGGTATTACAGCAAAAGCAGAAATACTGAACTGTATTTTCAAATGACTAAGGAAGATACAGTTTATCTTCCACACCGCTGTAAAGATGTGAGCTATTAAACAAGGATGCAAGACCCACAGTGATCCCTGTCGGATTGCATACAGAATTTACAACTGAAGTAGATCTCATTTTCACCACAATATATCATACATCCCTTAACAGTAAACTAGGCCTATGACTAAAAAAGAGCACGGTTCACACCTGTGTACATGAATGATAACAGAAGCAATCCAGAAAACTACCATTCAGCCTCACTGACAGCCATCTATTGTGGAATCCTTCAACATATCCTGAGCTCAATCATTACAAGTTATCTGAAACAAAATGACCTCCTCCATCTCAACCAGCATGGATTCCAACAACATTGTGCATGCAAAACCCACTTGAGCATTTTTCATGTGACATCCTAAAAGTCATGGATCAAGGAAATCAGATGAATGCAGTATTTACAGACTTCAGAAAAGCGTTAGACTCAGTTCCACACCAAGGTTGACTAATTATGAATATACTGAGTATCAAACAAAATTATTGACACAGTTGAAGATATCTTGGTAGACAGGAAATAGTATGTTATCTTGGATGAATGGTCTTCAACAGAGGTCCAAGTACTTCAGATGGGCCCATGAAAGTATGCTAGAACACTTGTCCATGTTGTATGTTAGTGATATGGCAAACCATATCAAAACAGAACCTCAGACTTACCCCGAGTGGTACAGTTATCTGTGTGAAGTATTCTTTGAAAAAAGCTACAAGAACATTAGTCAAACCTCAATAAAATTTTGAGGTGGTGCAAAGATTAGCAAGTTGCTTTAAATGTACAGAAATGTAAAGTCATGCTCTTCACAGAATGAAACAAAGTCATAATTCTCTGTGGTTACAATATCAGAGAATTGCACATAATATCAATTGACTCATGCAAATACCAAGGTGTGACTATTGGTAGGGTTACAAAATCAGTTAACAGTAAATATAGCTTCTGTGGGACGAACAAATGACAAGAATGGTAGGGTTATGAAATTAGTTAACAGTAAATATGAATTCTGTGGAATGAACAAATTACAAGGAAGCACCACAGAAAACAATATCACCATCTAATACAAGTGAAGAAGAAGAGATACCAGGTTGGACAGAAGATAAAAACAGCAGATCACAATGAACCACCAGGCACAGGACAGCTCCCGAACAACACATGAATGATTTTTTATGGTCCAATTCACTGCAGAAGGATACAACCAAGAAGAACTCCAGGACTCTCAGGAGATGAAAATCAAGACAGAAATGAAAAGAAGAATAGCGTCTACTCTTCAAAGAATTAACCAAGCAAGAAATGTACCTCTCATAGAATTGAATGATTTGGTAACTCTCCCATATCACAATTTACAGGGCCTAACCAGTAACTTATATGAGCTACAGGTACTTTTGAATGATAAACTAAAGGAGATTTCAGTCTTGTGTGTAACTGAACACTGGCTGCAAGAAATACAAAACTGTGCAGCTGGGATTACAGACTTTGCAGGGAAACATACAGAGTGGGTGGAAAATGTACATATGTAAAAACGGATATTAAACCAAAAGAAATTAAGTCTAAAAATATCTACTGTATTGAAAAAGATTTTGAATATGGTTTATGTTAACTAACAGAAAGCAAAATTATAATTGCATCTATAAATAGGCAATTTTGAATTGTTCTCTGAAAGTCTGGAAAACCTTCTGAACTGTCTAGATAGTAAGTCAAAATACATAATTATGCTTATGGATTTCAATGTTAATTTCAAGGACAACTGGAAAAAAGGGCAGAAACTGCTTAATGTACTAAAATCATACAATATGGACACATGTGCAGAAGATATCACCACATATGGCAGCAGTAGCGAAATTACTATTGACCAAAAATTCACTGGTAAACCAAAATGCAGCTTTAAATCTGAGGTATTGGATACAGGTTTCTGTGATCATCAAGTAATTAAGTTGACTTAGATACCTCATGTGAAAAGTGTCAAGAAGAGATATTCTGAGAGAAGATTAATTAATGATCACTGCACTGGGGTCTTTAATCTCATGTTAAAAAATGTAAACTGGAATACGGAAACAAGTAGTTCTGTAGATATTAAAATTCAAGAAGTTTTTGTCAAATTATAAATAGTGCTATGACAATTCATTTCCTCTGAAGAGACCAAATATAAACAATCAAATTCATGGATGACAACTGAAATCAAAAAGTCACCAGAAAGTCATAGAATGCTATATAAGAATGCAAATCAAACTAATATCATGAAACCATATGCAAAATGTTATAGAAAATATCACAGAGTGGCTTTAGTTGCTGCAAAAAGAAGTACAATGATTCATATATCATAGTAGGGAACAACAAAATGAAATCTGTGTGGAAACTTATTAATAATCATACAAGCAAACATGAAAACACAAGTAATAAATTCCCCATAAAACACAAAAATGAAATTGTTGATGATCCACTGCTAATAGCTAATATATTGAATGATGATTACATTAATATATCCCAACAACCTGACCACAAGTGTGTATAGTCCAAGGACAAACATAATAGTTCCAATAAAAGGAAAGACAATGCTCCCATATCCCATAACACCTGAAGAAGTACAGAGGGCTATCAGTTAAGTAAAGGGTAAAATGACCTGCCGATTTGTTTGAACCACTGACAAAATTATTAAATATAGTAACAATAATAGTTTCTCTCAACTTGTGGACATAATCAATGAGCCCTTTGGAATTGGTGTGTTTCTAAGTGAACTTCAGCAGTCACCAGTAATAACAGATTATAAAAATGGTGACAAGTTTGATATAAAAAATCTCAGATCACTATCAGTATAACCCAACTTTCAAAAATAATCAAAAGAATAATGTATGAGAGATTGCTAGACTTATTAAAAACATTCTTGTAAATGAACAGAATGGTTTCAGAAAAGGCAAATCAACACAAATGGCTCTCTTCAGTTTCCTAAAACTTATTTACAAAGCTATAGGGGACAAGGAACTGGTCTGTGGGTTGTTTTTGGACGTTTCCAAAGCGTTTGATCTTATAAATCACAAACTACTACTGTCACAACTATATAGGTGTGGTGTCCATGGTGTTTCCTATCAGTGGTTCAAGTCATATTTAACTGATAGAAAACAAAGAGTGCAAATTTCTCAGGATGGTAATGTGTATCATTCTGAATATAATAAGAGTTAATTATGGGGTGTCCCAGAGCTTGATAATAGGACCATTGTTATTCTTTGATCTTATTAATGACCTACCACAAAGATTTTCAACAGCTGATACACTATATTGTTTGCTGATGATACCAGATTCTTTATAAAATGGAAGAATGGTTATGAATGCAGCAAGGAATCGAAAAAACAGCAGAAGTGGCTGAAAATGGTTTAAAGGTAATTATCTAGGTATCAGTGACAAGAAAATTGTTAAGGATGATCTTCAACTATATGAGAAACAAAAATAGGACAAATGTAAAATTCAAATTATCAAACAGCCAAACTCAGCAAAAGAATCACAAAATTTTTAGTATTACAGATGGGTGAGCATCTGAGATGGGAAAACATGATAAATGCTCAACAAGAAATTAAGCAAGCAATGTTATATTTGAAGAGTTCTTAAAGATTGCTGCAATACTGAAACAGTGTTAAGTGCTTATTACACATTCATGCATAGTCTACTGAGGTATCATGTAGTATTCTGGGCAAAAGCCCCTGTGCGCAAAGCAACCTTTAAACTTTGAAAGAGAACTGTAAGATTAATAAGTGATATTGCTTACAGAGAATCATGTAGAAGTATCTTTAAGGAACTAAAAATTATGACCTTACCATCTATATTTATATATGAATTCATCTGCTTCATTAAAAACCATCAAGTTTCAGCTTTGTACAGTGAGACACACAATTATGAAACAAGGGACAGGGATGATTATCATAGGGATTTACACAGAAATCAGTATATAAGGACAATGTTGTTTACAAACCGAACATTCTTTACAGTGTATTGCCTGATAACATCAAAAAATACCAAGCATTAATACATTTAAAAATTATATAAAAATATTTAAAAAATGCATAAAAATCTACTAATAAACAATAGCTTCAACAGCATTAATGAATACCTGTAATTCTGCTCAAATCTGTAGGTCTGCTCATAATCTATCTAAGCAAAAATTCATAGTTATCAGAGTATTCTTGTATAAAACTAAACTTCTTTTGTCAATGTATGTATCTGATTATGCACCAAACTTTAGTGCCATGCGTTACTCTGCCTATTTCAGTAAAGTAGTCGTATTTAATAGTTTTAGTAAAATCAACCAAGGTGTTTCACTAGCTTTTATCAGTATGTACATATATAATTTTATAATCTAATTAAACAGAATAATGTTTCTGTTATAAAGATTTGTTGATAAGATTTTGTAAGTGATGAAAACATATAGTATTTTATACTGTTTTGTACTTTGAAACGTCCAATACCATGAACATGATAATAAGAGTGCTAAATAAATAAAGGCTTACATATGCTCAGCTGTAGGTGACACGGGTGGCAGAATACTGGGAAAATGCAGTCAATCTACAAAGGAGAATGCTTATATGTCACCTGTGCATCAAATCTTAGAATATTGCTCAAGTATATGGGACCCACACCAAATAGGACAAACAGGTGATTCTCAGTGTATGCAAAGAAGGTAGTGTGAATGGTCACAGGCTTGTTTGACTCACGAGAGAGCAGGAACAAATGTAAAAAAAAAAACTGAATTGACCGACACATTCAGATATACTGAAAGTATTAGACAAAAGCTTACATGCTAAATTTTAAGAAGATGTATTAAGTGGATAACCTAGAGATATTCACCTTCCCCTACGTATCACTTATGTAGGGGATGTAGAAACAAAATCACACTAATTATAGCACACAAAAAAGCATATGAGCAACCATTTTCCCGTTCTCGATACTCAACTGGAACCAGAAGAAACCTGAGTGTCCAAGATGGCCGCCAAGTAAGTGACGCCAGAAACCATTTCCAGAAAGTTAAGTGATTTAGACAGGAATATAATTTAGTTTAACGCCGACAACAAATTAAATACGTGCATTAGTGTATCGTTTAGTCTTGCCATTAAAGGTTTGACGTTTCTTTGCGTATTTTTTCAGAAAACACGAAAAGATCGTAACTTCGTGAAGTCGCGCTTAGGCTTAAACTTTGTAAACGTGTTTGTTTCTTGTTTCACGGTAATTTAACTAGTTTCTCGGTAACAAATAAGTAAACTACCGTAAATAGCGTATAACTTCATTGTTTTAATACAGATTTCAGAAAAACAGCGTAACTTTATATCAGAAACTTGCCTATATACATTTGTTTATAGGCCTAATTCTCATAACGTTTTTGGAGAATCAAAGTTAAAGTATCTCGTTTAATTGTCCTTTTTTTCATTCCATCGAGTGAAATATATAATAAATAGCGTATACCTTCATTGTTTTAATACAGATCTCAGAGAAACAGCGGAATTTTAAATCAGAAACTTGCTTATATACATTTGTGAATAGGCTTAATTCTTGTAACGTCTTTTTTGATTTTCGGTAATTTAATTGATTTATTCTAGCTAAAGTATTATTTTTGCCATGAGTGAGAAGTGCCTGACTTGCCGTAGAATTGTTAGTTCCGGGGTTTGGTGTGATGGATGTAGTAGTTTTTTTCACTGGGGGGACTGCAGTGGCGTGGGTGTTGGGAAAGTGGATCAGGCTCATCAGTGGTTATGTAGGATTTGCAGCAGAGATAGGAAGATAGTGGAACAGGAGGGGAAAATTGCTGCCCTTCAGGCTGAGCTAGATCAGGCTAGGGAAGATCTGGACAGGTTAAGGAGGGAGAAGGGCAGAGAGAGGTGGGAAGTGGCAACAGGTAGCAGAAGGAACAGGCCTAGAACTAAGTCTGACAGTTTTGTGGTGAATGTCAAAAATAAGTTTGACCTGTTGCTTCAGTTAGAAACTGATGAGCCTCAAGCAGAGGTAGGTGTAGACAGGACACAACAAACTTTCAATAGGAAATTGTAAAAGAATGTAGGAAAGTCATCAAAAAGGAAGAAAGTTTTGTTGTTAGGCAGTTCTCATCCCAGAGGTGTAGGCCAAATTCTGCAGGAGGAATTAGGACCAGAATACCAGGTCACAAATTTTTTCAAACCAAATGCTAGTGTGGATTAGGTGACAGAGGATTTAGGTTCACTCTGTAAAGGATTTACCAGGGAAGACACCGTGGTTATTGTGGGAGGGCCAGGGAACAGCATCGACAGAGATCCTGGGTACAGTATAGAGTGTGACCTGGTAAAGATTGCGTCAGCATCGAGACACACCAATGTTGAATTTGTATCTGTCCTGAGACGCCATGACCGGCCTCATTTGAACTCTTCTGTTGGGAGAGTTAATTTGGAGTTGGAACAGCTGCTTGGGTCGGGTGCGGGGGCTTATATTGGTGTGGTTCCTGTTTATTATCTCAGTAGGTGGGACTATACCAGGCACGGCCTACATCTCAACAGGAAAGGGAAGGGGAAACTGACTGGGGTAATAGCAGGAAATTTAAGGGGGGGAGGCACTGCCATGAATGGTAAAATACCAGTGGTTACAGGTGTTGGAGCAGCACCTTTTTTAGGATAGGTAAGACAGAAAGATGTCAAGTTCTACGAAAGGTCAGGATTGAAACAAATCTTCAGTGTAGGAAAGAAATTAAACAGCACAATTCTAGCACATTCGATCACCAATCACAGCTATCAATTATAAATTTTCACCAATCACCAGAAATTTTATCTCCACCAAGTTGTATCTCAGTCCTAGGTAATTGCATTGATGAATTAAAGTCACCCAACCCAGTTGACATAATCTGCCTCCCTGAACACCATGTGACCACTGGTATAGGAACTAGGCCTAAGCACAATGAGAAACTCAGACAGGAGAGTACTGCAAATGTTAGAATAAGGAAAGGTTCTCACAAAAGTATAATTAAAAATAATGTAAGTATATTTCATCAAAATATTGGGAGTTTAAAGAATAAAGTAGATGAGCTTCTGGTTTGTTTAGAAGATTTAGAAGCTGAGAATGAAATAGATATACTATGCCTGTCTGAGCATCACATTGTTACTGATATGGATAAGGTAAATGTAAGTGGATATAAGCTCTCTGCACATGTAATGAGAGAAAATATGGAGAAAGGAGGAGTTGCCATATATGTCAAAAGTTATCATTGTGCAAAAAGTATAGAAACAAAAAAGTTATATGTAGAGAAACATATAGAAGCATGTGCCTGTGAGCTTAAATTAAATAAAGGCACATTTATAATTGTAACTGTATATAGGTCCCCATCAGGAAATTTTCATCTATTTCTGAAAAATTTGGACTCCTTGTTGTGCTATCTGTCAGACAGGGGGAAGCAAATTATTATTTGTGGGGACTTCAATGTAGATTCTCTGAAAGAGGGTAATAGGAAAAATGACCTTGAAGTATTACTCGGTTCTTTCAATTTGACACCCGTTATTGATGTTCCTACTCGGGTGGTAAAGGATAGCAGCTCACTGATAGATAACTTCTTTATAGACCAAGATAAGTTTAACCAGATAAATGCTCAGCCTGTTGAGAATGGTCTTTCTGATCTTGGTGCACAGCTAGTTACAATATATGACATAGCTCCATTCAGCAATACTAAACAGTCCTCCAAAGTAGTACGTTCAGTCAACGATTTAACAATTGCAAATTTCAGGGAAAGCCTACAGCAGTTAGACTGGGATGAGGTGTACCGTGAACCTGATGCCAATTTAAAATATAATTTATTTCATGACATTTTTGTAAATGCATTTGAAAACTGCTTCCCCAAGAAAATAGTTAAATATACTCGTAAGAAACCTTGTAACAAACCATGGCTTACTAAGGGTATAAAAATATCTTGTAACCGGAAAAGGGAAATGTATCTGACAGCAAGAAAGAGTAGTGACCCAGAAACTATCAAAAATTATAAAAACTACTGTGTTATATTAAGAAAAGTTATTAAAAAATCCAGGAGTATGTGTATCATGTCTAAAATCAGCAACTCTGATAATAAAATTAAAACAATTTGGAATATTATTAAAAGAGAAACAGGTCAACCAAGAGCAGAGGAAGACAGTATTACCATCAAATTGATTGAAAACTTTACGAACAAAAAGTCTGAAGTTGAAAATATTTTTAATAATCATTTTCTAAATGTTGTGGATATAGTAGGATCCAGGTGTTCATTAGAAGATGCTTGGCTGTAAATGGAAGAGGCCATGCCTATGCAATTTGATACAATTGAAATCTCACCCACTTCTCCCTCTGAAATTAGGAAAATAATAAACTTGCTTAAAAGCAAATACTCACAGGAAATTGATGGCGTTTCCAGCAACATACTAAAAGCTTGTTCTCAACAGATAAGTAAGATTCTCAGCCACCTGTGTAATAGCTCTCTGGAACAGGGCATTTTCCCTGATAGACGGAAATATGCCATTGTTATACTTTTGCATAAAAAGGGGGATAGATCTGATGTCAACAATTACCGTCCAATCTCCCTTCTAACAGCTTTATCCAAAATTTTTGAGAAAGTAATGTATTCAAGAGTAGCTTCACATATCTGTAAAAATGAAGTACTAACAACATGTCAGTTTGGTTTCCAGAAAGGTTTTTCAACAGAAAATGCCATATATGCTTTCACCAGTCAAATTTTGAACGATCTGAATAACCGAGCACCACCCATTGGGATTTTTTGTGATCTCTCAAAGGCTTTTGATTGTGTACATCATGAAATTCTGCTAGACAAGCTCAAGTATTGTGGCATGAGTGGGACAGTGCATAAATGGTTTAATTCGTACCTAACTGGAAGAGTGCAGAAAGTTGAAATAAGTAGTTCTCGTAACATGCAAAGATCAGCACATTCCTCAAACTGGGGAACTATCAAGAATGGGGTTCCACAAGGGTCAGTCTTGGGTCCTTTGCTGTTCTTATTATATATTAATGACTTGCCATTCTATATTCATGAAGAGGCAAAGTTAGTTCTCTTTGCTGATGATACAAGTATAGTAATCACACCTGACAAACAAGAATTAACTGATGAAATTGTCAATACGGTCTTTCAGAAAATTACTAAGTGGTTCCTTGCAAATGGACTCTCACTGAATTTTGATAAGACACAGTACATACAGTTCCGTACAGGGAATGGTACGACGCCATTAATAAATATAGACCTTAATCAGAAGCATATAGCTAAGGTAGAATATTCCAAATTTTTAGGTGTGTCCATTGATGAGAGATTAAATTGGAAGAAACACATTGATGATCTGCTGAAACGTTTGAGTTCAGCTACTTATGCAATAAGGGTCATTGCAAATTTTGGTGATAAACATCTTAGTAGATTAGCTTACTACGCCTATTTTCACTCATTGCTTTCATATGGCATCGTATTTTGGGGGGATTCATCACTGAGGAATAAAGTATTTATTGCACAAAAGCGTGTAATCAGAATAATAGCTGGAGTCCACCCAAGATCATCCTGCAGACATTTATTTAAGGATCTAGGGATATTCACAGTAGCTTCTCAGTATATATACTCTCTTATGAAATTTGTTATTAACAACCAAACCCAATTCAAAAGTAATAGCAGTGTGCATAACTACAATACTAGGAGAAAGGATGATCTTCACTATTCAAGATTAAATCTAACTTTGGCACAGAAAGGGGTGAATTATACTGGCACTAAAGTCTTTGGTCACTTACCAAATAGTATCAAAAGTCTGACAGATAATCAACAAGTATTTAAGAAGAAATTAAAAGAATTTCTGAATGACAACTCCTTCTACTCCATAGAGGAATTTTTAGATATAAATTAAGAAAAAAAAGAAAAAAAAATTAAAAAAGAAAAAAAATTAAGAAAAACAAAAAACACAAAAAAATAAAGTTGTTATATTAACTTAAGTATGTTGTTAAATTAACCTAATTATCTCATGTATTAGAAAATTCGACTCGTTCCACATCATTACGAAATATCGTATTCATGATCCATGGAACTAGTATTAATCTAATCTAATCTAATCTAATCTAACCTGTTGCCTACTATTCTCTGTATCCACTTCCATGGACTTTGCAGAGTTCTCCCATAGTATATGTATAGATATGGCAGTTACTTGAGTGTTATAATTATCGTGCATTATACAGAAGCTGAATGACTTCACAATCTGTGCCTGTTCTAAACAAAACTCCAGCAGAATGGTCTAAAACGTAATTTAGATAAACATGAATTCTTCCAACCTCGAGTGGAATACCTATGCCACATCCTTATCAGTAGAGGCACAGGACTGATTCAAAACATGTTGAAGCTGTCACTTACTTACCATTGGCAACAAACCAGAAGGAACTCTAAGACTTCTTGGGAAAAGTAAATTATTACTCCAAATCCACATTATACACATGTGAGTTTGGAACTGGTGATAACCCTATACTTTTCCAGGTACAGCACTTTAGTACCAATGGCTGACCTGCAAACCTACCTTCCACATCAGCAATGGAACTCTGCATAAATCAGTTTCTCTAATATCAATTACAGGTCATCATCAGAGTCACTCTCCACCTCCTGGAAAATTAAGACTGCAGGGTGATCGTGCCTCAATGTTTCTGCCTGCTCATCCTGCAGATTCTCCATGGTGACTAGTATGGCACCATTTACATGAAGGGAATGGGACACCATCACTATTGCCTCTGAATCAACAGAGATGTTGAGTGTAAGGCCACCACATACGCAACCTGCTCAAACCACCAGACCACTCCACAGCTCTGCTGCATAACCTGCCCCATGCCACAAATTCCATGGGACCACTTTAATATGGAATTCACTGGAGCTATGCACGGCAAAATGTCACTTATCATCATCCATGCTCGATGTAAATTTCAGTATGTGGCACAGATGTATTCTTCTACTGCTTGTATGCATAGATGTCTTCTATTGCAATCACTATATTAACCCAGCCCTCAAACTTATTTTTTAAGGTGTCTGACAACTCATGTATCAAGCATTAGCCCACAGTCTGTGTCTGCTTAATTATTTTGTTTTTGCCAGTCTACTGATACTGATCACATATTCATAGCTCCATTCCCTCTGGCCTAAAGTGGCTAAGCAGAAAGTTCTGTATATGCCTTCAAACAATAACTTAAGAAAGCAATGGGCATAGATGACAACAAAGACAATACCATAGTGAGATTCCTCTTTTTGTATCAAATGACTCCAATTCACTGGATGTTCCCGACCAAGATACTCCATCTTGTTAAATCTCTTATGTCCCACAGTGCAGCAATCACCTCATTCAGCTCACCTGCACTACTTTGTGGACTCCCTGTTGTGAGACCACACGTACAGCTGGATGCTAGGGTGGATCCCAAGCAAAGTTACTGCTTTCTAAGGTAAAGGCCAGTGAGGCAAACTCCCAGTACCATGCAAATCAACTTTGGCTCTGCAGTTCACCCTAACCCCTGGATTGGGCCAAGCCTCCTTCTCCATCTCCACAGTATAACCTTAGACTTCATCCTGGGGCACCAACATCCACAAACCTTATTCACTTCTACCCATTTACAGAGCAGAAGAACTGGACCAGAACTGCCATAATATCAGTGACGATGACATACTATTGAGTAGGGGAGGAATTCAAGTACTGATGTGGCATTGTTCATATTGCTAGTGGAAGCAATACTGAACATCTGTAATCTAAACTTGAGAGAGCTGTAAATATATGTCTCGACTTTTATTGTTGATTTGCTATTGTTTAATAAATACATGCAGTCAAATTATGTATATTCTTTTTGAAACATTATGTATAATGAAATGTTTTAGTGCAAAGATTGTGAACGTGTGTTACAAGTGTGTGAAGTGTGTATGTAATTAAGTGAATTGTTATTATGTATAATAGATGAAGCATATTCTGCCGTATGTATGGTCGATGGCAAATAGAGGTCATACAGCTCATTTTTGCCCCTATGCACTGACTCACCAAAAGTGGGTTCTTGTAATGCCACAAGATATATCACTGGATTACATCACACTACTGTTACATCCAGTGCCTTCACTGTGAGCAACTAGCAGCAAGGCTGGTAATACTGGTAGATCATGTAGGTATAGGTATGCCAGCCAGTCAGTTTACGGCCAAGTTGCTAAAGACACAGTCTCCTTTCTGTTCATTAGGTCATGTATTCCTCTCCATTGCTGATTGAAGTGTTGACAATAATCTCACACTACATTAGTTATATGTGGTTATTCTTTGAACTTGACCTGCTGGAGACTTATGTTTAATGATGTCTGCCTACTGCTATAAACTTCACCTTTGGCAGGTTGTTATACCATTTTAACCAAGTGAATGACTTTAGCCTTGTCTCTCAGTGTCTTCCACAACTGTAATTCAAGCTGTGTAAATGCTAATTGTTTTCATTTGCAGTTCTAGAAAATTAACAGGATCAATAAATCTTATGAACTATTTGGCACTTATTTTGTATTTTAGCATATTCCATAAAGGACTGCTAAATAAAGTTATGTGTTTAATGACAAAGGTAACACATATTTTCAATAGTGGAAAAACTAGTATGAAAAGTAAATGTGTTTAGCTGTCTGTTCCATGTTTTGCAGCAAAATACCTCAAACAAACTGGTCCCTTCCATGATGTTTGCCTGCTTCTCATGGATACAATTTAATCTAGACACATACATAGAATGGGAAGATTTCAAATCCTTTGCTTTCCTGTACACTCACATTACTCCTTCAACACAGTTCACCCTGCATCTTCTAATATATCTGTCAGCTCAGAGCCACTAATTTGTTTATGGTGTGACAAATATAGTATATTAGTTTACTACATTCTAATCCAATTTGTGGATAATGACTGTTAGGAACAACTATGAGGAAATCTTGAAAAAATGCAAATTTCTCTAATTTTACCATAATGATAATTTTCCTGACATGCATGTAAGGATGGGATATATGTCTTGATTTATCATCTCGAACTCACAGTATAGGAAATTTAAGAGTTAGTCTTAAACTAGGTGAAACTCCTCCATCTGTTATGTTTTGTACTCAAATGAATAACTAATGTTTTCGTATATGAATGTGCCAAATTGTTGTTTGTGCAAGATTCCATTTAAATTTATTGTTCACTTGTTTACAGTTACCTTCCTAATTCCAAAGACACAATTCATTCCATTATTAGTGAAATGCTGAATACTGTAAGCATTGGGGAAATGTTTTGAGTGAAGAGACAGAATACAAAGTACTGCAATAGATATTTCGCTCCTCTTGAAACATACTTTAATTTATGTGAAACTAATTAACTTCTGAATCTCAGGCAACTGACAATGAAAGTTCAGAATTTCAATTTCAGTTGGCTGTTTTACATTAATACTTACAAGTTACTGTAGTTTCAGAAAAAACATTATATTCTTACACCTGTCATTAATTTGCGAGTCCTAGATACACTTTTGAATGTGTACCACCTGTGTATCAAAAAGTTTGTGAACAAAAAGCACTCACATTACATCATTAAGTCAGATCATGTCAGAATCTGCATGATGATAAAAAATCTTCATGCTGATATGAAAAAATCTCCCTCATAATTTTAATAGTGCAATAATGTCGGTTAAAGTGGAAGTCTGCTGTCAGAACATGTTAATTAATGAGACTTCCTGGCAGATTAAAACTCTGTGCCGGACTGAGACTCAAACTTGGGACATTTGTCTTTCATGGACATGTGCTCTACCAAGCTGTGAAGATGAGTCATGAGTGGTCATCAGTCATTCTTGATTAGCTCAGTTGGTGGAGCATTTGCCCATGAAAGGCCAAGGTCCCAACTTTGAGTCTCAGTCTGGGGCATAGTTTCACAGGGGGTTTCACATCTGTACGCACTCATCTGCAGAGTGAATCTTTCATTACAAATGTTAATTAGTGTCAATAATTTTTACCATGAAATAATGTTTAACTGTAATATTTATTGTTCAACCTGGAAAACAATGTATCACTCTACTACGCTACTGATGTGTACAAACTTGTAATATGTTTTTAATTATGTAGACTGGAACAGGATGTATAAATGTAAGATTCCTTTCTATTCAAGTGGCTAACCTATATCACTAGAGAAACTAACAGTTTGTTTGCATTTAGCTTGTATATCTTATTGAGGGATTGCAATGGAAGCTGCACCATTTCAGCATCTGTGAGGCAACTCAAACATTATGTTGATCTGTCAGAATTTGGGAGATGCACACTTCCTCTGTGTATACTGATACCAACATAGGTCCCTATGTATGAGATACTAATGCTGACAAAAGCTTCAGTTTCTGAAAAACTCTAAGTGTTCTTAAGATGGCTTGGACTTTTCCTTTGGTGAATGTAAAGTCTGAATCACTCCATTGTAATGGATTGTACTGAAACAAACTTGCTCATGGTTAGGGACAGGAAAAAATCGGTGCTATTTTATGGCTAAAATCGGTATTATTTTTGGCACTTTTCTGTGTTATTTATCAGTGTTATTTCTGGCAAGCTTTTCCTATTATCAGTTATCTATTTTTGTCAAATTTCATCATTTTTCAATGCTATGTTGAAAATGTAACTATTTCCTGGATAGGATGGGCCAAACATGAGACAAGCGTAGAAAAAAATTGTTTTAACAAAAAACTTTGACACAAATAATTATTCAAAATCAAATACCAAAGGAAAAAAGAAAATAACAGCATGTTGCAGATATTTCATTGATGACATGTTTCGCGCTTCTTCATGTCGTTCTTGAGCTGTGGAGACCACAGAAGCCAGTCTTCACAGCTCAAGAATGACCTGAAGATGTGCTAGATGAGTGGAATGTGTCATCAATAAAGTCTCTGCAACAGAGACTATTATTTCAATTTTTAACGTTTGTATACTGTTGCTGCGCTTGGCAGAATCAATCAATCAATCTCTTTATTCAACCATTAGCAATATACATTGTATGCATGTAGTCAATTACAGTATAGTCTCTTATCTTTAATTTGTTTCAAAAACTTGGATAATACAAATATTTTATATCAGTATATATAAATAATATTACTTTTCCATATTCAGATATTCTTCAATGCTATAAAAACTATGTGTTAGTAAAAATTGTTTAAGATATACCTTGAATTAATGAAATTCTTTAATTTTCTTTATTGTAAAAGGCAATGTACTAAAAAGTATTTTGGGCTGGTAGTTTAACAATTTTTAGTGGAGAGCTCCTTTGCGGGTGTCTCTGTGAAAATCATCCCTGTTCCTTGTTTCATGGTTATGAATCTGATTATTTATTGTTGAAAACTCCTGGTGAGTTTTCAGAAAGCATACACATTCATAGATGTATAAGCTTGGAAGAGTCATTATTTTAAATTCTTTAAATATTTCCCTGCATGACACTCTTCACTGAACCCCTTTCATTATTCTAACAGCCCTTTTTTGAAGTTTGAAAGCTTGTTTTGCCGTAACTGTATTTCCCCAGAAGATCACACCATTTTTTATCAATCTGTTCATGTAAGCATAATAAGCACACAGCAATGATTCAGTGTTGCAGCATTCCCAAAGCATTCTTAGCTCATAGCAGCATTTACTTAATTTTTTACTCAAAACTTCTAGATGCTTTTCCCATCTCAAGTGCTCATCCACCCATATACCGAGGAATTTTGTGTATGGAGCTTGTGCAATAACATAGTTCTCTAACTCAGCTTTTACTCTTCTTCTAGCCTTACTTTTAAAATTACTGGAATTCATCAATACCGTTGTATCCTTATTTATGATCAAAGCATTATCACTAAACCATGGTGTGGAGTGATGCACACATTTTAAATAATGTGAAAAAGTTATTTATCAATGATGTATCCAGTTTGTGGAATGTAATGTTGGCCTGCAAAAATGTTTGCACAGTCCTTTGGGCCAGATATTTAAAATCCTCTTTTTTGCAACTTCAAAGCTGCTGCTAATCGTAGACTGCCGCTTTATCGGCAAATTGGTCTACTTCAACTTGCTGCCCTTACGTTTTTCGGTCTGCACATGTTTCACTGTTGAATCTCTGCACTCCTGTGGTTTTTTTTGGCTATAGTGACGGACCACGCACCGAAAACTCCAAATTATTATGATAAGACACTTTTATTAAGATTCATATAGTTACAGAAACACAAGAAGAACAATGCAGAATTTCACGACACATGTGTCACTCAGTCAAGTCGCAGACGGGACTGCCAAAGAATCTCGAGTCTCCGAAGACTGTTTACTCTGCGCTTCGCTGATGAAGCTACTGGCGGTCGTCTGTCGCCACAGAGCTCCCCCCTCCCCCCCTCCGGAAGTGCGGAGCACTGGGGGAAGGACGTGGGTGTCTTCCTGTGTAGTGGCGTTGTGGGATGCTCGCTGGTTGATAGCAGCGTGTGTTAAGAGTTCATACTGTCTGTGCAGGGAGGACTAGCGCTCGTATAGTCCGCCATCAGGTTGGGGGAGGGGGGGGGGACTGGTCGACCTGCGCGCGTGAACTGGACTGGCACAGGAGATGTCATTGTTGGAGTACTGGTGGGTAGGGGGATGCGAATCTTGAGCATCCCGTCCATGCTGAACGTAGCAGCTATGGCAGTCGTATCCACATTACAGATTCCTCGATCGTCCAGGCTGGTTTCACGCATTGGAGGGAAACTGTCTGCCAGTGACCACTGACGAGAATGTCCATAGTATTGTCCGTGCGAGCCACTACTCGATGCGGGCCAGAGTAAGGTGGCTGTAATGCCAGTTTGACTGCGTCATCCCGTAACATAATGAACTCGCAAGAGTCCAATGCCGAATGCAGGAACACCCGAGGATGGGTATGTGGTCATGGAGGAGGCATGCGGATCGCAGCTGTGTGTGTCCAGACATGCTCAACTAGCATGGGGAGGTCGGATAGGTTGGCGATTGCTTCGTCGTTGACGAACTCTGCGGGGAGAACTAGGGTCTCGCCATAAAGGAGCTCTGCAAGTGAACCCTGGAGGTCTGTCTTGTAAGCCATGTATATTCCTAGCATAACCCAGGGAAGTGCGTTGCACCACTCACCACCATGGCACATGAGCGCCACTTTCAGAGTTCTGTGCCACCGTTCAACCAGTCCATTGCTCTGAGGGTGGTAAGCCGTAGTGCAGAATCTATCCACCCCACAAAGGATGCAGAGTTTGTTAAACAGCAGGGATTCAAACTGTCTTCCCTGGTCGGTGGTGATGGATGCAGGACAGCCAAATCGAGCTATCCAGGAGGATACAAATGCGCATGCTATGGAATCTGCTGTGATGTCCTGCAGGGGTATTGCCTCGACCCAACATGTAAAGCGGTCAATAACAGACAGGATATACCTGAAACCATCAGACATGGGTAATGGTCCTACGAGATCCACATGTACATGATGGAAGCGGCCTTTCAGGATGTCGAACTTACCTTGACTGGGCTGTGTGTGCCTGCCAACTTTGCTGCACTGGCACTGTAAACAAGCACGAGCCCAAGTATGACAATCCCTTTTCACACCTGGCCACACAACGCGTTCTATAACCAGGCGCGTAATAGCCTTAGCACCAGGATGTGCCAGTTTATGTAAAGTAGTGAAAACTTGGTGACGCAGCGCAGGGGGAACAATAGGCCGAGCGGTGCCCATGGATGTATCACACCACAGTGGCTTGGCGGAGCCCGGTAGGTTGCAAGCAACGATCTGAAGGTAAGTATCTGGGTCCTGTCGGAGGTTGTGCAATTCGGTTCCACAGTCTTGTAAGTGGGCCAATTCGTCGAAATTAATGGGGGATGAAAATGCAGTGATACGTGATAAGTAGTCAGCCGCCACATTTTCTGAACCTCGAATGTAACGGATGTCTGTAGTGTATTGGCAAGCTAAGTCCATTTGCCGGAACCTACGTGGGAAAAGGTCAGCAGAGGGGTTACGGACAGCCTCCGTGAGGGGGCGATGGTCTGTGAAAATTGTTATATTCCTTCCTTCGATGTACGTGCAGAAATATTTTGCAGCTTCATAAACTGCAAGCAATTCCCTGTCAAATGCTGACCATTTACGTTGAGCTGTAGATAGTTTTTTGGAAAAAATCCGGTGTGGTTGTGTCGTGTCATTGACATGCTGTTGGAGGACTGCACCGATTGCGAAATCACTTGCATCTGCTGTAATAGAGATGCAGGCATCTGGCAAAGGGTGGGTGAGAGTGACACCTTGTGCTAACGCTGATTTAAGGTCTTCAAAAGCTCTCACCATGTTGTCAGACCACAGTACTCGGCGACTGCCGAGGTTTGTTTCCCGACCAATGTATCAGTCAAAGGGGCTTGAATTGCTGCCGTCATTGCCAGGTTATGACGGTAGAAATTGACAGTTCCTAAAAACTGGTGTAATTCGTGAAACGACACTGGGAGGGGTAGATTGTGAATGCAGTCAACCCGCTCCTGCGGGAGGCATATACCGTCCGAGGGGACGGTGTACACCAGAAAGGTGACAGCAGTGCAGCGGAGTTGTGACTTGTCATTATTGATCTTGACTCCATTACGTGTCAATAAGTCCTGTATCATGGCCAGGTGGAATTCATGTTCCCTGTCAGAGTGGGAGAAAATTAGTATGTCGTCGAGGTATGCATAGCAATTTGTGCAGTTAAAAAGAAGTGAGTCTATAAAACGCTGCCAAGTTTTGGCCGCGTTTTTGGGACCGTAAGGCATGTAACAAAATTCGTACAGGCTGAAAGGTGTAGTCACTGCTGTCTTTGGTATGTCACTCTGTTCCATTGGTATCTGTAAATATGCCTTGCGGCAGTCCAAGACACTCAAGATGCATGCTCCGCTAAGTACTTGTGCAAAGTATAATATCTGAGGTATTGGGTAATTGTCTAACACCGTCCGCACATTAAGGTGACGACAGTTGCCACAGAGGTGCACAATGATGTCCGTTTTGGGGACTAAGTGTATGGGCGAGGACCAGTTACTGTCCAATGGGCAAACAATACCTGCCCGTAGAAGTCCCTCCACTGCGGCTTTAGCAATGCATAGTTTATGTGGTGACATTCGGCGCGTTTTATGGCGCACTGAAGGCCTATCTGTCGTGACAATTTTGTGTGTTGTGCCATTCATGATAGCATACAGCTCGGCTGGTGAACTCGATCGGGTGTGTCATGACCGGTAATCGGTAGCACACAAGAGTCACTAACCTGATGTGCCAGGGAAGCTGTCTGCGTTGGGGCGACAAAGTTCCACAAAGTGCATCTCTGGTGTTGGATGGTGGCAGTGTTGACAGGCGTTGTACGAGGCATCGTGCCTCGGTGAGGCCTTGCGTAGCCAACAATATGGCACAGTTCAGTTCGGCGTTGTGAGCACAGAGACCGGCGACTGCAGGGTGTTAGGGCTGGAGCTGGGCAGTGGAAGTTGTGAGGCTCTCCACCAATGAAGAGCACTCGATGGGAGCTGTGTCGGAGTCATCGGGCAGCTGATGGGGAAGGAGGGCCGAAGAGGTGACTGAACATGCAAAATGAGTGGACGAGGCGTGGCGCAATAATGCAGCTGACTAAAGATCTGGAGACAATCCAAAGTGGAAAACGAAGTCAATGCCTAATACTGGATCTTCGACATCAGCCACGTAGAAGGATCAAGTGAACTGTTTGTCAGGTATCAGTTCAATAGGTAACTTGGCCAAACCCTCGACACGAAGTGTCAACTTATTTGCTGATCGAAGGGACAGTTTGGTTGGTGTCGTGTCCTTTACAGAAATTGTGGGAGGTATGACACTAATGTCTGCTCCGGTGTCGACGAGAAAATACCGGTGCGAACCTAAATCCAAGACGTACAGATGTCCTCGTGAGATGGGGGATCTGATAGAATGCAATGTCTGTGGGTGCCCCTGCATGTATCCGCGGGCCGTGGCGCCTACTGCGGTCCACGTGTGGCGTTTGTGAACATGCAGGGCAGACGGCAGTTGCGAGCAGCGTCCCTGAAAGTGGTGTGAAACCAGCATATGCATGAGTCAGCTGTACTCAGCCCACCAGCCGAAGCGTAAGGTGGGGCGGGCAGACCCAAGCCCAGTTGGGGTGGGGAGAGGCGGTTGCCGACCCGCTGCCAGTTCCAGGTCTTGGTGGCTAGATGGCTGTTGTTCCGTGTGCTGTCCGCTATATGCACGCGCTTGGTCTCTACCGCCCGACGGTGGAATTTATAACCCCAGGATTACCAACCTCGGTGGTATTAGGCACTGTGCTGCACGGAGGGAGGTGACTGTGTCGAATAATGGTGTATGCCTGGTCTGCCAGTCGTAGTTTATCCTCGAGTGATGCTGCGGTATGTGGAAGCAAATGTAACTGTAGTTCTTGCGGCAGCTTCACCAACCACGATGTCCAGAGCGCTAAGTTCGGAGAAGATCTCAATACTGACCTGTGCACACAAGCATCCCCACAGCTGTGAGGGTGTTCTGTCACCTAAAATCTCCTCATAAATTATGTTGTGAATTGTATCAGCCAGCAGACAAGAGAGGCGTTGAATGAGTAATGCACGAGCAAAGGCATATTTGTTGCTCTGAGGTGGGTTCAGCAATAAGTCACTGATGAGATCAGGTTGGCCATGCTGGTGGTTCACTAAACACACAAAACGAGTGCTGTCGTCCGCAATACCGTGTATGTCCAACATGTTGCCCACCAAGGTAAACCACGTCACTGGGTTGTCTGGTTGTAATGGCAGCAGCTTCAGAAAAGGGCCCGGGGCCAGTGCTTGCGGGGCTGTAGGAAAGCCACAAAACGTGCGGGGATTCTGCATGGTGTTCACTGGTGTGAACTGTGCCTTAGTGACGGGCGATGTCTTGTGTTGAACATCCGTTAGCTGTTTAGGCGAGATGTGGTATCCAGTCCTTGTTGTTGTCGTTGTGGTCATCAGTCCTGAGACTGGGTTGATGCAGCTCTCCATGCTCCTCTATCCTGTGCAAGCTTCTTTATCTCCCAGTAGCTACTGCAACCTGTAGGCACTGAATCTGTATGGCCACCCGAGCACAGCGCAGCAGGTGCGGGCTGATAAACTGCTGATGCAGCCGAAATCTCGAGCAGAGGCGCGAGATCGCGATTGAGCGCCGAGTGACAGGGCGGAACCATGGCAGGTGCGTCACCCAAGGTGTGCGCGGGGTGGCAGGATGGATAGGCGTATAAATGGCTCGAAGTGGTTGGCACGAGTCTCCATTCGACCGGCGCAAAGGGGGACACGTTAAACGGCGGTCGTGCGTATGGACCCAGAAACTGGACAGCCGCGTGATCCATGTTGTGCTGTAGAAACTTGGGGTTTCCAGAGTCCTGTGCTGGAGGAGCGTTCTGTCGAGTGTATAATGCCATAGGAGGTGTCCGCAATGATGTGTACAGTGCCCGGTGTGGTATGCCGGCAGAGGTTAGGGTTGTCCGGTCAGGCGAGGCAAACACGGGAGATATGAACATTCCCGGTGTATTAGTAGCACACGGGGTAAAGCGTTGCGCTTCACAGTCGAATGTCCATTCTGCGGTCGTGGCATCGTGCACTGCTGTAAAAACTGGAGGCTGCGACATTGTCTATTGGCGCGAAATCGGTGATACACAATGAGTGACAGCAACGTATTTTCGCGACTCGGGGTCACCAATGTGGGGTTTTTGGCTATAGTGGCGGACCACGCACCGAAAACTCCAACTTATTACGATAAGACACTTTTATTAAGGTTCCTATAATTACAGAAACACAAGAAAAACAATGCAGAATTTCACGTCACGTGTATCACTCAGTCAAGTAGCAGACGGGACTGCCAAAGAATCTCGAGTCTCCAAAGACCGTTTACTCTGCGCTTCGCCAGTGAAGTTACTGGCGGTCGACTGTCGCCACCATGGAGGTAAGAATAGAGGGAGACGCTGTGACGTCACAGCTGCGAAGCTATGTGAAGCCGAGGGTAGCCATCTCAGTCCGACCAAAACATTGCTGCTGTAAGCTTGTGTGCATAGGCTTGTCGCTCGCTTTTGGAAGGATTTTGCGCTATTATGGTGACTTGTGTGGTGTTCGGGTGTACGAATCGTTCTGATTGTGATGCAAAATCGAAGGGAATAACATTTCATGTGTCAGTTGTCTCGTTAAGTGTGATTTTACAACTTCATTGTGAATGAACGTGTGCTACATCGGTACTTGTACTATAGTGTGTTTTTCTCCTGTATGATTTTAGATTTCCTAAAAATGAAAGTCGGAAAGCTCTGTGGGAGAATGCCGTGAGGAGGAAGAATTGGCGTGCGTCTAAATGGAGCACTATATGTTCTCTTCCGAGAAGAGGACATAGACCGAACTTCCCTTTCAACAGTAAGGCTCCGAGAAAATGCTGTACCATCAGTTTTCCCTACACACCCAAAACATTTGCAAAAGGTATGTTAATTCAAAGAATTAAAGTCTTAGTTTTCAAGTTCACGTTTCAGTATAATATGTACATATCGTCGATAATCGAAGTGTTGAGTAACTCACTTTGTCTTCGTCACGTACCAAATTAAATTCTAACACTGCATTAACTGGCGTAGAGTATAGGCATAAACAGGGCACTGTGTAGATTTGCCATTCTATGTACCGTATTTCAGTAAATATTGGTGGTAATGAACAGTGTTTCCCAGTAGTGTAACGTAACTGAAATGTCCCAGAACTTATTACAAACAAGATGTAATTATGGGGCTTTGGAGGGAGGGTATAGCTAACTTAGTTTTCAGTTTCTATTATTTAGCTCTAACTCCGAAAGTAATGGAATACACGTGTGAAGTAAATTATATCAGTTATGTGAATATTTAAGGCAGTAGTTTGTGAACATCTCACTTTGTCTGGTCTACTGCGTTGTACAACATTTTTATTGCACTGTCTTTGCTAGTTAATGGCAGTTATGTTTTAGGAGTAATTGATACAGCTCTAGTTTTACTTATATATGTTTACTTTGGGAGGATTCCTTTAGGTCATTTGAATACATTAATTTCACTTTCCACCTGATTAGGTCCTTACACATAGCTTTTGCCTAGGAATGATTCCATGCTGTATATAGAATTTAAGAGGGGAGGTGCTGGAACACTGAAGTGTTTCTGCAGCTACACAGTAAGGTATAAAGAGATAATCTGTTTCTCCACATTGTCATGTAGAAACAAATTTATGAAACTCCTTTTTGATGAGCATCAGCCTCTGCACACAAGAGAATATTCGAGAAGAAAATTCAGGTTCGCTGTTTAGATTATGAGACTACTGAAGCTAACAAGTTTGTCTGGTATAATTATTTAGTGAAGTCGCAGAAATTAACACTTGGGCTGTGTTAAATATAACTCTGTATTTGGGTTAAGCACAGCAAATGAACATTTCTTTTGTTTGATGCACTATTCATTGACATTCTCCATTGAAAGATATCATTGATTAAAAAGCTTTGGCAGTACCTTCTTGTTAACTTTATCCACTACTGTGGAACATTGAATATGCACCAACCACTAATGCAAAATTAGATATAACACACAATTTTATATCATTAACTGTTGGACCAGTTGTATTGAGAACTTGTTAACCGACAGCACCCATAGCGATACAGTGTGATAGTTAAACAAGACACCCCAGCAGAAATATTTTACATGTTCAAAGTTTATATTTTTTCAATAAGTGTGTATTACTTGTAGCTTCGCACATGGGAGGCATTTCAAGTTGTCTGCTGAACACAACAACGGTTTTTGTTAGAGTAATGAGTATTTTATGAACATGATAAATAGCTGCTGCAAAAATAGAATTTATATTTCTGGAAAGGACTAAGAATAAGAGTAATTAGTAGGCTGTAACATGCTGTTCATGACAAAGACTGTAGCACCTTCAACCATCTGTTAAAAACAGTTCTTAATGTTTTCCATCCGTTTATTTCATTTAGGGAGACAAGAAGAGAAAGCCACCATTGCGGAAGGAGAGCTCTTCCTTTCCATCTTCAGTTTTGGCTGCCGTCAGCAGAGTGCAGGATGAAGAAGTTCCTGCTCTTGTTCCTGAGTACACTGCAGGACCACCAGAACGTAGTCAGACATCCTCTGAAAGTGAGGAACTGAAGACGAAGTGTGAACACCTCATAAGAAAAACTGATCAGTACAAAAAACAAATTAAAACTCTTCAGCAGTCTAAGCAACAACTTAAGAAGAAAGTGGCTAACACTTCGGAACGGTGGCAGTTACTAAGCACGGAAAATAGTGCAGCGACAACTGACAACGACCACGATTACTTTGCTACTGTAATTCATCTCTCTGAAGTGGCAGTCCATATTGTAGTATATATAGCTGGATTTGTGGTGCGTCACTTAGAAAAAACCTAAAAATGTGAACCATGTTTATTCGTGTTGAGAGGGGATGGTAGCCATGTTGCTTATTCTCTCATTCATAGAAAGAGTAGGGGATGGTTGGTTTTACCATCGAATGATGTTGTTGACATCTGTGTGTGTGCAGAAAAAGTGTTCAGGTGCTATACTACAGGTAATTCCAAAGTTCCTTTGAAAAATCAGTTTTCCAAATGTGTGTCCGAGGTGCTTAGTGAATTCATATTCAAGCCAGTGTTTAAGGAGTTAGCAGACCACATGAAAAATCAGCATCCCTTGGACAACCATATGATACTACTGATTAAAGCAATTGCCACACGATACCTCCTGATGCGGCAAAAACATGCAGCCAAGAGAATAAGTGATGCATTGCATGAAAATAAAATCAGGGCAACCTATACAAAACTAGTACTCTTTAAAGATCAGTAACTGATATTTGTACACAGAGGTCTAGTGTGTGAGGCATCTTGTATAAATCACTCATTATATTGAGGCAAACTGGGAATGTAACCTTATTGTAATAAATAAATGATGCACATTCTTCCTTTTCCGTTATGTCTATGTTTTTATAACCAGCTACAAAATGTTTGTCATGTGTGTATCTTAAAACTATTAGTACTAGCATATTCAGGGTATCTATGAAAATTTGTTCCTGGTGTGTGGTAGAGTCAGACAATTATAATTTTATGTGTGTGAGTGATACCTTCCAAATATATCTTCCTCAAACCAAAATTTGGAACTACATTATACGTAGAGTGTTTCCAAGTGATTGATACTCCACCATTTCAGTATGCACTACTAGTTCTGCAATAGCTTGTGATCTGTGTGCTTCCAAATGGGACATACATTTCTTTTTGAAATATTTAGCCATTGTTTGGCAGAGTATGCTGTAGTATGTTCTAGCCAGTGTTGTTAATTAAGTTTCCACGAGTGACAACATGTTAATGAGAAACAGAATTGCCTCTATCTTGGCACATTGAAATACATTCCCATCATTGTGTGGTATGTTATGGTTTTTGCTTGTGTGTCATTACAAATTATATTTTTTGTGATCTAGTCCAACAGTGGTTTACCCTCAAAAAATTAGAGATAGTAGTGTTCGCAGGTGAGCGTTACTGGTTTTTCACTACTTCATTGGGCACTAAATTTTCTAGCACTCTCCCCCCTAATCCACTGAAATGAAAACCCATGTGTTGTACAGAAACTACAGCCCACAACATTTATATCTGTAGTAAGACATATTTTATAAATGATTGCATATTTTCTTATGTTTGTTTGCTTGACTACTTTCCTGGTTTATGCAAGACCACTGTGATAAATCATATGTATGTGGAATGGTAAATAGTATTACATTTGTATCGGTCAGGAGACTGAGACACTTGTTTCATTCTCAACAAGCAATGATGTGGACTTTGTTACAATTTCATATAATATTTTTTTTACATAGAACTGTGTTATTTTTAAATTCCACAATCTTGTGAAAAAGGCAGTTAACTGAAAAGTCAAATTGTAATAATTTTTCTGTATACCTGTAACAAGCAGTTCAACAAAGTGGATAATAACAGATCAAGAAAAGCTTTTTTGCTGGAATAAAATTCTGAATATGGTACCTAATGTTTATGCTTTATTTCATTCCCAGTTCCCATACTTTTTATGAATGAATAAGGAATATATAGCCTATATTTTTTTAGGACAATGATTTCAAAAGCAAATCCTAGTTTCAATGTTAGTAAAACTTTGTCATTGGCAAGCAATGAAGCTTCTGCTTATTGATTGAGACATTCCACACTTCTCAATCTATGATGTAAAGTTTTGCTCCATGATCTGTCTCAATCCCTTCATCATTTCATTTTGTACCACTGTAAATACCTGTCAGCTTGACAAGAAAGGCTTGCATTTAAAAGAATGAAAATTATAAAATAGGGAATGACATACACAAAACTCAATGTAGAATGGTTTATGCCTAAGCTACCTAAAAACACTGGGACATTGTTGCCCTGTTAAGAAATCTCATCCATACCAAAATAAGAAATTGGAACCTACAGTAAGTAAGCAATAAGTAGAACTCCTTACTAATATTAAAACGAGTCCCATAGCAGATGAAAATTGGAACACTGTTATACTGCCTTTGCTAACAGACATGTCATTTAAGTGCTGCTGCTGCAGTTGATTTGTTAGTTACTAAAAAAAGTGCCGTAGTCTCATATTAGAGCTGCTGCATATCCCTTAAGAGAAGAAATGTGGTATGTATTGAAGTGTGTATGAACTGTATTGCAAAGCGTTTTGTTTTCTTCCTCAGGGTCAATGTTATCCAAACTGAAAGTACCTGTTTTGTGTATAACAAACACCTAATCTGTATTTCTTGGGATTCTCCGCAGTTATATTCCACTTGACAACAGAATGAAGTTGTGCACAATGTGACAGGTTGTTGGCTAAACATTAACTCACATTGAGTTATTTTATCAGATTTATTTATCTGCTGCTTCATTGTTTACATAATTAACAACAAAGACAGATCACTTGGTTACCTCTTCAGATATAGGTGGTGGTCAGAACCGCAATCAGTCTGTTACACATTAGTAAATAGCTGCTACAATACATCATTCTGAACTCAAACAACTGAAAAGTTTTGGTTTGTATGTCACGAAAATCGGAAAAGACCACGTCACTTTTCGTAAATCTGGCATAGCTTCATCCAATCTGATGATCGTAAGAATAAGTAAAGAAAGAACCCTAGTTTGTGATACACGTTGATTACTGAATTAACAAAATTGTATCGTTTACATTGACGACTAGCCATTCGTAATATTGCATTAAAAACTATTTTTAATCAGAAGAAACGCGGAATTTCGCCTTTACGAGATTTTATTTTAAGCAAAAACTTTGAAACAACCAATCTGATGACGTTACATGCGTATATGGTGCAATTAGCGACTTTAATACACGCAGCGCTATAGCACACTTGCAATGTTTTGGTCTGAGTGTCATGGCAGCGAGCCACGGCCCCATGGCTTCATAACGTAGTACGGCTGGGATATGTAGCGCCATCTTCCCTTATTCTTACCTCCATGGTCGCCACACTCTCATGAAACTCTGACATTGCAGAATTTACAAAATACTGTTAGCTTAACAGGAACATATAAACCACCGATTTCAAATTCTCTTATCCTTTTGTCAGCGGTTACTGTAGGCTTCGTCAATGTGATGTGTTTGTGATAGATTTTCATTACGCCATTGCTTTGAAACGGCATACTGTGGCTAATACACTGCAAAAGAAATAATCGAAATTCGCACAATGGTCATTCGTACGCGCTCGCAAAAGTCGATAGTCGAAAGGCCACTAGTGACGTCACAACTGCAAAAAGTAGTACGACGATGGAACATGGATCATTTCAACGTTAAATACGTTTCTGACATCATTAGATTTGCGAAACTTCTTACGAGGGCACAGAAAAATATTGTTGAAAAACGCTGATTTTGCGTTACTTCTTTAACAAATGCCGAATTCGCGTTACTTCCTTAAAAACTGCCGAATTCGCATCACTTCCTTAAAAACTGCTGAATTCACGTTATTCGTCGTGTTACCGTTCAAATGAACTTTTCCTGTCCGTACTCATGGTAAAATTATCAGTTTTTTTCTACAAATTTTCATATTTATGGTTAATATTGCTAATTATGAGGAGATGGATGAGCTGCTCACATTCCATTTCTCAAAGGAGACTTGCTCATTTATGTTAGCGAGTTAGGCTGACAATGCTTACAAAACCAAAGTGATCGTTATATGATACTCACACAACCTGCCAGTCTTCCCTGCTAATTTCATAACAAACATTTATAGTTGTTAATAGATTCCTTGATTACTCACAGATAGTGTTTTGTATTTAATATTCTGAAAAAGTACTTAGTCATAATGCTTGAATATTTCTCTACTTCAGTAAAAATCATTGACAATGCTCAATAAGTTTATTTAGTTTTGTTTAGCACTGATGAAAGGCACTCTCCTCTCTTTTATTTGTGGATGTATTCAATTGATGGCTTGCCAAATGGTGTTTGGTGGATGCTAGATGCGGCCACTGGAGAGACTGCTTCTCCTATGGCCAATTTCATTATTTCTGCTTTTTGTTGTGGGAACCTATAAGCATGAAGTAGACTGACAAACCTGGCAAAGATTGTGTGCAGCTGAATGTCGTTATTTTACTACTACCATGTTATGACAGCATAGAAAAAGTAAGCTTCTTGTCTGATTAGTATGATGTTATAGGCTTACGTGACTCTTTGGTTAAGCTCTTTGAATCCTCACAATGGCTATGTTACTGTCCATTAAGGATAATTCACAATGTAATGAACCCAGTTTTGAGCTTTTTAGTATGAACTGAATCTATCACCACCACCTTCTCTCATGAATGTTCCAAAGCCTCTTTTGGTCGACTTTGCACAAGTCTTAGATTTTACAGGGAGCTTGGTATATTAATATACTTCTTTGCTGTTCCAATTTATTTATCTTTTTGAAGCTAGTAAAAATGTCTTGCAACTGTGTTTCGAGTGAGAGAATATGAAAACTTTACAAAATTAGCCATTCTGATACTTTTATAAGTAGTGTAAATGAAAGTAAGCAAAATCATAAATTTTAAGAGATGGAATAATTTTGCACCCCAAATTGATACACGAGTACTATTTTTATTGTACACAGTGAGTAACACAGTCTATATTTCTATGTTCATAATTCATCTACCATACGTCAATATCCTAGGTCACGTCACTGCACCAAAATAGGCAGACATGTTGTACACAATTAGTTGAACGCTGATCACTGTATTTGTTGGGAGTCTGAATTTGGAATGGAATGCAATATTTGTTAACCTTTCGGTGTGATTCAGAACAGACATGTCAACATAGTTTTGAATGAAAACATCATAATAGATTGAAAAGTTAACAGCAGAAGGAATACTTCCACCATTCGCTAAAATCTAGGCCTCAGTAATGGAAATCCCAAATGGATTGTTGCAGCCCTTTTATGATTGCTGTCAGTGAATGGTAAGTAATTCACCTTCTCCCTATAAGAAGACTACTCAGAAAATTGTCTACATAAATGCAACATTAGTGGTTTACACTATGATTGCATGGTACCTTAATACCTTTCATTTATTGATTTCCTTGTCTAACAATCACATGGTAGCTGTGTTGGAATTTGGTGCTGCTGCCAGGGTCTGAAAATCATAGACTTAAATTCTAATTATTATTGTGTTTGTCAGCAGCAAATATAAAACAATTTCCAAAATGCGTACAAAACAGTACAAGATGACTACAGAAGAATAATGTGCATAGAATATGAAAAATTCAGACAAACTGAGCTAGAATAGACTCACATTGTCGAAAACAGTTAGTAAACTGTCCTTCAGCAGGAAAGATAAGAGATTTTACACTTTTTTTTAACTTTTTTACACTTCTTTACACTTTATTTTGGACTATCAATAACCGTAACAAAAATGGATCGTGAGAGAAATTCAATTATAGTTTGGTGCACGAAGAAGAAAAGAAAATCAGGGTTTAACATCCCATTGACAACGAGGTCATTAGCGATGAAGCACAAGCTTGTGCTATGAAGGGATGGAGAGGGAAATTGGCTGTGCCCTTCTCAAAGAAACCATGCTGGCAATTCCCTCAGGCAATTTAGGGGAATCATGAAAAACTTGAATCAGGATGACTGGGCAAGGATTTGAACTATCATCCAAATGTGAGTCCAGTGTACCAACAACTGTGCCACCTTGCTTGGTAGGGTGCCAGGAAATATATTCGATCAGCCTGGTTCAGAAGAAGTCAATACCCCTGATTCAACAAAATTGTTGAGCGGATTTGCAGTTCGGCAGAGTAAGTTGGATGCAAGCAATAACAAAGCCTACACCCAGTTGAATTCGAGATTTTTACAAATTTCAAAACAGAAGCAGCGAACAGGTTTGATCTTTCAAAGTAGAGAACAATGCTAAGTGAACACTTAGATGCAAAACTTCAAGAAAAAAGCGAGAAGCTAGAAGCATGATTAACACAAAGCAACAGTGGACACTCTTAGGCTTTTAAATGAACTTAGCAGGTGACAAATTCGATGAAATTGAAGGTAAAATTCTGGCAATACTCTACCAAAGACAAAAATCTTTCTTATACTAGTTTATAGGGGATCAGTTCCAGAGTACCTACCATAGAAAATAAGTTAATCATTTTAGAAACTGAGATTGTTAAAGAAAGTATTAAATGGGATAAAAGTTTTATGAAATCAGTCCTATTATTAAACAGGAATGATAAGGTAAAAGGAGAACAGTGCAAGGTCAAAGGTACCTTAGAAAACAAAATGAGTAGCTTAATTATTGAAACAGAGAAAAATCTTAGTGAATTAGATGCACATTTAGGTGACGTCAAAAACAATGTAACTAAAGTTGTGATTGTGACAGGAAATGAGTTGCGTAATGTTAGCAAACATCTAGTACAATTTCCAGAGGGTACACTGCCTAAAAATCTATGTGCTAACATTGGTGTTATATGGGCCAATATTCCAGAGATAAGTTTTCATAGTAATGTCTTACACGCTATAGTCTTATCTTCAACACTGTAAACATAACTTTGTGACTGGTCTGAAAGACAGTTCAAAAATTAAATCTGTTTAGAAATTTTTTGAAGTGGAAGATTTATCTTGGCAAACCAAAATTTTGATCAGAGGGTAACTTTTGCTGAATCTGACATGGGGTTTTTAAATAAGTCTTTGTCAGAGTTTGAACAACCCAGAACCTAGAGTAAATTTTTAATAAATGGACCTAACTACAGAGGAAGAAATGAGAATGAAGGAATTTTGCAAAAACTGGTTAAAAAGGTTAGTACATTTAGACAGGCCATTTGACGAAATGACACACAATGGTAGATTCAAAAGGAAACTATGCTGTAGTATACAGAGAAGTTGCTGCATTAGAAAATTGTAGCGAAATACAGGAAGATCTGCAGCGGATAGGCACTTGGTGCAGGGAGTGGCAACTGACCCTTAACATCGACAAATGTAATGTATTGCGAATACATAGAAAGAAGGATCCTTTATTGTATGATTATATGATAGTGGAACAAACACTGGTAGCAGTTACTTCTGTAAAATATCTGGGAGTATGCGTACGGAACGATTTGAAGTGGAATGATCATATAAAACTAATTGTTGGTAAGGCGGGTACCAGGTTGAGATTCATTGGGAGAGTGCTTAGAAAATGTAGTCCATCAACAAAGGAAGTGGCTTACAAAACACTCGTTCGACCTATACTTGAGTATTGCTCATCAGTGTGGGATCCGTACCAGGTCGGGTTGACGGAGGAGATAGAGAAGATCCAAAGAAGAGCGGCGCGTTTCGTCACTGGGTTATTTGGTAACCGTGATAGCGTTACGGAGATGTTTAATAAACTCAAGTGGCAGACTCTGCAAGAGAGGCGCTCTGCATCGCGGTGTAGCTTGCTCGACAGGTTTCGAGAGGGAGCGTTTCTGGATGAGGTATCGAATATATTGCTTCCCCCTACTTATACTTCCCGAGGAGATCACGAATGTAAAATTAGAGAGATTAGAGCGCGCACGGAGGCTTTCAGACAGTCGTTCTTCCCGCGAACCATACGCGACTGGAACAGGAAAGGGAGGTAATGACAGTGGCACGTAAAGTGCCCTCCGCCACACACCGTTGGGTGGCTTGCGGAGTATCAATGTAGATGTAGATGTAGATGTAGATGTAGATGAACAATTTTTATAGTATGTGGACAAGCTCGATAGTGTTTTGGAGAGGGGTAATAGATCAAATACCAATCACAGATATCATCAGTATGCCGGATGGAATTCAGACTTTAATGGAGGGAAGCCAAGGGAGTAGAGAATATGAAAGTCTGAGGAATGAATATCATAATGGTGGAATTAATAGAGATTATAATGGGAAGGGTACAGATAGGAACTATGGAAGGGATTTTGACAATAGAAACCAGGGACAGACTGCAAGCACATTAAATTCCAGTTAACAGAAGAAATACATCAGTCAGTTGAGAATCACTTCAATCAGGGTCTATAATTTTGAGCAAGTGGAGTAGATAAAAATTGGATCACTGAATTTAGTTGGAATGTTAAAAGGTTTTCAGGGCAGATTTGTTGAAACACAATGTGTTGGAGTCATTATGCAGCCAGAATGTACCTGTAACATGTACTGAGAACAAGGCGAGAGTGGTGCAACTAATGTTAATTTCACTGTGAATGCCATTTCAAGACAAACAGTCCTAGGCACACCCTTATACTAATCTATACCCATTAGATGCCCTAGATTTCTTGATATTGACACTTAATTTATATGTATATCTGTGTAATGGGGCAGGGTGCAAATTAGGATTGCAAAGATCTTTATCTAGGGGGAAGGGGATGGGGGAGGGGAGTGCCACTCATAATGTAAGTGCTTTCTACAAAGTATAACGCAGGAAGACATAAAAAGTGATTTCCATCAATGGGTATAACTTTGAGATAGGGTAAGTGCAGTATAACTGATAAACACTATATTTTAAACAATGCATTGTTGTAAATGGCGTGTGAAATACAAAAAATAATAACTTACTAATTGTAATTTCTTTTGGATCCCCAATCTTATTTCATTGAGGTAGCTGCCCAGCACTGTGTGAGCTTTGTTGAAGACAACTGCTGTAAAGTGTCCATGCTTCGAAGCTCTTGCTCTGTTACACCTGACTGGAAGCTGCACATAGGCAAACTACAGCTGACCGGATGGCAAATTGCCTGTCTATTGTCAGTTCTCAGTAACAGAATCTTAATTTATGTATTCATTTATTTATTTTTGCTCTAACCAGATCCACTGGTCTTGGTATACTTTCTAGAGGAACGAACTTGAGACTCTATTTTGGCGCCATATTTAACACAAAATAACATAGAGTTTCAGTTTCGTTGTGTCTCTTATCTTGCACATGCGTTTCCCTGGTGAGTAGTCCCCATTGTAGTTAAATATTGTAGAGGGTTTTCTGGGTCATCTTCATGTGACATACTGCCACTGTTGCACAGGGGCAGCTTGGTATGCACTGCCTTGGATGGAATGGGAAGAGGCCACGGCAGCAATGTGGACGTGTTGGCTGGCACAGTTGGACGTTGTCGCCCACCAGCTAGCCACAGTGCTGCTTGCTTCTCCCTACAACAACAAAAACACATCTGTCCCACTCCGCAGCTCTGTTCCCTGGCTAATCCTTAGCTGTGGACCATTATCCTCCCAGCAGTTATTTACATATTTTCTCCACTGCTTGCTTCTCCATTTCCAGAGAAGTGGAATGCAGTTTGGAGGTAACTAGGAGGTACCAGTATAACACAAAGTTTTAATTATGACATAAAAAATACAGTTTTTTTACATGTACATGTCTGCAGTCCTGGTACACAGAAAGATACTGTTATAAATTCGCAAGATTTCTGTAACGAATAAGAAACGTATCCCCAGATACTAGAACTGGGTAAGTGCCCCCTCTCACCACCCTTGGCAGATACCTGTGTAAATGAGTTTCAGTAGCACACCATCTCACTGTGAAGAACAGCAATCATGAGAAAAGTGGAGGCCCTGGTCTTCGAAGACCAGCATGTGTCAATCAAAGCAATAGTGGGAGAGTTGAAAATCTGACAAAGATCAGTCTTAAATTTCTCACACGCCTTTTGATCACTACGTAGTTCAACACCTGTTCGTCTCCATGACTGTTTACGACAGTTGCAAAACCACATCAAAACAATAGGGCCTACAACAGCTATCTCAGAACAGTCCAGATGACTTCTTCAGCTAAATAATCACATGTACAAATGCTCTGCATATTACTATGACCCCAAAACAAAGAAGCAGAAGAAGCAGTGGAAACATGTGAATTCGCCATTCCCAAAATAACGTCAAGACTGAACAATGATAAAGATAAATGATTCTGAATTTTTTTTTTTTTTTTTGGGGAGGGGGGGGGGGCGAGAGGGGGCTTACATAGTGTGGTGCAAACTGATTAGACTCAGAAAGGACAATCGTCACTGGAGCATACTTTCAAAATGTCTTGACAAGGTTACTGGAGGCTGTTAGCACAAGCAAGGGAAGCTGTCCATGGGGTTAATCTGTTCCATGTCAGTGTCATAGCTTAGGCACGACACAGTCACACATGCAGCTTCTTTGTGTCATCAAATTTTGTCTCACCTCCAATGTCCTCTTGATATGACACCCACTGACGTCTTCCCCTTTCCTCAGATAAAGAAACTACTGTGGGGCTAGCACTTCCAGATTGACAAGATGACAAGGAGGTGCTTTGCGAGGTACAACGTTGCTTGAACAGCCAAAAATCAGGCGTCAGACAAGGTCTTCTCTTTTCCAGGTATTATGGCTACCCCTTACGTTTTTCTATAAGAAATGTAGCATCGTATCTTGTTATACTGTTTTAAATTCATACAAGACATTGATTTACCTTTTCACAATAACCTGAGCTACGCTAGTGAATAAGTGTTAAGGGTAATCGAGATAGGAAAAAAACGAAAAGGACTGCACCAGAATGTACCAGTCAATATTTTCACTATCTTTGTAAGCACAGTGTTGCTGCTTGATGAAGTTTTTGGAGACAGTGTTACAAAGACACCATCTGCACATCTCTTTGCATGGTAGAATCTTCAGACGGATTTTATTTTGCTGAATGACAGGAAATGTTCGTTGTGAGACACTACAAGGCTGATTCAACGTCACAGCTGGTGTCCCTTTTAACTGTGTAATGTTATCTAATGATATCTGTTTACCTCGATGTCTACTGACGAGAGAAGAATTCTACAACATGATCTGGAAAGCCCTTTCCTTCCTTCAGTCATTGTACTTTCTATATGTTACACGTACATTGCTGTGTGTGTCGGGTACATATCAGTTACTCTGAGCCTCAAGCACACATTTGTAATGCATTTCTTAATTTCGCCGTCATTACAGGTAGTACCGGTACCATGGAGTTCTTTCTCTTGGTCGACCTTGTTATGGCCTATGAGGAACACTTCCTGTCGGTCGAAAATGTCACTCAAGGTTTAAAATGGAATTTTGAGGGATATTCAACATTACTGAGACCGTAATCTTTTGTAAGTAGGCTGTTTAGGTTTTTTTATTGGTAACGCCAACTCTGTACAAAATCACTGGCTGTGCTGTGTGCAGTCTGTGTCTAGTTTGCATTGTTGTCTGCCATTGTAGTGTTGGGCAGCGGCAGCAGGATGTGAACAGCGCATAGCGTTGCGCAGTTGGAGGTGAGCCGCCAGCAGTGGTGGATGTGGGGAGAGAGATGGCGGAGTTTTGTAATTTGTGATGAACTGCTATATATATTATGACTTTTGATGATATTAAGGTAAATACATTGTTTGTTCTCTATTAATATCTTTCATTTGCTAACTATCCCTATCAGTAGTTAGTGCCTTCCATAGTTTGAATCTTTTATTTAGCTGGCAGCAGTGGCGCTCGCTGTATTGCAGTAGTTCGAGTAACCAAGATTTTTGTGAGGTAAGCGATTTGTGAAATGCATAGGTTAATGTTAGTCAGGGCCATTCTTTTGTAGGGATTTCTGAAAGTCAGATTGCGTTGCGCTAAAAATATTGTGTGTCAGGTTAAGCACAGTCCTGTACAATTGTTCAAAGGGGACATTTCATATGTCGACCCTTAGCCGAGGATACCTCACTGGAATCTTCTGATTTTTTTCTTGTAGTTTGTGTAATTAGTGTAGCTTTTGTTTATTGCTAGCGCGTAAATATAGAGAGAATTTCCTTTGTAGTTGTAGTTTTTCATTGTCGTACACAGTTGTGGGATGCATGTAGATTTGCACCAAGTATTTCGCAGCTGCGCTTGCAATTAACTAGATATTATTTTCAGTGTTATGTTAATGTGTTCCCCTATTTTTCCTCTTCAAATTGTGTTTTTCTGTGTCGTCGTGTGAAATATTGTGACAATAATGGCGTGTGAAAAACGTAATACTAGGCTGCAAAGTAAACTGAGGAATGACAGTGAAGACGAAAGTAGTGTGTTAGCGCCACCGTGTAATGAATTAACTAATGTTCAACATAGTAATTTGGTAATTGTGCATAAGGAAATGGAGCGGGCGGCAAACAATGGCGTAGGCAGTGAAACAATTAGTGAACAGGGAAGCATTATCGATCGATCGGTCGGCAACAGCTCGCCTCAGAAATCCGAAATGACAGGACACAATCTTGCAAATACTGTAGATTCAGGTTTTGCGTCCTCACCATTTTCTCAAATAAGTCAAGACACATTTTCTGCTTGTCAAAATGTGAATATTGCCGGTTCAAATGCATTGCTGAATAGCACTGAGGAACATGTTTCAGACACCAGTGCATTGTTATTACAATTAATGCAGCAAATGGGACAAAAGCTTCAAAAGTTAGACACAATGGAACAAACTCAGAGACAAACACAGCAAAAGCTTCAAAAGTTAGACACAATGGAACAAAATCTTCAAAAGTTAGACACCACACTTGAACAAACACGTGAAGATTTAACTACTGAGTTACATAAAATCGAATCGAAATGTCAAAAAGTCTGTAACGACGTAAAAACACAAATTTGTGAGCATTTTCAACCTATTTTTTCGCGGCATGAAAATGCATTACAGAATCACGAAGCAGCCATAAAAGAACTGCAAATTATTGTTCATGAAAATCATGAGACCTTGCAAGCTGAAATTGACTCAGTTGCATCTACCGATTCGGTTACACAACTTGCAAAAACTCAGGAAAACTTAAAGGACACAGTAGAAAGACACATGGAGGAAATTAGTACATTATCAGAGAAAGTAGTTGAACTTTCGGATCAGTTCACTAACTTATCTACAAAGGTAGATGATGATCTGAATGACACAAGACCTGTAGCCTCCACTGACACAGAAGAGTATGAACAAATTAGAAAATTCAAACAAAATCAAAATCAAATCAATACACAGTACAAAAGAGAAATCCGGGAAGTACAAGATCAGTTGACGCAGGTAATACAAGAATTACATATTTCAGAGGACACTCGCGCTCCAACACGGGAAGAGGGACTTAGAAATACGGAAAAGCCGCAAAATAATAACACAGGGCATTTCGGAAATTATGAAAGAAATTGGCAATGTGCACCGAGTTTTGAGATGGAACCGCCGACACGACGTAACAATGACCGATATGCGACTCGCCGACACGATGATTTTGACTATAAGCTGTTCATTACTACACGTAAATTCAAAACATTTAAGAATTCTGGCAACGACATTCATCCACAAGCATGGCTCCATCAATTCTCTCATTGTTTTCCTCCCAACTGGTCATTGGAGCACAGATTAGAATTTATGTGTGGCTACTTAGAGAATGAACCAGCTGCAAGAATGCAATCGGTCATTCACGATTGCCACAGTGAAGAAGAATTTTACCATGCCTTCCTCTCAGCATATTGGTCTCAAGCCACACAAGACCAAGTAAAACATGGCATCATAATGATGAAACATTTCGAACAATCTGAATTTTCCAGTCTTGTGAAATGTTTTGAAGACATGTTGCACAAGAATCAGTATCTTTCAAACCCATACGGCCCCTCAGAACTCATCCGCATTTGCTTAATCAAATTACCTGAACATTAACGGCATATTATTTTGGCAGGACGTTGCAAAGACGACATTGAAGCTTTTCAGGGGTTCTTACAAGAACTGGAAATTGACACTGACATTCGCGGAACGCGAAAACAGGAGCACAACAATTACAGGTCAAATCCGTCACAATTCCGCGATGACAGAAATAATAACTGGACACGACAAGGCTATTCTCACAACACATATCGTGACCAAAACAGACACCACCCGTATGACAACCGTTGGCAGACTAGTAGTAATTACAGAGAAAGATCACCTCTCCGCGGTAGTGACTATCACAGAGACAATCAGAGAAACCGACAATTTGGGAACCAAAACAATTATTATCAAGGGAGACAGAATAGCTTTAGACGCAACGGTCCAGCGCGCAGTTACGATTCAGGGAAAAATTCTCCACCATGTGACCGACAAGAAAGAAACTATGGCATCTACCGACATGACGACAGACGATATGATCATAACGACAGACCTGAATTGCATCAGAACTGGCGGGATTCTAACAGAGCAGGGCCCTTTCGACAACGTGAATTTGTAGAAGTTCGGTCTCCTAATCCCAATAACGGCGCGCGCCAACAAAGAAACAGACAATGACTCGCAGCGCAGGCAGCCACCTGCGCCGGCTGGCTCAGGAAAAAATAGCATACACGCTAACCTTGAGAAAATTTTTAGCATTCCTTACCGACGTATACAACATGATAATTGCATTCAAATCAAACTGTGAGTACTAGGATGAGTAAAGGTTTACACCACATTTCACATGCAAAACCATTTATTGAGAGATAATCTGCTTTTTAACTTAGTCTTCGGTATAAAACTTTTCACTTCACATTTCTAGCATGCTTTGCCAGACTTAAGAAACTGTTAACATGCAACAATGTTTGAAGTTAAATATCCAGTCTAGAACCTAGGGAACATTTTTAAACGGAAATTACGAATGCATTGTTATAGTGAACAGACGACACAATGTTGTTATTTGTACCTTCTTGCTTGTTAGTTGCATGATTACATAACGACTATAAGGCTCACATACTTAGAACATTTACCAGTACTGCTAATGAGATTTTAATGCAACATTTTGGTTTACTTGAAATTTGGTGTATCATGAGGTAAGTACATTGGCTTCTGCAGAACTTAGCTTTTGGAGGACAATAACTACGACACTTCCACAGAGATTATCTTACAGCAAGACGCACATTTAGCACTACAGGACACGTATTTGAGTGATTAATTTTGTACTTAAATCATTTATTTTTAAAGATATCTGAAGTACAATGATACAAATGTTTTCCGTAATACATTTCATTCCATTGTTGTAATCTGTAACGCCTGAGGGTATAATTACATTAATCCTCACGGGGGTACACGCTTACTTTGTGTATCATGTGTTTGGCAAGCACAAGGAGCCCTAGCTAATATGGTATATGCTTACACAACTTTACACATCGGTACCATATTTCTCTAACACATAATTACACACCTATCTGATCATTTAACTGAGAGAGACAAACCTCTTTACTACGGCAGTGACAGATGTTTACGTAATTAGACCGTTGGATAACTTCACACTTACGAAATTGTATTTTGTCTGTACTTTGTGAACTGTTCATATTTTTTCGGAACCATTGTGATACTATGAGAGCTTTGAATGATGTATTTGGTATGGGATCATGATTTTTAAAGTACGTTTGAGGTAGATGACACTATTGAAGTGGCAGAGATTTTATTTAGGTTTTGAAATTATTGGAGGAAGCTATGACGATTTCAAGATTTGACTGAGGTGTTATGATGTTATTATTATGACGACGATGTGTATTATGCTATTGAGGTATGTTTATGATCAATAAGATGATGCTACTGTATATGAGTTATTTGATTACGTTACGTATCTGTTATGATGAAATATTGAAGAAGTGTCGACGAATAAGGTAAGGAATAATGAGTAGTGGTTACGGACTCTGGTTTGTGAAAAAGAATGTTGGAAACCAAGAATCATACTTTAAGAGTTATGAAATGTGTGTATATGAGTGAATGTATCACAATGCTGGCGAAAATTTTTTGGACGCTGTTATATTTACAGGATTTTGTTTCTACACATTTGTAACGCAAATTTTCGACCTGTGAAATTTTTATATGAGACTGTCATTGTAGCGGAAACTGCTGTCGTAAATATTTCAGTAAGAAAGGTAAGTGACTTTGACGTAATGCGTTTTGGGCGCCCAGCTGAGAGGTTGTCGCCTGACAGAAGAAAGCCATTAGGTGGAGAAAAAAAAAAGGGAGGCCATTATCCTCACTATTGACGTTCCTTTGTAGAAAGCATTGCAAATACGACACGCTCGAACTTGAAAACATATGATTACACTGTGGAGTTCTTAATGTATGATATTTACTGAAATGAAATGATGAGAAACATTTTATGTCTATTGTCTTGCTAGTTGAAAGATTGTTTACTGCATTATGAAATGCCATATGGCTAGTGAATGACATTTGACACCTTGCTTTGCCAATTTTGTTTAATATCTAGTTTCTAGTGGCACTGCAGCATTGGTTAAAATAAAATTTTATAGATGTACTAATACAAATATTTTCTGTCTACAGATCGAGTAAATAATAATTTTTTCAAAAAAATGAGGGAGCACAAAAAGACATTTACCTTCACAGGAACTGCATTCATAATTTTCTTTTCAAGTACTTGGTAATTTCTTTTGTAGAATAAATTGTGATGCATCACTCTAGTGTTAAGATGTGACATAGGTATTAGACATGGCCATTTTTAGTGTACTATTTTTTTCTGCTTGAGCTATGTCATGTTTAGATATATGTTTTTTTTATTTGCTGCTGCTGTTTGCCAGGCATAATGTTACTGAATTTGACTTTGTATTACGCTGTTAAGCCAGTTTACTACGCATTTATTTTTCTTGTTTGCTGCACAGTGCCTTATATTAGTGGTAATATTGCAATTGCTTTGCCAGTTTGAATTTTTTGTCATTGATGTCTGTGTTAATTGTTTTGTGCTGCTGCATTGCCTCGTCCCTTAGTTTAGCATCTGAGCTCAGTAGATTTAAGTTAGCTTAAGTGGGGGTACACTACATAAGAAACTGACTATGGACAATAGGAAAAAAATGCATTGAGAAGTTATATGAAAACGATTTGGGCCAAAATGAGTATTGTACATTGAGAAATAATTATTTTGAAAGAAATATGAATAGAATACAGAAAGCAGGTATAGATAGCACTTTTTGAAATAATGAAGAACGAAGGGAGATCTCCAAGAAGTAAAGAAAGTTTTGTTTGCAAAATACTGCAGTAAAACAAACCCTGTCCTTTGCTTTTGTATTATTATGCTATGTGTTTGTGTACCCTTGTGTATTTGTTTTTTTTCCTGTCTCTGTGTACTGTTTCATAGAATTTTTTTCTCTTCTAATACTAAGCTACATTCACTATGATGAGGAATACTGTTATCCGCAAATATAACTGGCATTAATAATATCTTATTTACTTTGTAAAGATGTTAGACATTATTGATTCCGTTTTGTTTTCATGCTCATGTGTGAAGTTGGTGTTTCAAAAGTTATTCTGATCTTTATGTATGTACTTATGTCACTATTTTTGTAACACTGATGTATATGTTTATTTCTATTCTTTTGTAAAGCCTGTTTTTTACAAATGTTATTTGTATTGTTATGTTCTTTAATGATGTATTTTGTACCTTTGTTATTGTATTCTCATGTTATAATATTGTAATTGAGACCAGTTCATCAAAATAAGTAACTTGTAACTTACATTTCACTGCACACGTTTCTGTTGGTCATAGTATATGGACAATATGTGAGAAGTAGGGACTGATAGTGTTTGCACGTGTGTTAATGATTCAGCAAGGGACTGGATAACAGCATTGCTGGTTCTAAGCACAATTACAGAAACTATGTGAGTGCACAAGTGGTGGTTTATGGACTTGCTATATTGTCCGCAAGACTCTTCGATGGTGATTGTGCACCTGCACATTTGCAACAGATGGCTGCTGGCCGTCTCTACAAGGACTACAGTGGGTCTGCATCTTTGATGGCCCACCAATTTCTACAAGGACTGCAGTGGGTCTGCACCTTTGATGACCCACCAATACCATTATTTCTACAAGGACTGCAGTGGGTCTGCACCTCTGGTGGCCCACCAGTACCGTAATCTCTACCAGGAGTACAGTGGGTCTGCTCTGTGATGACCTACCAATACTCTTCAAAACTTCGATTGACTCTGCTGTGGGTTTGCTCTGTTGTGGCCCATTACCTGTCTGCATGTCAAGAGTCAGCACTGTCTTTCCTTTGGAAGGACAACACTACTTCTTGAAGACTGCATGGCAATCCACATTTCTGTGTCCATTCTCTTTTACTGTTCAGACTTTGAAAAAAAAAAGAAAAACACTGTAATTTTACAGTGATGAATCAGGACTGTCTTTATAGACTGTGAGAAAATTTTAGCTTTTGACCAACATTGTATCAATAAGTGTGTGCATTTGATATCTTTGTTATTGTAATTATGAAAATTTTTATCAAATCATTATTGGCCACTGCCCAAAACAATTTGTAAAATTCTTTGTGGTGAGCATGGGGGCTATGTAAGTAGGCTATTTAGGCTTTTTTATTGGTAACGCCACCTCTGTATAAAAATCACTGGCTGTGCTGTGTGCAGTCTGTGTCTAGTTTGCATTGTTGTCTGCCATTGTAGTGTTGGGCAGCGGCAGCAGGATGTGAACAGCGCATAGCGTTGCGCAGTTGGAGGTGAGCCGCCAGCAGTGGTGGATGTGGGGAGAGAGATGGCGGAGTTTTGTAATTTGTGATGAACTGCTATATATATTATGACTTTTGATGATATTAAGGTAAATACATTGTTTGTTCTCTATTAATATCTTTCATTTGCTAACTATCCCTATCAGTAGTTAGTGCCTTCCATAGTTTGAATCTTTTATTTAGCTGGCAGCAGTGGCGCTCGCTGTATTGCAGTAGTTCGAGTAACCAAGATTTTTGTGAGGTAAGCGATTTGTGAAATGCATAGGTTAATGTTAGTCAGGGCCATTCTTTTGTAGGGATTTCTGAAAGTCAGATTGCGTTGCGCTAAAAATATTGTGTGTCAGGTTAAGCACAGTCCTGTACAATTGTTCAAAGGGGACGTTTCACTTTTTTATTTTTATTTTTTTTTTTTTACCTACGTCGAAGCGCCTAAGTGATCACCCCTACTAAACAGAGTCCAAATGACGCGACTGTAATGGATTACTTGTGAAATTCACCTAGAGGCTACATTGCTCATAACTGAGGTAGTAATATGTCCGATACATTTTTGAGTCTCTCTTGCTTGCGTTATGTTCGAATTGCGTATTTACCCCTTTCCTGTACAGATCCCATACTTCAGATATGGGGTGAAACTGCAGTTATTGGTCACCTTACGGTTCGATATTTTCATTTTCTATGATACTTGTCTTTCCGTTTTCATTTTTTCCCATTACGATAGGAATTTTTTGACACTAACAGTGGAAAACACAAATTCCTATAGGATTTGAAGTATAAAGTACAGCACATTTCGGTGTAGGTGCTCGAATACGCACTTAACTATACTGCCTAATAGCAAAATTCTATGGTGCAATAAACTTGTGTAAATTTGTATAGAAAATTTTTGGACACTATCAGCAGAAAACACGTATTTGTATCGATGCTGGTGACTTAGAGCATAAAATATACACATTTCGGTGTAGGTGCTCGAATACCTACTGAAATACCGTATGCTGCCAAACAGCCGAATTATATAGTGCCACTAATATATGCAAATTTGTATTTTCAATCAATAATACGTAAAAACTCGTGAAGTAAGTGCAATGGCAGTTGTTTACAAGCAGCCAACATAAGTTGAAATGTATCTAGAAAATGCATGAACAGCCAAATCACGCATTACAGGCATACTGCGGATGCTACTAAACCAAAGTAGGGCGAAATGGTAAAGGTAATCACTTAAAAATTAATTATTTACTCACATGCGCGGTTGTCCATTTTGTTCCAGAGATTATGTAAACGACATCACCCACAGGAACTGACTCGTAACGTATTTATTCACTGAGTAATGGAAGGAGCAGTGATAAAAGAAATGGATGTATGTACTTACCTAAGAAGCAGAGTAACTCATATATGACAGATGCTTAGATTCTGTTTTAAAATTATTTTCAAAAGAGGCAAAAAGTGTACCGTACTATATATTATTCGCGCAAACGAAGTTATCACTCGACGCGGTGGCTGATGGGTGTGATTGTAAAAGAGAAATACCTTTACGGGTTCTCCCATCAGCCACCACACCGAATGTCAACTTCCTTTTGGCATAAAATGCAAAGCCAAGATTCTAATTTGCACACGCAACGGACTGATTGGCTATGTTCAATGCTAATTAACTGGGGAACGGTGCAACGTATCGAATTTTTTTCTTTATAATTATTTCTCAGCACAACATGGCAGTTGTTAATAAGCAGCCAACAGAGGTTGAAATGTATCTATAAAATACATGAACAGCCAAATCATGTATTACAGGCACACTGCGGATGCTACTAAACCAAAGTAGGGCGAAATGCTAAAGGTAATCACTTAGAAATTAATTATTTAGCTACTCACATGCGCGGTTGTCCAGTTTGTTCCAGAGATTATGTAAACGACATCACCACACGAACTGACTCATAACGTATTTATTCATTGAGTAATGGAAGGAGCAATGATAAAAGAAATGGATGTATGTACTTACCTAAGAAGCAGAGTAACTCATATATGACAGATGCTTAGATTCTGTTTTAAAATTATTTTCAAAAGAGGCAAAAAGTGTACCGTACTATATATTATTCGCGCAAACGAAGTTATCACTCGACGCGGTGGCTGATGGGAGTGATTGTAAAAGAGAAATGCCTTTAAGGTCTCTCCCATCAGCCACCACACCGAGTGTCAACTTCGTTTGGGCGTATAATACAAAGCCAAGTTTGTAATTTGCACACGCAACGGACTGATTGGCTATCTTCAATGTTAATTAACTGGGAAACGGCGAAACGTATCGAATTTTTTTCTTAATAATTATTTATCAGCACAACATACCCTACAACACCCTGACAAGCTTTCCAGACTGTTACTGACCACTCTGTATAAATTGTTGTATGTATTAATGTTCTACATCTCCTCCTAAACCACTGGACTGATTTCAACCCAACTTGGTACATGTATCACTTACCATTTGGAAAGAATCACTGTGAGGATAAGAACCAGCTACCTATATAACAGATAGAGATGGGGGTGAAATGTAGTATAGTCCATGACTAACAAATACTCATACTTTACTGATCCAGTATCTGACAATAAGACCACTTTGTGACCTGCGACAAACTTTACACACAATTTCAAACCTTTTTGAATCTGTTTCCGCTGACAACACCCACAAAACGACGAAAGGGAAAATTTTATCACATTCTACAGAATGGTAGGAGTCGATGCACTGAGAGTGGGTGGAGGGGGTGGGGGAATTGGATAGAGAGAGGGGATGAAGAGGATGATGAGAGAGGAGGGAACGGAAGAGATGGACATAGAGGTGAATGTGAGAGATGGACTAATACAAGATTGGAATAATTATATATGCAGCCAGCACTTGGTACTCAGCTCAAACCAATGAAACTTGTTGCGTCAGTCCAGGTATGAATGCCTAGGGAGAGCAAAAACTTAATAAGAACACATGCAATACATGTGCAAGGAAACACATGCAATATTCTGAAAAGCAACAAAATTGCTAAAAGGTTACATGGGAAGAAAGAAATGCACAGTAATGTATCATATGCCTTGCGTTTCTTAAGTATGTTAATAAAACTTTAAAAGGTAAGACGGCCGCTTTTTTAAGCTTGTTGATTTAGTTACTTAATATATCCATAATGTAACTTCATTCATCTGTTTATACTTACTGTGTTTCGAAACAGATGCATATTCGATGCATTACTTAAACAGGAGTATTTCTACAGACAACGAATTGAGAACATTGACAAGGCATTCTGCACACACATAAAAGGCACCTGTTTTTCGGGTTTTGTTTCTCATTACAAACGAAAGTGCACGAAACTAAAAGAAAACAGGTTCCAAAGACGTCCTCTGCCGTGGAATGGAAGTACTGTGTGGCGCAACAAGCTAACTCGCAATCGGCCATTTGACAAGAGTGGTGGTGCGTGTCGGTAATAACATAATAGTGGCAGCGCACGACTGAGTGTTTTCGAAATGTACTTTTTACAGATGATATAGTAGTATATAATTAAGGCCTAGCCGAAACAATTTGCATAAATGGCTCAAATCGCTCTGAGCACTGTGGGACTCAACATCTGTGGTCATCAGTCCCCTAGAACTTAGAACTACTTAAACGTAACTAACCTAAGGACATCACACGCATCCATGCCCGAGGCAGGATTGGAACCTGCGACCGTAGCGGTCACGCAGTTCCAGACTGACGGGCCTAGAACTGCACGGCCACACCGGCCAGCTTGCATAAATGTCTAGACAGTTCCTGATAAGATTTCAAAATGGTGCAGAGTCTGGCAATTAGTTTTAAACGATCGTAAATGTAAAACTGTGCCCTTCAAAACATGCAAAAACGTAGTATCCGTTGACTAAAATATCAATGAGTTACAACTGGAAATAGTCAGCTCATTCAAGGACCTGACTGTTACAATCTATGGAGATAGTTTCAGCCTTAGTTGTACCTGAAAGCTGACTTCAGTTCAGTAATAGGATAATGCAATTTTGTCACATAAGGAGGTAGTTAGAGCAGTGGCAGATGCAGAAAAACCTCAAGGAGGGGGCGCTAAAGATACCTTTAGGCTACTTTTACTGCAATAAAAAATAATCAAGTCACATGCAAACTTTAAGAAAGCTTTTTTTTAAAACTGATTATACGCATATACAAGACAATGGCATCTTATGATATAAAATAGTTACAATTGTGGTTCTCTTCCTTAAATGATGAATTCTATGCTCCTATTCTTCCTCGTAAATTGGATAACTACATCATCAATAGGACAATCAATGTCAGGTTGAGTGTTCAACAGAGCTAAGCCATTAAGTTGATTCTCCCTCGTTGTCGACCTCAGCCATGTCTTTGCATGCCACACTGTTGAAAAACTTCTTTCTACTGTAGCAATAGATGCAGCTAGACAAGCAAATATTTTGTACAGCACGTACAAAATAGGATAGTCAGATCAAGGACAAACAGACAACACTTGCATAACAGAATCAGTGTATGTTAGCTATCTATGTGCCAGAGAGAAACGTATAAAATATGATGACATGGATGCGCGTGCTACATAGGAAAGTACAACTACTCGATTCAGTCGAGTCGACTGACGAAAGAAATGAATGAATAGCATGCGGGCTGACTGGCATGGGTGGAAATGTGGATGCCTCCGCAAGGGGAGTGGGGGGGGGGGGGGGGGAAGAGGGGGGGCCACGTGCCCTGCACGCCCCCATATATATCCACCACTGGCTTAGAGATCATGGCTCCTATATTACACAAATTGTTGATGATGTACAGTAGCCACCCTAAAATGCTGGTTACTGTACACCATCAAAAATGTATTCATAGTATTCTTGGAAAATGCATTCAATCTACAAAGGAGACTGCTTATAGAATACTTGAATGATCCATCCTACGATATTACTCAAGTGACTGGGATCCACATCAGGCATTATATCAAACGTGCAAAAAGAAAGGCAGCATGAATAGTCAAACGTTTGTTCGATTCATGGGTTAGTGTCAAGCAGGATTACCAGATCTGGTAGTACTTGAAGGTCCTGCGAAAGCGTACATACAAAGTTTCAAGACAAATACATGAATTTACATGATTTTACCACTAACTACTAACACTGGGTCTATGTTTTGGTATCAGTGGGCTAAACAAACTTTATAAATGTACATTCTGACATTTGCACAGACTGACTCACACAAGTGTCTACACATTATTTAAATTTTGTTTTCCATGTACTGACTGACTCAGTCTTTGTGTACAACACTTGTTTCTAGGAATGCATAATATCATAAATTACATTTTATTGAACCATAGGCTGATAGCATTTCTAAAATAAATAACACAAAACACAGGACAACTGAATAACACAAAATCTCAATATACTGTGAGGTAAAGGTGCTTAACTAATTTGGTATAACTAGAAAATGGCTAAAAAGATACCAGAATTGCCAGTTGTCATTTATTATATAAAAGAGTTGGTTAGTTTCATTACATGTCGAGACACAACAATGAAATTTTATAGGTGACACAAATAACTTACTGTATACAAGAGATATGGGTATCCGCTACTTACCAGGAAATCTGAGCATGTTAAAGCACTGCTTCGAGGATGAATGGTGCACTGGTCCTGGATAGAGCCGGTCAGGAGGTTTAACAATGAGTGTCAGCGTGCTGGCCAGTCTGGAAGTGATTTTTAGGCAATTTTCCACATCCCAGTAGGTAAGTCCTACCTCAGTTATATGAGTCATAAATATTTGGAAAACTTTCATTCATTTTCATTTGAATAGCACTAGACACAGACAGTTAAGATACAGATATTCCATCTCAGTGGATGGCAACAGAAAGAGTATCCACGAATGCCCTAAAATAAACCTGCCCAATCTGTTAATAACCATGCCAATACTGTGCAAATGCAGGACAAAGGCACAAGGAAAAAGTCAAATCTTTGATTATCCACTCATTTCTAGAAGTTAATGTGAATTTTGTAAAGAATAAAAATTCTGTACTCCAGATTACATATATTTATTGAATGTATTTATACAAAATGATTAATAAAGTATCAGAATCAGATCCTTACCAGTTTGGCTGTTTTCTATGATTTTCTACATTTCTCTTTTTTATTCTGAACATAGTTTAATAGTTTTAGTAACCCAAAGTTTCTTTGATTTATTTACTTTTACAGGAAAATGATTTTAAAAATGGTTAAAAGCTTAATAAGATGAACATTGAATTTGGAGCTGGTATTAGGCTCTTTGTAAGCTTCACTCCAGTCAATGTGTTCTTATGTTTTTCCTTAAAATCTTCATTGGTTTGTCATTGGTCATCTTTACTGCCTCCATTGAGTTTTTCTGGACTTTACATGTAGCTAAGTTATGTAATGTATCTATCACAGGGAAGATTTGTGTTTCTTTAACTTCAGCTCATTGTCTGAATACATTATCTGTCAGTGTACTATTATCATGAGCCATGCAAATAGGTAAACTTAGATGTGACACTAAAATTTCTAAGTTTAATAATATCAAACCTGTAAGATTCCTTTAAGAGATTTGCATTAAACTCACAAACAATCAATAATTCCATCTTTCAGTCTGACAGACAGCACCCTAGGATATCTAAATTTTTTATGAAACTGCACAAATTACCCTGTGGTCACCTGTATACCGTAACAATAATATTGTTATTATATTGTTCAGTACTAACTGACGACCACTTGCTGCTATACCACTGTCTACAGAAAGTTCAATTATTTCTGTGCTTTTGAATTTACAAGCATTTTTGCGAAACTCCTCCTTTCTCCATAGACAATCGGCATGAATAGGCAGCTAACATGTAGCCACCTACTACAAATATCTCTATCCCAGTGGTTACATTGTGTTCAGAGAGACAAATGACATCAGTTTCTTACCAAACGCTGAGATCTTTGAAACAAACTAACAACTCATTTACTTTATTTCTTACCTCCCTAATATTCACACGAATCACACTAATTTCCTGTTTCACTCTACTCTTAGGTAATTAAGTGAAAGTGCGCACATTTTTATTTTCCTGAATGCAGTCTGATTTTTTAATTTAACTGAAGTACATTTGTCTCACCTGACCCCAATGGCCCCAGAGAATTCACTCTGCATGTTTGTGAATTCACTTGCTAAACTCCCTAAGGCACACATTTATTTTCTGTTACTTGGCTAAGACTAGCATTTGGTTCCACAAACCTTGTGACTATATACCCTGAACGTAATTTTATTTGTAGCTGCTGAACTGCATCTCTCATAGTAATATAGGGTGATATTAAATTCAATTTGCTTTCACAAGAGAGTACACTTCAACATTGGTTCCTTACTTAGCTTGTGTTTATCATGAACATCTTATCTATCACAAAGTCTCAGGCAATGGAAAAAAGTAAAGGTGATTACATACATGAGCAGGACATAATTATGAACCAACTATATTAGAGACAATTTCCTTAACATCAGTTTGCTGCAGAATTCTGGAGCTTATTCTAACTCTGAATGTAATAAATTTCCTGAGAGAGAAAACCCTCTACCCACAAATCTGCATGGATTTTGAATGCATCCGTCTCCCTAAACTTAGCTGGCCCTTTTCTCACACAATATTCTGTGAACCATGGATGAAGGGCAGTAAGCAGATTCCAAATTCCTGGGTTTCTGGAAAGTATTTGACACAGTGCTCCACTACTGATTATTAACAAAGGTCCAAGCTTATGGGATCAGTTCTCAGGTATGTTAGTGGCTTGAAGACTTTTTAAGTAAGAGAACAAAGTACTTGGTCTTGGACAGTGAGTGTTCATCGGAGACAAGCACATCACCTGGAATGTCCCAGGGAAGTATGATCTGACAGATAAGGTGAGCAGCGATGTGTGACTGTTAGCTCATGTTGTAGTGTACAGGAAAGAGTCGTCACTGAGTGACTACAGGAGGATATAGGATGAACAAACGAAGGCTGTTAACACTGATGTAACAGCTGTGTCTTGATCTGTGAAACATACAACCCAAAGATTAGATTCATATTCACTCTGTTTCTGATCTCTACTAGTCATTCCTTTCCTGCTATACTCACAAATGGAACAGACAAAAAGAATGTATATATATGCCTCAGTATGTGTCCTAATTTCTCCTAGCCTCTTTTTTTGGTCCTTGTGCATGATGTGCAGTCAGTCACAAATGGTGTTCCTCCAAACTTTCTTCAATAATTTTTCATGAAAACAGCATTGTTTTCCCTCCAGGGCTTCCTGTTCGAGTACACAGAGAAATTCCGTAATGCCCATGTGTTAATCAACCCTACCAGTAATAAATCTACCAGTGTTTCACAGAATTGCTTCAATATCATCCTTTAATCTTACCTAGTGGGGATCCCAAATGCTTTAGCAGTACTCAAGAAAGGGTTGCATGAGTGTTCTATATGTTGTTTCCTTTGTAGATGAGCTACACTTTCTTAGAATTCTTCCAGTAAACTGGAGTCAACCATTCATCTATCCTACAACTGACCTTTATATGGTTGTGCGAGATCATATCACTTAGCAAATGTACCCCCTGATACTTAATCAATGTGACTGTGCCATGAAGTACATTAGTAACACTATATCTGAACAATGCAGGTTTGTTTCTCTTACTAATGTGTATTAACTATATTTTACACAGTTGCAGCAAGTTGTCATTTATCACACCAAAGAGGAATTCTTTCTGAGTCAGTATATGTAATCATAACTAATCACCATTTAGAGATGGCACTTCATCCTCATGCCATATCTTTTGATGCTGTACTTACTGGCTAGTTAATGCCTCAAAGGAATGCCTATGTTAACATAAATATCAGGCATTCTCTGAATAAATAGTAAATATTAAAATTAATTTACAGCAGCCTTCAGAAACGTTTTTTCTATAGATATGTATGTATAGAAAACAGCATTCATTGCTAACCTGTCAGTTGTTACACTGGTATGTAACTTGCTTGATCATTTAGGCGGGTCAGACATTCTGAGACATTTAAACCTGCACTTGGGCTGAAATCACAATTGTCTGAAATAAATGAGTAAAAATTTGCAGTTCAATGTAGCACCACTATACTGATATCTTACCACTCTCTGACCGTATTAACTATTATTTGTTTTGGACATGTGTTCATGAGAGGCATGTCAGTCACATTATGCTATAAATCGGATTTTTTCTTCAAAAATCCCACGCCATTTTATTTTCCCATCACAATTAACCATATTTTATAGCTGTATAAACACTCTTCAAGTCATGTACTTTCAAAACTTTTAGCCCTCTGTTGTCTGTTTCATACATACCTCTGTTTAAGTTTATAAGTCTTTCAAATTATTCTGTCATTTAAAGTCTATAGTTACCATTTTATATCTAACCAACTGAAATTCCTTCACAGAAAAAGCTCCAAAGCTAATACAAAACCAAATATACGCAAGGCACGTTTAGGCCTTATATAAGTTATCAGAATGTGCATAAAAAGTTCAAAAATCAAACTTCCTGACAGATTAAAACTATATGGTGGAGCAAGACTCAATCATGAGACCTTTGCATTTTGCAGGCAGGGGCTCTGCCAACTGAGCCACCCAATCATGACTCACAACCATTCATCACAGTTTTAACTCAGCTGCTTCCTCACCTCCTACTTTCCTAACATCGCAGAAATTCTGTGAAACTTGCAGAACTGGCACTGCTGGAAGAAAGGATATTGTGTAGACATGGCTTAGCCACAGCCTGGAGGATGTTTCCAGAATGATTTTTCGTTGTTCAGTGGAGTGTGTGCTGATATGAAACTTCCTGGCAGATTAAGGCTATGAGCTGAACCGAGCCTTAAACTCAGGACCTTTGCATTTCACAGGCAAGTGCTTGACTGACTGAGAAACTCAAGCATGACTCATGACCCATCATCCGATTTTTACTTCTGCCAGGACCTAATCTCCTACATTCCAAACTTCTGGAAACATGCACAAACTTTGGCTAAGGCATGCCTCCACAACATCCTTTCTCTTCCAGACCTGCTTGCCCTGCAAGTTTTGCAGGAGAACTTCTGTGAAGTTTGGAAGGTACAGATGAGGTAGTGGTGGAAGTAAACCTGAGATGATAGATAATGAGTCTTATTTAGCTGGTAGAGCACTTGCCCACAAAAGGCAATGCACATACAAATAAATAACAATGTGTATTTTATTATAGTGGAATTCCCTTTTACTACTAACAATATAGACCCATGTACAGGGGTAACCATGCTACTCTCCAGAGTCGCATCATCGGTTAAGTATGGGTTGCCAGTTCATCTGCCAAAACAATTACTGCCATCTTTTATAACATACTTCCCACTACAACATAGGGTCAGTGCAAATAGTTTCATAATGTTGTTGGTTATAGAGTATGACAAATGTAGGATTATTGCCCTGCCTAGATCCCAGCCATTTGTACTCCAATTATTGCGAAGGTTACATAGGGGAATTATACACATGAGAGCATGACGTCATGTTTGATGGACAGGCAGTGACACTGACACCCAAAAAATGGTGCAAGCCTACATGCATGTGCTCGGACTCTGGCTGCCCTGTGTCACATATTTCCCCCTGGCTCAGATGTGACCACCCTTGGGAGCACGTGCACACTCATTCAAGGGAACTATATGGTTACTAGTAATGGAAGCCATCTCATATTTTCTGTATGTGGTTCAGATGACTGCCATCACTAATAGCATTACAATCTTTGGTGTGAGAAATATATTTTCCATGAAGAGAAAACGACATATTATGGTTTCTGATAACTTCCCACAACTGCCTTCCTCAGACTTTTCGAGGTCCTCTAAATGCAACCACATTTATAGTCAGCATCTTATTACCATTCTGTTCTATGCAGTATCTAATTAAAAATGCAACAAATTGTCCAAAGAAGAAAAATGTTACTATCAACTGTGTTTCTGTGGCTGAAGAAGGCTTAACAATCTTCTTTGCAACATATCATTTCATCTCCATTAATTGTGACAGGCTGTAGATCAGTTGCATGTGCTTAGGTTTTTATTTTGTTTCAATTGCCATATCCTACCCAGCAAGCCCATGGTCCACTGTCACAAAAATATTACTTACCACATGAGCTCACATATCTGCATGCATGTATGAAAGCATGGTGTTTTCATTGGCTACTGATGGTACCAAAATGTTTGAAGACAGAGTCAGCTCATCTTTCATCATAATCAACAGTTGTGATAACACAATCATAATTCTGAATCCCCTATAATACAAAAATGGATGACCAACAGACACCAGACAAGGCCTGCCTTCCTCCAACTACTGGACAGCACTGGCCAACAAGCAGAATCCTTGTTCACCACTCTGACTCCATTATAAAATCAGTACAAGAATACTGTTGCATAAAAATATCAATGTCGCACCAGAGCTAGAGACACTCTCTCACCTGAAGGCAGATCTTTGCTGACCCTGGAAGTGTAAGCCATAGCAATAGCTGGTGTCACTGTGACATCATGACACTGTTAAAAGTTCCCATTACAGAGTGATCACTTCACACGATGTTCAGCACTCACTCACACTGCTTACTCAAGCTGCCTGCCATACTACTCTATGGATTATGGCACTGATCTAGCTAGGCTACATTTGTGGATGTTATTTGGAGTGAGTGTGACCATGCTACTAACAACATACTCTGTGATGGTTTATAGACCCTTACTTTGGCCTGGTAACTGAATGAACACATTAAAATTTGTTGTGATATTCTAGCCTGCAATGGCTTTCATCTGTTTAAAGAGAATCATGAGCCAAGGTAAATAACTGCTTGGTGATGAAATGCATCACACACTATATGTGGACTGACCAATAACAGTGCAGATGCTGGTATTTTACGGACTTGTAGTCATTGCAGCAACAGCAACTGAAGCAGCTACAAGAGCCACAGCAAGAACATCAAGAATAACAGAACAAATACATGCTCCATTCACATTAATATGGCTGCCTCCCATATTTGACATCAATATGCAATAACCACCCACAGGTGGCAGGTGCAAGCACAAGCAGTGGAGGGTATATAAAGAATGGTGGGGGATGTGGAAAACAGTGAACTCAGTGTAGTAATGTGGAAATGTAACAATTTATCTAACATCCAAAAGGTCAAGATGATTGGTTTTCATACCAAATGGCCAAACGGCTAAGTTTGTAAACTGTTTGCATGCTGCAGACATTGAAGTACACCAGCATGGCAAAATGGTGCTATACAAAACTGGTTCCAATGCAGCTGTGGCATAACATGGGCCATAGGTGAACGGGGGTGAATGATGGCTGCAGAGACATGTATGGGTAAACAGACATGCAACAACTGAGCAGCAAACTACCCAGATGAACCAAGGAGCTACCAACAGTGTCTCCTCAAAGACCATTCATTGAATATTTTTGATGTGGGCCTCTGCAAAAAGGCTCCCAGTTTATGCACCCACGCTGACTGCAGGATATCAGCAAAGGAAGCTAGAATTGACACACCACTACCACAGCTGGATGTCTAGTAAGTGGCGACAAATGGCCGTTTCAGAAGAATTACGTTTTGTGTTCCATCAGACAGATGGTCATTGATGTGTACAGCATTAAAAGTCTGAAAGCAAACACCCTCCAACAATCATAGGATGGATCCAAGCTGAAGGAGAGAGTGCTATGGTCTAGGGAATGTTTTGTGGGATTCCCTGGGTGATCTCATCATTATGGAAGGCACACTAGATGCATGTATCCTTTGGGACCATGTCCATCCCTATATGCAGTTTCTTTTTCCCTAAGAATGATGGAATCTACCAGCAGGACAATGCAATGTGTCACACAGCTTGCAGTGTACACTGAGCAGCCAAAATGTTATGACCACTGCCCACCATGATATCTGATGCCATCTGATGGCATTGCAGGCATGTGATGCGGAAACAAAAGTACATAAGTGGAGAAGACATGAATGAGGAATCACCCTAGTGAAGGTATGGGCTGCAAATGGGGGAACCCACTGAGATAAGCGACTTTGAAAAATGTCAGATTATTATTATGCATAGCCTGTGAAATAGTATCTTGAAAACATCAAAGCTGGTAAAATGTTCACCTGCTCATGTTGGGAGAATCTATGGAAAGAGGCAGAAGGACAGTGAAACTACCACTAGGCACAAAATGGTAGGATGTCCATGACTTCCACAAAATGTGGGGTTTGGAGGCTTGTCTGCTCTGTGTAATAGGATACATGGTGATCTGTGGCACCTCTGCCAAAAGAGCACACAAGTGTTTTGGAGCGCATTGTTCATCATACATTGTTAAATATGGAGTTCCACAGCAGACCATCCCTATGCATTCACTTGTATAGCCAATGACATCATCAATTACGAAACCAGTGGCCATGGGACCATAGGGACTGAACTGTTGATCAATGGAAATGTGTGAGCTCTTTGGGTGAATCATACTTTTGCTACACTAGGTTACTCGTCACCTCCAAAAACACCATCGTCAAAGTGAAAGGTGGATTTAAACATGCCGCAAGCCACGAATGCAAGCTGGTGGAGATAGTATTATGCTATGGGAGACATTATCCTGGGCTAGCATGGGACCTGTGGTAGGAATCAAAGACATGCTGACAGCTGCAAATCACCTGGATCCCTTCATGCTTGATGTCTTCCCTGATGGTGATGTCGTCTTCCAGCAGTATAACTGTCCATTTCTCAGAGCCAGAACAATGCTACATGGTTTTAGGAGTGTTATAGTGAACTCATGTTGATGTCTGATCAACCAAATTTGTCTGATGTAAGTTCTGTGGAACCCATCTGTGATGTTATCAGCTGCATCACTGCGTACGCAGATCATCGGCCCATTATTAATGCTAATTAGATGACCTGTGAAGAGACATCTAATACCACATATCATCACAAACCTACCAACAAAGCATTAGATCCCTGATACACAGAATCAGTAATGTATTTCATTCCAAATATGGACAAACAAGCTATTAAGTATATGGTCATAATTCTTGTGCTTGGTATGAAGAGCCACCAAATTTAAACACAATCCAAAATTTGTAGGACCATATTGATCAGGCTGTTTTCACTGTGGATCCTCAGCTAAAAAACTTAGTACAGTTGGAAACAGTGCTGGAGTCTGCATGGCTCCACATTCTTATCAGTAACCTCCAAAACCTCATTGACTCTGTTGCAGCATGTTTCACAGATGGTCACACTTCAAAAGGTGGTTATTCCGGCTTTTGACAGGGTGTCACATTAATGTGACTGGATAGTGTAGTTGACAGAAGAACAGATCTTCCTGAGCTACATCTCATAAATGCATAAATCTCCTTTAGCATAGGTATTATCCATTGCACTGCCACTGCAACAGAATTTTCCAGTTTGTCAGGTATGAGACAGTGTCAGTCAAATAGCCTGCTTTTTGTTGTGGACTGGACAAGAGGTGTTTAATTCACTACATATGCTAGCCCCAGTGGCAGACCCAGAAACATTGTCGTTTGTATAAATGTGTGTGTCACTAGCAGCATACTATCATTACCAACAGATTGACAGAAATTCGGACATAAATATTTCTTTAGATGCCAATAATCTCAGACAACATATATGGGTTCCTTTATTCAAACAGACTCATGCAGTATGAGACAAATGGAGAAGATACGACACAATTCCTTAAAATTACAGTCCCGTATACTACATCAAGTATTACCAATAACCACAACTAGAAATAGTGTTAATGTGCAGATTACATAAATGTACTGCAGATACTTGGTACATCAGACAAGAGCTGAGACTGGCAACTGCAGCAAGCATGCCCCAGGCATGCACCACACTAACTAAAGAATTGAGCGTGGACTTGATATTGGAGCAGCAAGCATTTTAAACAATTAATAAACCACTCTGAACAGCAGTTGCCTTCTTGCTCATGAACCACAGTTGCCTTTTTGCATGCACTGCTTTATTTAGCATGAATGAAAACATTGGTTTATTGTAATGCAATCTACCAGCATTGCAGCTGTCTCTAACCAAAATAAAGCATGTTTAAATATCGCTAAAGGTCAGGATTGATTAACTTTATTTATGGTAAGTTTGCAAAGCCTGTCAATTCAGTTAGTGTTTATTGAATCTTCAGTTCAGTGTACTCTGCAATCTGTCTGCATTAAAAGCTTGTCAAAATCAATTAAGTAGCTTCGGCAGTAAAGTGAAGATGAAACCAGCACGTAGCACATGTCATTTCATTAATAAGAGTGCTACAGTTATGTTCCTTCATGGAATGTAAAGTAGTGGAGTAAGATCATAAACAATCACCACTGCAACAATGGAGAAAATTTAGTTTAGTAGCTTTCTACTATGCACAGATGCAATGTTTTCTAATGTGCCTCAAACAAAGTACAAAATTTGAAATTTTTCGTCAATATATAAAATTTTGTAGTACACTGTTGTACACTATATGATATTTCTATGACATCAGTAAACAGCTATTATCATTTCAAGTAGACACAAGACCAACAGTAACGTTATTTAACGCGATAATCTACGGAAAAACAGGTTTACCACCACTGTCACTAGCCGACAACTGTAAAACTTCTTCTAACAAGAAAAGAATACCACTCAGTTTTATGCTCAGAGCAAAAGCCAGTCAAAAGCAAGTGATAAAAAGTATCCAGTTCTTTAAAGTGTAATGTGGTATAAGACATTCAATTTCTCAATTTGGAGGAACTTTGTGAAGAACTTTGAAATCTACCTTGGATGTTCCAATGATTTCAAAGCCCATATTACATTTAAACCAACAGCAAATACTCAGCTTTTTGGAACAGTCTTTGTACTAATTTCTCTAAAAAAGGAGTCAGAGTAACTCCAGAATCTCTGTGTTGTCAAACCTGTAAATGTGAGCAAATGGGCCACACATATCATATGCACAACAAATAAAGGGAGGTATTGTGACTTTGTGCATATTTTAATACTGAAATCAATGAATAGTTCTTAGTACAGGCTTATCTCATTATGTAGGCAGAAGGTAGCCTAGCAAGGTGATTTCTGTAATGTAATGAAAGGCTTCAAGACAGTTGAATGCTAGTCCAGGATAAGTGTTACATTGAAATTTGGCCCACCGTCATCTGCAGAGCTATAGTCCATATACCTGGATTCAGTGAAATTATGTAAGGGAAGGGAGGAAGTCTTTGATCTTGCATTAGAAAAAAAAAGTCACGGACTGAGAGCAGCTCTATGGTTTAATGTTGACTAGTAAAAATATGCTCCACAGTGAAAGACTTCTCTCGGTATTGAAAGACATGTACATTGTGGACACACAAATCTCATAAGCACATGGCTTTTATGTACAAGAGGTGTTTTAGCAGTTTGCAGATTCGCCTTTTTGTTTTTGTTTTAGCATTTGTGTCTTCATAAGTGGATGGTGTCAGGTACTAAAAGATGATTTACTGTCCAAACTAGCAGAGTATATGGGTGATATCCTGACTGCAAGTCTCATTTGGAAAGAGCACAGTCAATCTATCAAGGAAGCCTTTTAGAAGCAGTAAAGCAAAGAGGCATGAGAATATATTTAAAAATGTACAAAATTTGTCAGTAAGGTTTGAAAGGTCAATCGTAAATGGACTATTAATTGTGAAAGATAATTTGAAGTTTCATCCTGTATCTACTTCATGTGGAACATTACAGATCTCTGTCAAGGACAAATTGTTGATGTCTGCTCAGCTGATGTTTTTATGACTTTGAGCTCTAATCTATTAGAGGCATGTAATTTTATCTGTATCTTGTGTGAACACGTATCTCAAATGAATGATAAATCTTTACCTGCTAAGCACAATAGTGGAGGGAAATCTGAGCACCATAATAAAAACAGACCATAAATTACGATTCTTATCAATAACAAGATAACAAGTAAAATATAAGAGAGTACTGAGGTCAAAATTTATCTACAGAGCAGGTTGTGCAATATGGATTTATGATGGGAAATATTTGCTAAATTATTGTGGTGTTCCTGCCAGCACACAGGTCCTCTATCCTGTGCAAGCCTCTAGTGGCATATGGAAGCATTTAATGTTATTCAATGAATCTGACACTTGAGACATTAGGAACTGATAACATACAAAGAACACCAGTGAGTGTGCCCACTATAAATTGTGTTCTTCTTCTTCTTAAGCATGGTGGAGGATCTGTGATGGTTGTTGTTGTTGCTGTTGTGGTCTTCAGTCCTGATACTGTTTGATGCAGCTCTCCATGCTACTCTATCCTGTGCAAGCTTCTTTATCTCCCAGTACCTACTGCAACCTACATCCTTCTGTATCTGTTTAGTGTATTCATCTCTTGGTTTCCCTCTACGATTTGATGCCTCAGAACATGTCCTACCAACTGATCCCTTCTTCTAGTCAAGTTGTGCCCCAAACTTCTCTTCTCCCCAATCCTATTCAATACTTCCTCATTAGTTATATGATCTACCCATCTAATCTTCAGCATTCTTCTGTAGCACCACATTTTGAAAGCTTCTATTCTTTTCTTGTCCAAACTAGTTATCATCCATGTTTCACTTCCATACATGGCTACACTCCATAGAAATACTTTCAGAAACGACTTCCTGACACTTAAATCTATACTCGATGTTAACAAATTTCTCTTCTTCAGAAACGATTTCCTTGCCATTGCCAGTCTACATTTTGTATCCTCTCTACTTTGACCATCATCAGTTATTTTGCTCCTCAAATAGTAAAACTCCTTTACTACTGTAAGTGTCTCATTTCCTAATCTAATTCCTTCAGCATCACCCGACTTAATTTGACTACATTCCATTATCCTCGTTTTGCTTTTGTTGATGTTCATCTTATATCCTGCTTTCAAGACACTATCCATTCTGTTCAACTGCTCTTCCAAGTCCTTTTCTGTCTCTGACAGAATTACAATCCTCCATGGATTTTAATACCTACTCCAAATTTTTTCTTTTGTTTCCTTCACTGCTTGCTCAATATACAGACTGAATAACATCAGGGAGAGGCTACAACCCTGTCTCACTTCCTTCCCAACCACTGCTTCCCTTTCAAGTCCCTTGACTCTTATAACTGCCATCTGGTTTCTGTACAAATTGTAAATAGCCTTTCACTCCCTATGATGGTTAGGTCAATAGAAATATGTTTTTCCACATTTTGAATCACATCTAAATAAAAGACTCCTGCTACAGTTTGTGAAATACTTTAAACTACTGAAAAATAATAGTTAAAGCACAAAACATAATACCTTAACCTGATGAAATTATGTCAGTCTCTAGAATACATAACAGAGCATATACAGGGTGTTCAATTTAACTGAAAGCATTGAAATATCTCAAAAACTACACATGGGATCCAAACAATTCACAGTTAAAATTTTTTCATCTCAGAGGGATCATCCAATGATACCCAACTCAATCATCCAACCTACTCCATGGAACCCCCCTTTGTTACTACAGTTTTGGATTCTACAGACAATAATACATGAGTTTTGTCTGAAACATTTTTTTCATTTCATGACAGATGACACTGTAATCAGAAAATTCAAAATGGGTAAAAAATTATACGTTTCAAAATGTTATCCAATAACACATGAATTAGCCACCCATCAAATTTTACTTATAAATTTTTTTGGATCCAAAATGTTGTTTTTGAGTTATTTCAATATCTTCAGTTAAATTGCACAACCTGTCCACAACATATGTTTAACACTAGCGTAAGTATGTGCTTATATATGAATTTACATTATGATGTGTGAGCATAGATTTTTATCCCTGATATATGAAATTTCTCTATTACTGACTTTTTGAGAGTAGCATTACCTGATATCTTTATTCTTTCTCTATTTTTAGATTTTCTTCCAGGTAATGTGCATAATTTATGTGTGTTGCTCACTTTCAATTTCTCAACGATACAGGCTATTTTGCTACAAATGTATGTTAAGCTGACCTGGTTATGGAAGTTAACAGTGATTAGTGTGTCCACTTGTATGTGTTAAAGGTTAAGATTAAAGATTATCGCAAGTAATTCCATTGATAAACATTTATTGAAGTTTCTAGAATGAAATTGTTTGGAAGGTAGGAGATGAGGTACTGGCAGAAGTAAAGCTGTGAGGATGGGGCGTGAGTCGTGCTTGGGTAGCTCAGTCGGTAGAGCACTTGCCCGCAAAAGGCAAAGGTCCTGAGTTTGAGTCTCGGTCCGGCACACAGTTTTAATCTGCCAGGAAGTTTCATTTATTGAAGTTGTAAGATATTAAAATTACTTGCACCAGATCACAAATTTTGTTGCAGGGGTAATATAACACAAGTGCTGCTATAGTACTGTGTTGATATATTCAGCAAGTTTGGGTTGCAATAGTGTTCAAGAAAATTAGATTCATACGTTCCATAATTTCTTCAAATTACTACAAATGAGTGGAGGGTCCAGTTCTGTACAAATTGTGGTTGTTAATTTACATACCCATATACATTCTATCAACATTCAGAATATTTGAACGGTTGTTATGAAAGCTTACTCATTTACATACAACAATGAAAAGGAATTACTTTGCTATGGTTGATCTATTGCAGACACTGTTACTGTGGTAATTTTTCTGTCGAGTGTAGTCAGATCAAGTGGGCCTTCTGTAGCAACTGCTTCTGCTGCATTGTATTGTCTCCAGTCTGGAATGCTAAGTACACACAATATTATTGGGGCACTTACTTTTCCTTGTGTATATCAATGGCCTTCCATCAATAACAATACCAGATATGAAGTTTGTTTTGTTTGCAGATGATACAAACATTGCAATAAGCAGTAAATCAATTACAGCCTTAGAAAAGTCTGCATATGAAATTTTCATGGACGTTAATAAATGTTTCCTAGCCAATTCTCTGTCACTAAACCTGGGAAAAACATACAATGTGCAGTCCTGAACTTGTAAAAGGTTTCCTGCCATTATATGCCTAAAATATGATGACAACAACATAGAAGACATTGATGGCATTAAACTCTTTGGATTACAGCTTGACAACAAATTTAACTAGGAGGAGCATACCACAGAACTGCTGAAGTGTCTAAACAAATCTCTATTTGCTATGCAAATGTTGTCAGACATAGGTGATACAAAAATAAAGAAGCTAGTGTGCTATGCATACTTTCACTCCATAATTACAGATGGGATTATTTTCTGGAGTAGTAACCCATCAAGCCAATATAAGGTTTTATAACCCCCAAAGCATGCAAAATGAATTATTTGTGGTGTGAACCTTAGAACATCCTGCAGAGGCTGTTTAAGGAAGTGGGGATACTAACTATGGCTCTCAAATATATTTATTCCTTGATGAAATTTGTCATTATTTATATATATATATATATATATAATTTTTTTTTTTTTTCAAACCAAAAGCTCAGTTTATGGAATCAGTACTAGAAATAACAGCAACTTTCAGAAGGATTGAAAGTAACTAACTTTGGTTCAGAAAGGTGTCCACTATTCAGCAACACACATTTTCAATAACATGCCAGCAGTCATAAAAAGATAAACTAATAAGGAATTTCGCTTTGAGAAGAGTCTAAAGTGTTTATTTGGGGCCAAAACCTTCTACTCCATTCATGAACTTCTTAGCAGAACTGACTGATGTGTGTATGTTATTGATCACATAATATGAATGTTGCATACAAAATGACTTCTGTACAAATTTTGTGCAGTACTCTGATCATTGTAAATAAGTGCTGTAAAATGTTTTTTATTTGATGATGCATGGCTACAATAGTCTAAGCATTATCATATGCACCTAAGGAAACAAGTTTTATATCCTTTTCAATGTAAATATGCTTAAGGGCCTTATTTTATTTCTGACACATTCCACAGCCCATAGGATCTTCTTACTATGTACCCATTGGAATGAAAGGTATATCTAATCTAATATCTGCATCCACTGGGTTTCAGCTGTACTCATGAATGTTTCACCAAATGTTGGCTGCAAGACTTCTGTTTTTGTTATCACTTACACAATGAATAATTTTTGTGTAACATGTTTGACCTGTTTGCTAATCTCCTATGGGCTTTATGTGTAAACAAACACCACATACACTTTGTAAACAATGTACACTTGTGCAATGTGACTGAAACAAACTTGAAAGTTATTTATAGTTAAAATATTGTACCTCAAGACTCATATTGCTTTAAAAAGGTAATATAATTGGGAAAACCTTTTTCAAACTACGGAAACATTAATATGAGATGTTGATGTCTACAGCTGTGCCTCTTGTGCTTCAGCAAACTGGGCTCTATTATTATATTCTTTTGCTTCTTATGGCTATCAACTTCCTTATATTAATATGTAGAATTGGATTTCAACTCCACTGTCATCTGCTTTGATTTTGTTTCACTATTCAGTCCAAATCCTTCTCCATTACATACTAGTCCATATATTCCACTACATTTGTGCACTTCTAAGCAGTCACAAAGTTCACAGTGTGTCTTACATAGTACTTCAGTATTGGTTTACCACTGTACAGTTCCATTTTCAGGTGCAGAATATGCAGAATGACTATTAAAATACTTCAGAAAATCTACACATTGCACTGATTTTACTGTTGTAATCACCACATGATATGCATGTGGGAGGGTGGAACATATATTGTGACTTGTATAGACTATTCAAGAATACTTTACTTGAATATAATGTAAGATACCTGATAAAAACTGCAACCAGGCAGACTGAAACACACCAGTCTGCAATAGCTAACGTAATCACTGGTATTCATCTTTACAATTTTACATCTTCTGCTATTATACATGCTTTGTCAGACCACTACGTAGTAGAGCTAAGTGTGCACATAAAAAAGGTTCCTACACCCACTTGCAATAGATATATTAGGATGAATACAGACGAAATATAACTCATTCGAATAATATGCTATGGAATGTGAATTGGAACAGTACTCTAAAGACACATCATAATTATGGCAAATTCTCAAGTGAACTATTCTACATTCTCAACCAAGCCTGACCATTCTTAAAAAAGAGCATTCAGTCACATGCTGTAACCAAAATCTGGATATCAAGTTCAGTCACTGAGGCTAGAGAAAAACTAAGATGGTATGAGTTGTTGTTGTTGTGGTCTTCAGTCCTGAGACTGGTTTGATGCAGCTCTCCTCGCTACTCTATCCTGTGCATGCTTCTTCATCTCCCAGTACCTACTGCAACCTACATCCTTCTGTATCTGTTTAGTGTATTCATCTCTTGGTCTCCCTCTATGATTTCTACCCTCCAAACTGCCCTCCAATACCAAATTGGTTATCCCTTGATGCCTCAGAACATGTCCTACCAACCGATCCCTTCTTCTATTCAAGTTGTGCCACAAACTTCTCTTCTCCCCAATCCTATTCAATACCTCCTCGTTAGTTATGTGATCTGCCCATCTAATCTTCAGCATTCTTCTGTAGCACCAGATTTCGAAAGCATGGTATGAGTATGCTATGTTCAATTACTTGAGCAATAAAAAATTAAAATAAGAGTTCAAAAAGTATCAGAAATACTATGTAGACTTCCTAATTTTGGAAAAACAGAAATATTTTGAAAGTGTCATTCTGAACTCAAATAATATCTCCAAAACATCATGGTCACTAGTAAATAGAGAAATAGGTAAATCTAGGAAACATACAATCACTTGCTGATAAATGGCACAATAGAAACTGATCAGAATAAGATAGCAGATCTATTTAATAATTACTTTGCTTCTTTTGGCTCAAGCATAAACAATCATGTTAAAAATCATAAATACAAATTCAGAGGAACACCAGTGTCAGGAAGTATATTTTTGATGCCAACAAGTAAAGAAGAAGTAATTAAAATAGTGAGCAGCTTAAAGAATTCCCATGCAGCAGGATATGATGGTCTTAGTCTGGACACTCTTAAGAAATGTATATATGAAATTGCATCACCTTCATCCACAGTTATCAACTCTCATATGGAACATGGTCTATTTCCAGATGAACAGAAAATTGCTCGAGTTGTGCCTATTTTTAAAAATTGAAACAGAAATCGAGTAGAAAACTTTTGACCCAATTCTGAATATCCAAAATCTTTGAGAAAGTAATATACATAAGAATCTGGAACTTCCTGGTATGCAAAAAGTGATTTCTAAGGGGCAGTATGGGTTTGCCAAGGGATCATCCACCATTACAGCAGCATCCAATTTAATCACAGGTGTCACTCAAGCAATAGATAACAAAGAACATGTATGTGGCATCCTTCTAGACTTACAAAAAGCATTTGACTGTGTTGATACGACCATATTGCAGGAAAAATTGTGGAACTATGGCATTCGAGACACTGCCCATAATTTGATGAGGTCCTACTTGACAAATAGGAAGCAGTTTGTCTCTTTACATTCCTAAACACAATATTGGAAGAAAACAGTATACATTACCAACAGAAGGGAAATGGTTAGGATTTTCATGTTTAAATGAGATACATGGCTACAAGAGACTACTTGGCTTAAAATCTCTCTAGACACTAAGCCCCATCTATACACAAAGAGTGTCAGTATGCAGGTACAGAAGAAACTGCCTTCTTACCATTTGGTACCATGATGCAGGATCTGACATGGTTAGGGAAAAAATTAAGTCTTCTATGTGTCTTGGATTACAAAAGATCACAAAGCATCTTCTAAATTATCTGGAACAATTAAATTTTTTTAATAAACATTGAAAAGCAAAAAAACAACTGCTCACAGATGTATGAACTGAATCTAATTAAATATAATCCTTCTAATTTTTATTATACCACAATATGGAAGAGCTTGCAGCTGTTTTTTCACCAATGTGGGCAACACCAGTACAAGATTCAGCTTGTGCTCCCATTATTTCCACTGGAAAACCTCACTGGTAGTGGTTTGAAGAAAAGAAAAAAAGTCCTTTGGCATATATAAATTAAGTGTAATGATCAGCCTTTAGCAGTTACAAAGACACAAATCATAGTCCAGTGTCCAATGAAAATGTGTAATGGTGTCTGATGAATTTGTTTGTGCATTGTTTTCAATACTAATAGCAGTTTACACCAAGATAACAGCAGTAAGTGTTCATCTTATTGGCTGCCACCTCCTAATTAGGGTGAGCAAAAGGAGTCTGGTTTGTCAGTGACATGCTAATATGTATTAAATCACTAATATTAATGTAGTTAATATCAAGAACAGGTTTACAAGTTCCTGTATTGAAGGCATGAGTACTTAGCAATGACAATTAAATAGGCACAGAAGAGAATCAATGAACAAAACCGAAGTTTGAAACCACTAATCACAGCAACAATCCATAGAATAATTTATTTAAAGTCCATAGTGAACATGAGTTGACATTAATAGTAGAAGACTGGTGAGTACTTCGCATGAGCATAGCAACAAGATTATGGTTACTGTTCAATTTGGGTGTCATATGTTGGTGTCAGTGGATGCATGTCCCAGTAATATGAAGCTGGCTGATCGAGCCATGGTGGTTTCATGGCCTGAGGTGCCCTCTTGTTGTTAGTTACCTCCAGGTCTAGTGGCATCTGTGATACAGCATTATTCTCACTAACATTACCTGACATGAAAACCCTCACCCCAACGGAATGCAAATAGGCCTAGAATCAACTTGACTGATAGTGACTGTGGCAGATTATTAATATGCTAAGTATGTGGATGTTCAGTGTTGGAGCACTGTTCTGACAGTCTGTGTTTGTAGGCATGGAGATATCAGGGTAGTTAGACCAGTAATTGGCAGGACCTGCCAATAGACAACCCTCCATTGGATCTCCCTAAAAGAATCTTTCTGAGAAATACTGTTTTACTTGAAGGTGCCACCTGTATGGGGATGCTGTCCTTGGTTGTAGTGAAGCTGTTGGTCCAGTATCACATATCATCTGTGATGTCTGGTGAAATTTTTCATGGGATATTATTTGATGATGTTGTTGTTCTTCATTTGTTAGTGGTTAGTTGGCAAGACCACCATGGACAGAGATAGTTTTGGTGGTGCCACAGACAACTATCCCAGGTGGCTGCAGCGAACATGATCTGGCCATGGGTGTTCTCTACTGCTGCCTGAATCAAGGTCTTTGGGTGCAGGATGGAGATAGCTGAATGTGGAGGAGGTGTAGTAACATTTATGGGTATCCACCATAAAATATCTCTGTTGGTATTTTCAGGTTATTTGTGTTGTGTGGTATGTGAGTAGGCTTACGTCAAACATGAGTGATTCCTGGCCAGGTTGGATATTTTCTCTGCCCGGGGACTGGGTGTTTGGGTTGTCCTCATCATTTCATCATCATTTGTAACAGTGGTTAGATTGGGTGATGTAAAAATTGGACTGTGTAAAAATTAGGACTTTTTATGTGTGCTGATGACCATGCAGTTGAGTGCCCCACAAACTAAACATCATTATCATCATCATCAAATATGAGAAAATTACTTAGGCCTCAGATTATATGATCTGTAGTGACTGACAGCATGTTGGTGATGTATGGGTAACTAGACACTGTGCCTGTCACCACCAACCATATATACTTTAAAAACAGTTCCAAATTGTCCAGGTGAGTGTGCCAAGGATGACAGATACTGGCCATAATTCAAATTTCCACAGAGATTTGATTTGGAATAACTATCTAACATTCTTCTGGATTCAGTGAGACTATCAACATTCCACTAGCTAATGATAACTGGTGATACTGCACAAGTTGTGATGCACTCTCGGGTGAATGTTTGAGCCACACCTGTTGGGCCCTTTGAATCACTACCACTAGAATGTGATTCTTGCTAGTAGCTAGAGCTACTTTTGTGTCTACTGGAAGTTTGAATAGAGCATTAGAGGTGGTACTGTGGATGACTGGCTTATAAAAAATCTTATGTTCATATGCTTCTAGAAATATAGTCCATCTTTGTTATTGTCCAGGTGTCTGTTTTGGTACCATATTACATGGGACAAATATGGTTATTAATGCTCCATGACAAGGTCGATTAGATGGAAAAACTTGTTGTCATGGAAATAGACATGGAACTTCTGGGTTGTATATACTACTGCCAATGTCTCTGTGCCTAACTGTAATCACATTATAATTCATTGAGTGAATTAGATTCAAATACAATAGTGCTCAAGGCTAGATGCTGGTAAGCCACACACTCAGTGAAATTGAGATATCTGTGTTTTTCATATCTGCTAGAGGGTGGAAAACCACTGGCAGAGTAGTATATGAAGAGGCTAACACACTCTGTTGTTACATATTGCACTGAGACAAAGTACATCATTTTTTTGCTTTAGTATGGCAAGCCACAGCCAAGATGATGGCTCACAGAGAAAGCAGTGTGACTTTTTTGCATGGAAAAAATGTACTAAGGACTGATACAGAAGCCAACCATTTTGACAGTGAATCCTCTTGTGATGAGTGTTGTTGATGCAGATTATCGACAAAATCCATGTGATTAGAGGTAAGCAACAACAAAATATAATTATGTGGCATGCTATACTGAAGCATGTGACAATGTGGGTTACCATGACAGTGGAGAAAGCTCTCAGTACTTAGAAATTAATGGAATTGTGATGTATGGGACATTTCCAAGATATCTATATGGAGCCTATTAACCATGAACAGTTTTATACTGGTGATGAACATCTCTAGGTGCCTGCCATAGGGGTTATTATGGCTTTGAATTAAATAGCTGTTAAAGTGTTAAATTGTTGTAGTAATGTCACAATATAGATGTTAAATTGCACTATTTTTCATTGTAGGTTCACAGGTTGATTCTCTTCATAATTTTTAATTTTTTTCCGTCCACAAAGAGGGAGACTCAGCATTTGTTGTTAGAGAGGTGACCATCTCACCTGTTAAGGATTGAAGGTGTTGATGGCGGCAGCGAATGCCTGAATTGAGAGAAGGGCTACTGACCACAGTTGAAGAGCGTTAAAAATGATATCATTTTACTGAAACAACACCAATTATTAACATTATTATTTAGGAGATCCAGAACAGAATAATACTGTATTAGTATTGTTATTACTTGCAACATGATTTTTTTCATAAAAATATTGTAACACAAATGTTATTTTCCTTTTTAAGAGTCAGAATTACACGATGATGCTATAAAAATGAAATTAGCTGCAAAAGAATTGGGACATCCATGTGCCTGCCATCAGAAATGGATGATGAAGACAGCAGAAGCAGATTTCACAATGTTACATGGAGTCTGAGACTTAGAGAATGTTGATACACAAAACAACTACTCCTCTTTGTGTATCTCAAATGGCACCTCCTAAACACTCCTACAAGAAAAAATGGAAAAAGGATGAGCCTTCCTGGAAGATCACAACTATCTGCACCGTTAAGGTGCAAGGTGAAGATATCAAAATCTGTAAGCCTGTGAATGAAGAGAAATGTTGGCAGATCCAACCTAGCCGGGCAGGTCTCAGCAGAGGAGCCAGACAAAGTGTGCCTCACAATGACCCGTCTTATATCCTATATCCTATATATCGTATTCCCTACCCTCTCCTCAGTTACCGTCTCAGGAGGGATGAAGGCTAAGGGAGAAATCCCTGAAAGAAAATCTGGAGTGGGGCCCCAAATCTTTGACAAGCGGGTTGATATAGTACACCTAGCAACAACAAAAATTAAATAATAAAGAAATCACTATTTCGTATTGGAGAGAAATGCTTTTCTCTCCATTCACAGGCTACACAAATTGAGAAGAATAGTGGACAATGTTACAAAGAAAGTCAGTAGTATTATAGAGTTTGTAAAGACACAACTCCCATGAGGTACTGCCTTATCGTAGCACTGCCCATGTGGGCGGGATAGTTTGTGTGCTCCAAGGAAGCTGAGAGCTATATCGGTGGTAGCGTAGCTACTGGCAGGTCCAACCTAGCCAGGCAGGTCTCAGCAGAGGAGCCAGACAAAGTGTGCCTCACAATGACCCGTCTTATATCCTATATCCTATATATCTATTCCTTACCCTCTCCTCAGTTACCATTCCTTTTCTTTCTCTAATTACCTTAACACACCACTGCCTTGTGGTTGGTCTCAGGAGGGATGAAGGCTAAGGGAGAAAACCCTGAAAGAAAATCTGGAGTGGGGCCCCAAAGGCGGTTGGAAGGCGCACTACGTCCCCTTCCGGCAGCTCCTGCAACCAAAGTGATACCAGAGGTATTGGCTTGCCTTTCCTCTGGATATCATCATTTAGGTCAAGAGGGAGACCGTGATGATTGGGCAACTCACGAGTCTTCATATTTATTGCTCAGGCTTGTAGCATCCTGGAGAGGACACTTCAGCGATGTCCAAGGACTTCGGCACAACACGGGAAGAGGCAGTTACCGGTTATAAGCTCTGTCTGATTGGCGTAAGACTCGAGTGCCAGGGGCCACTTCCGATGGTGGGAGACATCATTGCATCTCATTGGACAGCTACCATCCGCCTCAAGCTGGGCAGCTCCCAGCCAATAAGGTGCTGTCCTGCCACTATCCGCCTGCTTCACAGGGTGTGTGGAGCTTAGAAGTAATCTTTGACAAGCGGGTTGATATAGTACACCTACCAACAACAAAAATTAAATAATAAAGAAATTACTATTTCGTATTGCCACCTGGAATGTTAGGACCATGTGTCCAAGGTACATTGACGATGCCCAAGAGGTTGATCTCATCCGTAAGACTGCCGTAATTGACAGAGAGCTCCATCGTTTGAATGTTGACATTGCAGGACTGCAGGAGACGTGGCTTCCAGGATGCGGGCTCTATCAGGGAGGATAATGACACATTCTTCTGGCAGGGGAAGTCTCAAGCCGAGCCAAGACTTCATGATGTAGGATTTGCTGTTAAAAACACCCTCCTGGACTGTACTGTGCCACCATCCGGTGGAACAGAGAGAATTATTGCTTTGAAAATATGCTCCTCAAGTGGCACTGTCAACATCCTAAATGTGTACGCTTCCACCTTATCATCCAGCATGGAAGAGAAGGGTCTGTTTTATGATTTACTCAGCGACAAAATAGCCAAGGTACCTAGCACCGAGACACTATATATTCTAGGGGACTTAAATGCTAGAGTTGGATCAGATATTGACATATGGCTGAATTGCCTGGAACATTATGGGGTGGGAAAAATTAATGAAAATGGCCAGAGACTGCTTGAAGTTTGCTGCTTTTATGAACTCTGTATTACAAACACATATTTCCAGCTTAAGGATCAGCACAAGGTGTCTTGGAGACACCCGCACTCTCATCACTGGCATCAACTTGACTTAGTCATAGCTAGGCGTACTAGTCTCAATAATGTGCTACTGACACGAAGTTATCATAGAGCTGATTGCAACACTGACCACGCCCTGATGGCGTGCACATTGAGGCTCACTCCTAAGAAATGTCACCATGCTAAACCGAGAGGTCATCCCCGTATCAACACAGATCATGTTCATGACACACAAAGAAAGCAGAATTTTGCCAGTAATTTTGAAAGTGCTTTCCCAGGAAACGTGTAAGCAGAAAGGAATGTTGTTAAGAAATGGGCAAAACTCTCGTGTGCAATCTACAACTCAGCAGTATTGGCCTATGGAATAAACGGAAAAAGAAATAAGGACTGGTACGAGCAAAATTTGGAAGAAATGGAACCAGTCACTGAGGCTAAACGGAAAGCCCTGCTTGCTTACAAAAGAAACCCAAATGAAAGAACTCGAGATGACCTATGAGAAGCAAAGAACAGGGCACAGCAAACATCCAGGAGATGCACAAGTAACTAATGGCTGAATTTATGTACAGGTATACAGAAAGCGGCCGATTTTGGGGATGCTAAGGCAATGTACGATGGTATTAAGAAAGCAATTGGACCAACTGTCAGAAAAACAGCTCCTCTGATATCCAAGACAGGTGTAGTCATTACTGATGAAGGCAAACAAATGGAACACTGGGTTGAACCCTACCTCGAGTTGTATGCAGCCTAGAATGAAGTTCGCAAGGATGCATGTGATGCCATCAAACAAATGCCAGTTATGGAGGAACTAGAAGCAATGCCTACTATGGAAGAACTTAGTAGAGAAATAGATTGTCTTGCTAACGGAAAGGCCCCAGTTGTAGATGGGGTCCCTGCAGAGGTTATTAAGCATAACAAGTCTGTTCTTGTCAAACATTTATATTCACTTATTACAACCAGCTGGGAAGATGGTTATGTCCCGATGAGTACGCGGAATTCGAGGATTGTTACTCTATATAAACAGAAAGGGAACAGAAATGGCTGTAACAATTACCGAGGCATTTCATTACTAAGTGTAGCCAGGAAAGCTTATGCAAGGGTCATCCTAGTGCGATTACAAATCTTAGCTTCCAGAATCTACCCAGAACCTCAGTGTGGCGAATCTGGGCAGAAGGGAAAAGAAAATCCCAAATAATGTAGGAGCTAACACACACCCCAGTTTCACACCGCTATTAACAGGGAATGCTTCTGCTGTTTTACTGTTGAAGCAGACTAAGATCATGGCGCAGAGCACTATCAACCTTCCATCCATCAGCATTGATGGCAATCCTCTCCAGGTAGTTGATGACTTTACCTACTTGGGATCTACAATATGTAGCAACTTGTCCATGGACACTGAAATTACTAACAGAATCGCAAAGGCATCATCTGTCATGGCTAGATTGAAAAACAGAGTATGGAACAATGGATTGCTTACCACAAAACTAAATTAAAAGTCTACAGCACTTGTGTTATAAGCACCCTTCTCTATAGCTGTGAGACATGGACAACTCTTTCTGGGTGTGAATCTCGACTCAACAGCTTCCATCTCCGCTGTCTCTGGAAGATCCTTCAGATCTCTTGGAGAGGTAGAGTACCCAACACCGAAGTCTTTCATCATGCATGCACAACCAGCATCTTTGCACTCCTGAGTCAATGACGTCTAAGATGGTTGGGACATGACAGGCGCATGGATCCTGAACGGATACCGAAACAACTGCTGTACGGAGAACACCAGGAGGGTGTGAGGCCAGTGGGATGACCGCATCTTCGTTTCAAGGATGTCTGCAAGAGAGACCTGACCAAGACCAGAATCAATCCAAGTCACTGGGAAAGCATTACAGATGATCACGTCAAGTGGCGAGTAACTGTGCGCAACGGCGTCAAGCTCTCAGAGGACGAACACACACAGGAACAAATCAGGAAGAGGACAAATCAAAGAGACAGAGCGGCTTCTGTTCGAAGTCCGTCAAATTTTACATGTCCAAACTGCAGTAGGGACTTCCACTCTTGAGTGGGACTTTTTAGCCACAGCAGATGCTGCAGACTCTGAATCAAGCATGCTACACCATCATCCCTCAAGGATGGATGGATGCCATTATGTAAAGACAGACCAGAGGTGGCACCATAAAAATCATCAGAAATATCCACCTGAAGTGACAGAAGGAGTTCACAAGCACATTCAAAGCATTCTGACCTACCAAGGTCACTAAAGCAATTATGAGAATCCCAAAAAGGTTTATCTTGATTGGGAGATGACAATCAGTACTTTATACTGGAATCACTATGTACCCTACTGTGAGGGACAAAAACTGCCAGTATTAGAGAGGTTAAGTAGAAACCGATTCTATATTGTGATCATCTCAACTGGTTTGTAGGAGTGCTCTTTACAAATGAAAACTACAGGTGTACAACATGTATAAATATGACTATGAAGCAGGCACTGGACTCATGTACATGTGGACTGAGCATGTTGCAAGAACCAGCAGTGATACGATATGGAGCTATATACTTAAATTTCTATACCCAAACAGCAGTGCTTCCAAAATAATATACTATTCAGGCAACTGTGCTGGACAAAAGGAGAATTGGACTCTTATGTGCATGTCATCATCACTACTATGTAAAGACATATTCAAAGAAACTGGAAACAGGTTTTGATTCCTGGTCACACACAACTCCTGTGATATAGAAATTTTGCAACCATTGAGTAATACTGAAGAAGACATGCAAGCCGAGTTTTCCCACCCACTGAGTGGTTTGATATTGCCAAGGAAAACAGAGCAGAAAAGAAATTAGCCATGACAGTTATAACACAAGATAATTATCTGGAGTTCAGCAAAATGCCTCAGCAGCACATAACATTAAGAAATACACCAAAAAATAGACAGTATATTATAGTCACTAATTAGAAGTTACTGTATTCAAATTTTTGGTCTCAGATCCTGATTCAGTTTTCCTGAAACACACTGTTCAAAGAGTCTTCCAAGACATTAATGTTGAGAAACATAGCTGTCCAATACAGATTTCACAGATTATGACCAGATTATTGTAGGCCTATTCTTATGCAGCATGAGAAATTGTCTATCATCATGGACCTGCTTCCCTATATACCTGTAGTGCATCACAGATATTATTTATCCCTTACTCAGTACAAAGCCACAGAACAGGTTATTCAATCAACATTAACTGATGGCCATATTTAATATTACACTTAATACCAATTGGTAAAGCCAAATTTTGGCACTGAATCGTTTGTGATACACTATCACAAGCCAGAGAACTGTATCTATTCCTTAAACTTAATATTGTTTTTCATAGTGTGCAATAGTTAAAAATGTTTTATTTCATGTGAGAAGAACACTGTAACATATGTAGAATCTTACAATATAACAAATACACCTTTTATGTCCATTACCTGATTTATGAACTTTATGAACATGACTGTCCTGCAAAATTAACTTAATATGGCTTACCATTACCTTGCCCTAAGTGCCTCAGTTTGTTGTATGGAATTGTGTGCACTGGTGTGAAAGAGCTGTGCATGTTCCATATTGATGTGCACCTCCATATACTGCCAAGGGCTTTCCACACACACTGTGTGATCAAAAGTATCCAGACACTCCCAAAAACTTACATAGGTGTGGTGTGCTGCCACCTACTGCCAGGTGCTCCATATCAGCAACCTCAGTGGTCATTACACATCACGAGAGAACAGAATGGGGTGCTCTGCAGAACTCACAGACTTTGTTCGTGCTTAGGTGATTGGGTGTCACTTGTGTCATACATATCTACATGAGATTTCCACACTCCTTAACATTCCTAGGTCCACTGTTTCCAATGTGATATACCAAGCAAGGTGGCACAGTGGTTAACACACTGGACTCACATTTGAGAGGATGATGGTTCAATTACACATCTGACTATTCTGATTTAGGTTTTCCATGATTTCCCTAAATTGCTTCAGGCAAATGACGGGATGATTCCTTTGAAAGGGCATGGTCAACTTCCTTCCCCATCCTTCCCTAATGTGATGAGACCAATGACCTTGCAGTTTTGTCTCCTCCCCAAAATTAAGCCTCAACCTTCAATCTGATATTGTAGTGGAAATGTGAAGGGACACATACAGCACGGGCCTATCTTGTCTGTTGACTGGCAGAGACTGCTGACTGTTGAAGAGGGCCGTAATGTGTAATAATCAGACTTCTATCGAGACCATCAAACAGGAGTTCCAAACTGCATCAGGATCCACTGCAAGTACTATGACAGTTACAAGGGTGGTGAGAAAATTTGGATTTCATGGTCGAGTGGCTGCTCATAAGCCACACAACACACAGGTAAATGCCAAACGACACCTCGCTTCATGTAAGGAGTGTAAACATTGGACGATGGAACAGTGGAAAAACGTTGTGTGGACTGATAAATCATGGTACTCAGTGTGGCGATCCGATGGCAGAATGTGGGTATGCTGAATGCCTGATGAATGTCACCTGCCAGTGTGTGAAGTGTCGACAGTAAAATTCAGAGGTGATGGTGTTACGGTGTGGCCATGTTTTCGATGGAGGGGGCTTGCACCCCTTGTTGTTTTGCAGTGCACTATCACAGCACAGACCTACATTGACGTTTTAAATACCTTCTTGCTTCCCACTGTTGAAGAGCAATGCAGGGATGGCAACTGAATCTTTCAACACGATCGAGCACCTGTTCTTAATGCATGGCCTTTGCCAGAGTTGTTACATGACAATAACATCCCTGTAATGGACTGGCCTGAACAGAGTCCTGACCTGAATCCTATAGAACACCTTTGGGATGTTTTGGAATGCTGACTTTGTGCAAGGCCTCACTGACCGACATCAATACCTCTCCTCAGTGCAGCACTCCATGAAGAATGGGCTGCCATTCCACAAGAAACCCTTCAGCACCTGACTGAATGTATGCCTGCAAGAATGTAAGCTGTCAGCAAGGCTAAGGGTGGGCCAACACCATATTGTATTCCAGCATTATTGACAGAGGGCACCACGAACTTGAAAATCATTTTCAGCCAGGTGTCTGGATACTTTTGATCACATAGTGTATGTAGTTTGCCAAATAGAGAGTTAAGTGAAACTTGCTCATGACTGTTAAGAACGCTTGCTTCTTTGAACAAGACCATCCAAATTGTATGGTTTACATATTAATAAATAAAGAGGCCTCAATCTCTTCACAGCTCTGGAGGTAAAGTTTGCATTTCCTAATAATGTAATATTGGTGAGGTAAGGAAGGGCGTCAATTGCTGATAAATGTTGCTTACATGGTGCAATGCTAATTTCAATACATACGTGCCTTAAATATGTGACTTATTTTAGTATGGAGCTGCTTTTGTTGGGCCAGCACTTTATTCATGCACACTGGAGGCAGGACAGGATCATGCTGCCATTTATTTGAAATATTGCTAATGTATTTGTGATGGTATGACTGAAGGATGTGTTAAATATTATTATTCATTTGTTGGTCTCTTATCTAATGGTGACTGTAAATACTTAATTTTGAGATACAATTTTTAAAAACATTGTTCTCTTGCTCATATTGACAGAAACTCTTCTGATCTTAGTTATTGAGTGTGTTTATATTACTGACTAAGAATTTGTAGTTGCCTTAGAGTCTTTACAAAGCATTTAAGATCCCTTGGATCACTTAACTGTCGTCAGTTCCATGTCCCACACAAGTATCTAATTATTGCTTAATTTTGTCCTTGAGCATGAGCTATATGCTACCTGTCTTCTCTGTATAATGTCCATAAAGTCATATGTGTCCACAAAGATGCAGGAGAGGACACAAAAGAGGGGCACTTGCTCTCTTCCCCCCACCCCCCCCCCCCCCCCCCCCACCCCCACCCCCCAGATCTGGAATACAGATTTTTAATTACCTACTGAATACTCTGAAATTCTTGCTCTTCCTGGAATACAGATTTTTAATTCCCTACTGAATTCTCTGAAATTCCCATGATTTCACTAAAACTCTCATTTAACCAGTTGTAGCATTATGTGGCTGGTCATACTGGATAACACTACAGCTTTAACAATTGCTGTATATCTTATGGTTGTTTGGATGTCACTATGTCACAATTTCAGACCATCAGATTAAAAATGTACCACTTCCATAATAATACAGAGAGGTGTACTTTGAAGACAGTTCGAAAGGATGCGTATCTTTTAAGTATCAAAGTAATCTACCTGGAATAAATGTTGAGTGAATGACAAGAAATTATTTGGTATACAATGAATTTTGTGTGTGTGTGTGTGTGTGTGTGTGTGTGTGTGTGTGTGTGTGTGTGTGTATGTGTGTGTGTTTTTGTGGGTATGGATGTGTCACCTATAAATTTATTTTTTGTAGCACAACATGTCTGGAAACTGGCCAACAATTTTATACCAAAAAGAAAATTTTTGTCTTGTCCCCCTACTTCTATGGATAAATTTTCTGCAAATACCTACCCACGCATATTGCTTTTTGGTTTAACTTAATATAATATTCAAAATTGGCAAAAAATACTAGGCCTGGTACAAAAAGTGTGGGGAATTCACGGCATGATCCGTCTTAGGTTTCTATGAAATAAGGCCTGCTGTATCTTTAGTATCTCCATCAGACTGCAATATGAAGCCCATAACTATTCATATGCCCCAAAGATGCTACACATGTGAGACTTCAGACACCACCTCAAATGCTACACCGATCACAACTTGGAAGCAGCAGCCGTGGTTGTGGTATGTGCATGAAACAAGTACCTCTACAGTCTGCAACCAGTGTTCACTGAGAATGTATGTATGCCTTGTCACTGCAGCAGCTATCAGATCATTGCTATGGACTTGTTGTCTCTTGGACTTCACTTCTGTTACTTACTTGTAAGTTTGGTTTTACAACTTGTGTTATTGTGTGATTTTGCTTCAAATGTTCCTACACTAGATCATAGTTTAGACTATGATTGCAGTTCTGCTCTACCCTTGTCATTGTTTCCATCTGTATACATTACTCTGGGATCTCTACTATACAACAGTAAACTGGTGAACAGTAAACAAAAACGTTACAACAGTTAAATAAGTGTGTGCCTCTTTCATTTGGCAAAATCAAAGCCCATATTGGATTCTGCAATCACACTCCTGAAACAACAAAAAGCAAGAACTTCAACTGATCCTATAATAGCAGGCAGAACAAGAGGTGCTATAAACACAAGCGAGACAAAAATATAGAAAAGAACTGTTGAAGTGGCAGCTACAGAAGAACCAACAATAGCAGCAAATGTTCAATCAGATCTTGCAGCAGCAAGGGCAAGCAATTCATCAAACCCCATCATTCTAGCAATTTTGAGAGTGTCATGACAAATGTTAGGACTAGTACTCATAAACTCATCACATACAGAAACATAGATTATCTACATCTACATCTATATTTCATAAACCACATTATGGTGTGTAGCAGTGGGTACTTTTGGTACCTCTCTATTTCTTCTCATTCCTACACAATTTTTGTAGTTATGTTTCTACACAAACTGTAAGTTATATAATTGTCTTGGTGTAAGCACTCTGCAATACAAATATCAAAGGAAAAAATATGTTTTCCTGTTTTTCTTGTAATGCACACTGTCAGAAATTCAACAGTAAACCTCTCTATGATGCACAATGCCTGTCTTGTAGCATTTGCCACTGTACTTTGTCGAGCATCTCTGTAATGCTCTTGCAACAATTAAACAAACTAAGATGATAAAAACTACTTAAGATAGAGCACACTACTCTCCATGTGAACTTCTATTCTCTTCTATCCATCTAACCTATTAAGATCCTAGACTGATGAGCAGTACTCAAAAATCTGCCAGACAAGTAAAATGAAAGGCACTTCTTTCATGGAAGTACAGTATAAGCTCATTATCATGAATGTCAAGGGATCAAAAAATGAAGGGTTTGTTTAAAAAAATTGTATTAAGTGAAAAACACAGATTTTAATATGTATGCATATGCTGTAGTACAGTACTGTGTAATACACTATATTATTAGTCACATTATATTATTGTAGACGTATAACACCATTAAGTGATTGTAAAAGTACAACTACCCAAAAATTACAGTATCTTCTAGAAAAAAATTCAAGCATGGTTCACTGATGTCAACAGGAACGAAAATATCTTGTAATTTCACAAGCAATTGTAACTATAGCGTCCATAAACCCAGCAGTGATCTCAGATGTTGAAGCAAATCATTCCAAACTGTCCAAGAGTGTACACATCTCCTGATGGGTGGGTGGGATGGTATCTGCATTCTCCTCTTCCTCACTTGCATCTGATGATCCTTGTTGCACCTCAGCCACAGCATTTGGCACATCAGATTCCACTGAAATGCATACAGCAACAATGTTGTGTGCACTAACGAATTTCCCAAAACTAATCCCTGGGTTCACAACATTTTGCAGAACTGTCCATTCATCAGGTGAAATAGCATCATCTAACTTAAGGATATCTTTAGTTTTGCTATGTCTCCATGCTCTGTATATGATGTGGTGAAGCATAGTTTCAGGTTGCTGTGATTGCTGTTACTGCATCAAGCAAATTCCAGTTTGTGGTTGCAGTATTGTTTTCAACAGCACAAACTGCAGCTCTTACAAATCTCTTGTAATAACCTCTCTTCCTGAGAGAAATGATGCCTTGGTCCATGGGCTGACTTGTGCCTTGTTGCATCTGGTGGAGAAAACTGAACCTTTATGTTTGTTAGGTTCAGATCCTGTACATTACGGGCAGTATATCTGTCCAGTATAAGAAGAACATATCTGCCTTCAGAAACCATTTGACTGTTGAGATGAAGAAGCCACTTGTGAAATTATGTGCTGTTGAGCCAAGCTTTCTTATGGTGAAAGATATAAGGTAAAATATCCATAGTTACATTTTAAAACAATATGGTTTCTCAGAATTATTGATATTCCAGGGATAAAACTTCTCATTGTCATCCACATTAAATCCAAGGGCAACAGTTAAATATTGTTTGCTGAGTGATCTACCATGACACTTAGCACTTAGCACAGGATCACGCTTCATTACAGGATCATTTAGTAATCATGAAAGCATTACGGAGATGATAGATAAACTCCAGTGGAAGACTCTGCAAGAGAGATGCTCAGTAGCTTGGTACGGGCTTTTGTTGAAGTTTTGAGACCATATCTTCACCGAGGAGTCAAGCAGTATATTGCTCCCTCCTATGTATATCTCACGAAGAGACCATGAGGATATAATCAGAGAGATAAGAGCCCACACAGAGGCATACGGACAATCTTTCTTTCCACAAACAATACAAAACTGGAATAGAAGGGAGAACTGATAGAGATACTCAAAGTACCCTCCGTCACACACCGTCAGGTGGCTTGCGGAGTATCGATATGGATGTAGATGTAGATGTAGATTTTATCTTGAGTGTGTGATTTGAAAAACGTTTGTAGAAAAGTCCAGTTTCATCCATATTGAACATATCACATGAGGCATACCTTCTCCTCACTCAATCAAATTCATGCAATCAGCTGTTCTCACTTTCTTCATCAACTTTATTTGCATCACCAAAAACTTGTACAGATGAAACTGAATGTCTGTTTACGAACCAATACAGCCAACCAGCAGAACTACTGAAGTATGATGCATATATTCTTTGCAATCTTATTTTCTTTTGATTGAATCACAGGGCCACTTAAAGATATGTTTGGTGCATGCATATGATTGAACCATACTAGCAGTAACGTCTTGATGTCCTTGTACTAACGGCCACATAAGTCATTTATATTTGTTTCAGGAACCTGATGGAGCTTCATTAATCAATTTTTCTCAATTATGAATTATCGTAGATAAAGTAGATTGGGAAATTCCAAACTGCTGTGCAATTGCTGTTTTCTGTGTATCACAGTTCACTTCACCTAGAATCTCAGTGTTTACCAGTACAGTTAGAGCTCCCTGTTTCCTCTTTGCAATGTTGCACGTGCTACTATTTTCTGATTTTTATTCTGTATTCTAACTCCATTTGGCAATGAAGAAAAGAACACCTGGCACTGAATACTTTTGTAAATGTTTATTCACACATTACTGAGTTTATTTAAATGTACTGTACACAGTGATTGTTGAGGCAATAATCGTAGCTGCCAACTACAAAATTTTATAAACAAGACAACAATGGGTAGTTAGCTTTGTAGTTTCATTCCCTGCATTCAATCCAGAAAAAAATTAACAATTAAAAATACTGTAACATTAGAAATTTGTCTTACAATGAAATTTAATTACATTAGGTACTGAAAAATTGTTTGTAAATTATCTTAACCAGAATTGCTATTAACCAATAAAACCTCCCATAAGAACAATGTATTTCTGTTGAGGGCAACATTTTTTTATGATAACAATGTGTTCACCTTAAACCAGTTCATGCTATTGAGTTTATACTATATTACATTTCCTTAGGATTCTGCCAATGAACCTTATCCTGACCTCTGTTTTCCTACAGTTTGTTTTATGTGGTCATTCCACTTGAGGTTCTCTATATGGCTACGCCTAGGTATTTTATAGTAGTTACAATTTCCTGTGATTTGTTACCAACCGCAAAATCAAACGGTAGTGGATCTCCTCATGTATTCATGGGCAATATGTTATACTTACTTATTTCCGGGTTCAGCAACCAGTCCCTCTACCAGCTGCAGGTCTTCCTCCATTTTGTTACATTCATCATGGGTTGCAGCCATCTGACAGGCAACACTGTCATCCATCAATGATGTCATGGAGCTGTCAGCAGTGTCAACTAGATAATTAATGGTCAGTTTATCAGAACAGTATTGGCCCTGCCATACCCTATTGGGGTGCTCCTGAACCTACCTTTACATTTGTCAATGTTATTCCTTTAAAAAGGTGAGTTGAGTACTTTCAGCAAGGAAGGCTTAAATACAGTCACAAATTTGGTCTGATACTCAGGAAGCTCATTTTTTCCCTAACTGGTAAGTAGCAAATTGGAATTGTATCACCATTACAAGAAGTCCAACCATCACTGATATGAAAATTGGTAACCCATCATGAGAAAGATGTCAACATAATTTCAGATTTGATATGACATAAGGTATTTCAGATACTTAAACAGGTGGTGGTCACTAACAACTGCAAACAGAAGAAAATATGTAAACTGTGTGTCAGATTGACAGCAGTACAACTCTAAAAGCAAAGAGAAAATGGAGTAAAAGACAAATATTTAAAGCTGTCCTGTAAATGTAAAGTACCTAATAAGGTAGCAAAACTCTTTAGGAACATGAATGCGAAGGTTCTTCTTCATAACAGATATATTAGGCACTGGCTTACAGAATGTTATGAAAAGAAGAACGGATTACCCATTTCAACCAACAGGTGTGTATAGTGTATAATAGGGAACATGTTGGAGGTTAAAAGGGTAAAAAAGGTAGGAGACAAGGTACTGGCGGAAGTAAAGGTGTGAGGTTGGGACATGGGTCGTGGTTGGAAAGCTCAGATGGTACAGCACTTGCCCACAGATTGCAAAGGCCCTGAGTTCGAGTCTCAGTCGGGCACACAGTTTTAATCTGCCAGGAAGTATCATATAAGCACACACTCCACGGAAGAGTGAAAATTTCATTCTGGAAACATCCCCCCAGCTGTAGCAAAGCCATGTCTCCCCTATATCCTTTCTTCCAGGAGTGCTAGTTCTGCAAATTTTGCAGGAGAGCTTCTGTGAAGTTCGGAAGGTAGGAGACGAGGTACTGCCAGAAGTAAAGCTGTGAGGATTGTGCATGAGTCATGCTTGAATAGCTCAAATATTAGAACACTGGCCCACAAAGGGCAGAGGTCCCGAGTTCGAGTCTCGTTCAGGCACACAGTTTTAATCTGCCATGATGTTTCATATCAGCATACACTCTGTTGCAGAGTTAAAATTTCATTATACGTGTTAAACATTGGACAAACTGGAAGGAACTTTAAAATGTAATACAAGGAGTACCAGAAGTATACTATTACCAAAATTATCATAAAGTACCAGTCTCTGGATCCTAAGCCTTGACAGTGTGAGTAGACAGCACAGTATAAAAGTTCTGCACAGAGTAGGAAAAGATAAATTACTTGATGTTTTTGAGAAGCTGAGAATTTTTGCTTGCAAAAAGACAGAACCTGAGTCACTACTCAAGGAATCGGATGACTGCAAAATAAATTGTTTTTATTCCATCTTTCTGACCCCACTGTAGTGAAAAATAATAAGTAGTCCTTCAGGTTCAATGCACAAACATGAGTCACAAATAGAATGCGACAGGATTAGCTCAAAATGGTGGAACGTGAGGGGTGTGCAGTCAGTCTGTCTCTGAGTGTCTGCACATGCTGTATGCAAATAAGCATGAATGGGAAGTAACCTGCAAGTGGAGGTCCCTATCCTTACATCAGTGCAAGACAAGGAGTACCCTTCAACAATACAGAAGTCGACAGCAATCTCTTTTTTGCTAATTAGCTGATTTACTCTATTGTCTTAGATGCTATTTGATCATAATATACATGTTATAACAACTATAATTGTACATTCTTTGTCTACACTATCTAGCTCTTTCTAATGTCTCTGTAAAATACTTACACAATCTCTGTGGTAATGTGGTAGCTTAGTTGTTATTTGTAACTATTTTACTAAGTCAGTTATCTAAATAGGCTTACTGTAGGATCTGCACGTTGTCAATAAGCTGGATTCTTCTAGGCTACTTGATAATGCATGCTTGGCATGTGAAATGGGTATTCAGTAAGCAGTAATGTATAAGTGAGACTGTATGCTGCATACTATACACTAATCTCTTTCTGTTACTCTGTACTAGCATGGAAAAAATATTAACAAACACATGTAGCAGCATTGAGGCTACAATTCAGGCAGCCTCAGAAGAAAGATTCACAGTCATAGTCAACATGAAAATGAACAACTACAGCCGTGAAACCAATAAACCAACTTGGGAATTGTGCACATGATGAATTCAAGAACTTTCACACATTTAGCATCCCTACCGCCCTCCACTCACAATTTATTTATTTATTTATTTTTACACATATTGTTCTGTAGGACCAAATGGAGGAGCAAATCTCCAAGGTCTTGGAACGTGTCAGTACATGAATTTACAACATAAAAGTAATAACAGATAACATAAAATGTTTATGGACCCAAAAAACGATAAGCCATAAGTTTATGAAAACGTAGTCAACAATATACCACAGGAATCAGTTAATCATCAGAATATCAGAAGTGTCACATTCGGAAACTCTTCAGTTTTGATTCGAAATCACATGGATTGTTCCTAAGATTTTTGAATTCTTGTTGTAGCTTATTGAAAATGGGTACAACAGTACACTGTACACCTTCCTACACAACAGTCAAGGAATTGCGGTCCCAATGTGGATTTGATTTCTGCCTGGTATTAACTGAGTGATAGTAGCTAATTCTTGGGCATAAGCTGATATGGTTAACAAGAAACACAAGGGAAACAATATATATATATTGAGAGGCCAATATCAGAATCCCCAGACTAGTGAACAGGGGATGACAAGAGGTTCATGAACTTACACCACTTATTGCCCAAACCACTCACTCGTTTCTGAGCCAAAAACACGCTTTGAGAATGTGAAGAGTTACCCCAAAATGTAACCCCATATGTCAAAAGTGAATGAAAATAACTAAAATAGACTACTTTTTGTGTCGAACTATCACTTACTTCAGATACTGTTCGAGTAGTAAAAATGGCAGCATTAAGGCTTTGAACAAGATTCTGAATGAGAGCTTTCCATGACAGTTTACTGTCTATCTGAACACCAAGAAATTTGAACTGTTCAGATTCACTAATCATGTGCCCATTCTGTGAAATTAAAAAGTCTGGTTTTGTTGAATTGTGTGTTAAAAAATGTAAAAAATGTGACTTACTGTAAATTAGCATTAATTTATTTTCTAGAAGCCATGGACTTGTACCATGAACTGCACTATTCGAAACAGTGCCAGTGTTGCACACAACATGCCTTCCTTACTGCCGAGCTAGTGTCATCAACAAACAGACATATTTTAGGATCACCTGTAATACTAGAGGGCATATCATTTATATACATAAGGAACAGGAGAGGCCCCAGCACTGATCCCTGGGGCAACCCCTATTTGACTGCACCCCACTCAGACCCCATATCACAGCCATTCTCATCACTGTGGATAATGATTTTTTGCTGTCTGTTGTTAACATAAGAGGTGAACCAATTTCGAGCTACTCCCCGAATACCATAATGGTCCAACTTCTGGGGAAATATTTTGGGATCAACACAATGAAACGCCTTAGTTATATCAAAAAAAGATGCCTAGCGTTCAAAACCTTCTGTTTAACCCATCTAGTACCTCACAGAGAAAAGAGAAAATGGCATTTTCAGTTGTTAAACCATTTCTAAAAGTGAACTGTACATTTGATAGCAAATTATATGAAATAAAATGATCAATTATCGTTACATATACAGCTTTTTCCATAGGTTTAGCAAACACTGATGGCATAGAAATACGTCTAAAATTGTCCATATTATCCTTTTCTCCATTTTTACAAAGGGGCTTTACTACTGAGCACTTTAATCGTTCACAAAACAGACCATCCAAAAGAAAATATTACAAATATAGCTAAGAACAAGGCTAACACATGCAGTACAGTACTTAAATATTCTGCTAGGTACTCCATCATATCCTTGAGAGTCCATAGTCTTCAGCGATTTAATTATTGACTCAAGCTCCTGCTTGTCAGATTCACAGAGAAGTATTTCAACCGTCAGGCACAGAAAGGCATTTTCCAAGAGAGTTGTATGATTCCCTGCAGAAACTAAGTTTTTAAAAGTTTTGTCTATGGCTATGCTACTGTTCCTTTGCACCCTGTTTTGAAAAAACACACTCTGCATCAGATCATATGAATTTAGGAGATCTTCCAACATCCTTTTTCTTGCACAGTCACACACAAAATTAGTACTGAACTCACCACATATAGCCAATTTTTGATACTTCCTATAAAGTGAACCAAGAACCGTCTGGGGCTTAAGTAGAAATGCTCTGAAGTAAGAGTTAGGGGACCTATAAACAACAACAATAGCAGTTTAGTTATGCTAAATTCAACTGCCCCTGCATAACGAGCGCAGTGCCGAGAATGGAATATCCGTTTCTTACACACTTTCACCTGTGACAGGTTTCATTAGTAATTGTGATATGCACTGTATAAAATCTTCCACTTGCGTGATCCTGGTGCTACTAATTGTCATATGTCCTGTGTATAAATCTTACAGCTGTAGTGCCTCTATTGTCCCTCTCAGCTTGTCACCAAAGCAGCAGTTTGTGTTGCTTAGCCTGCTGATGTGGCCAAGTGGTTCTAGACGCTTCAGTCCAGAACTGCACACCTGCTACGGTTGCAGGTTCGAATCCTGCCTCGGGCATGTTTGTGTGTGGTGTCCTTAGATTAGTTAGGTTTAAGTAGTTCTAAGTCTATGGGACTTATGACCTCAGATGTCAAGTCCCATAGGGTTTACAGCCATTTTGAACCTTTTTGTGTTGCTTGGGCCTTAAACTGGTTCTGAGGCCACTACCTACTGAAATAGCCATAGCTACACAGATCACTGAATGCAACAAAGGTAAAGGAAGTCAAGTTGTAGTGAAAAGTCACAATTTCCTTAACTCGAGTAAAGGTGTGGTCCCTTGTGACGAGCTTAAGAATAATGATGAGGCAGATAGAGATGGGGATTAGTAATCATGATGTCATCATAATGATTTTGGTCTCTAAAGTTGATAAATCAAACGAGAAGGCTATAAGAGTATTTCTGCTAGAAATAGCAGATTCATAACATCCCATTTAGACAATGAATTGGCATAATTTTGTTCCAGTACAATGGATGAAGAGGAATTCTGAGCAAAGTTTTAATGGATTGTATATCATACTCTGGAGGAATATGTCCCATGTAAGTGGAGTAAAGATGGAAAAGATCCACCATGGTTTAACAATGAAATTGGGAAATTGCTGGGAAAGAAAACGTTGTTGCACCCTCAATTCAAAACAGTACACCCAAATGATGACAGGTAGATGTTAATACAAATTGGATCGTCTGTAAAAAGACTGATATGCAAAGCTTACAGCAACTAAGACCATCATACATTACCAACAGAGCTTGCCGAGCAGCCGAAGAAAATTCTGGTCCTACATAATATCATTAATGGGACCTAAGCCTTCAATCCAGTCAGCCATTGACCAGAATGGTGTGCCTGCAGAAGACAGCGGGATTAAAGTTGAAGATTTAAATTGCACATTTAAAAAATCATTCACACAGGAGAATCACAGAAACACACTGTCGTTTGATCATCCCATGACATTGGTGGAGGGGGCTAATGCGGGGAAGGGGACCAAATAGTGAGGTCGTCAGACCCATGAGATACAGAGGATATAGTAATGAGCAACCATGGTGTACATAAATAACTGAAAGAGTTGAAAGCTAATATGTTGCAGGTACTGATGGAATCCCAGTTAGGTTCAACAAAGAGTACTGGTTCAACAAAGAGTACTCTACAGCATTGACTCCTTAGTTAGCTTGCATTTATTGTTAACCTCTTACCCAGCACAAAGTCCCAAGTGACTGGAAAAAATTATATAAGAAGGTGAACAGAACAGACTCACAAAATTAGATACCAATATCATTAACATTCATCTGCTGCAAATCCTTAAACATATTCTCAGTTTGAACGTAATGAGTTTCCTTGGGAGGGGAAAGCTTCTGTCCACAAATCAACATGGTTTTAGAAAGTATCACTCATGTGAAACACAGCTTTCTCTTTTCTCACATCGAATCCTGTGACCCATAGGTGAAGGGCAACAGGTGAATTCCATATTCCTAGATTTCTGTAAAGCATCTGACGTGATGCCACTCCGCTGACTGTTGGTGAAGGTACGAGCATATCAAATAGATTCCCAGGTATGTGAGTGCCTTGGAAACTTCTTAAGTAGCAGGATCCAGTATGTTATCCTCAACAGCATGTGTTCAAGACATGGATATCGTCAGGTGTGGCACCAGGGAAGTGTGATAGGACTGCTGTTATTTTATATACAAATAAGTGATTTGTTGGACAAGGCAAGCAGAAAACTGCAAAAATCCATAATGTTATAGTACAGTATTAGTAGTGTGCTTCTTGACACTGTCACATTAATTAAATATCTAGTCATAACACTGCAAAGCAGTATGAAAGGGAATTAGCATGTAAGGACTATAGTAGGAAAAGCAAATGGTGGTTGACTTCAGCTTATTGGGAGAATTTTAGAAAAGTATGGTTCTTCTGTAAAGGAGACTGCATGCAGGACAGTAGTGCAACCAATTGGTGGGTACTTCTCGAGTGTTTGGGATCTACACCAGGTCGTATTAAAGGAAGATGTTGAAGCATTTCAAAGGTAAGCTGCTAGGTTCCTTACCATTAGGTTTGAACAACACACAAATATTAATGAGATGCTTTGGGAACTTAAATTAGAATCACTGACTAAAATGTCACATTCTTTAACGCTATTGAGAAAATTTAAAGAACCAACATTTGATGTTTACTGGAATGATTCTGCAGCTACTAACATACGTATTGAACCAGGCCAATGAAGATGAAAGTAGAGAGATTAGAGCTCATAGGGAAGAACATGGACAGCTGTTTTTCCCTCATTCTACTTCAAAGTGGAACAGGAAAGGAAACGACTAGTAGTGGTACATGGTATCCTCCACCATACTGTGGCTTGTGGAATATGTAGGTAGGTGTAGATGTAGATGTAGAATTTCTTATATACTGCAGGCATATGGGCATTAGGCCATATTCTAAGGTGTGTTCCTGCACCTAACATTTTGCCTCTCAATATTGGAGACATCATCAGAAACTATAAAGATAGAGTCAGTAGTTTCAAACTCCAACAAGCTCAGAAAGCCAAACTGTTTATACATAACAGCACAACAGTTGGTTTGTGATGTCATCCGACTGCTGCTTGAGACCATGGACTCAGCCAGTTGGTGTTCTCGGACTTGTACTCCCAAAAAGTCAGCTATGTTTCCTTTATTTAGCAGTAAGTTACACGTGAACTTGTCACTGGAGACAGGTAACAGCTAAACGGCTTTCTCTAGTACAATAGGTTTATCAAGGTGCAATCATAGCTATGCTGTGATGTAGAGACAGAGGCAATAGAAATTTAAAAGGAAAGAAGAAGGATTTGACATGTTGTGAGACTCAGTGCTAAATCAAAACAACTGCATCAACTCTTCCAGTGTACAAGCTCCAGAACACACATTGCCACAACTATGTGATCATAGGCAATTCAGAAGCTTAAAACCTTCAAGTATAGCTCCAGATCAATCATAACTTCCACTCTAGTAACAATCAGGTCAGTCACATAGAGTACTGATGGTACAAAAAAAAAAAAAGGCTACACCACAACAAAAAATGGCACAAATTACAGCAGAATGTCAAATTGCTAATCACCACTATTGTGACCACTAAAAGATAAATGCTATATTCATAAATAGAAACATGGAAGAGAAAATCAAGAAATCATCAGAGGTTTCCATACTTGTTTTTTGTAATGAGTCTAAATTTGACCCATGAAGAGAAACAAGGGAATGTGTAGCCTGTTGGAGAGAAACAACTGATCTCTGCTTGGGAACATTAACTGCCACGTGTCTTAAATACCAGTAGCAAGATAAGATGGGAACATACACAAATTAATAACCAACTAGTGCCCATACTCCAATGTAACATGAACGGGATCAGGACACAAGTGGATGAGCTGAAATTACTAGCATAGGGATGGCATTTGTGCTTATGTCTACAAGAGAGGCAATTTAAAATGAATGCTGCCACTATGTTAGGAAGATAAAGCCTCCATCAAAAGCAAAACTTCACTGTCAACAAGACTACAGTTGTGTGAGCATATTTAACATCGAGGTAATCCATTACTTGCTTCTGCTCCTTAACACTTAATTACAAGAAGTTGCTGCAATGGCAAGTGTGCCATACAGAGAGACACTACACTCTGTACACAAGTTCTCTGTATAAGAATTATGAAGTGACTTTATGGAATGGTTCTCTTCAATTTGCTTCTAACTTTTAGGATTTGATGATCAGTACCCAGTCATCAGTTTCCTAAAGAAATTCTCAAAAACTCAAGAAAATCGTTTTTGAATAGAAGAAATTTCCAAGAATTGGTAAAAAATTTAACTGTATTAAATCCATCAGCTGTAAATGAGTGCTTAGCATGTAAGTCTCATAACTCCAGTGTTACTAGTTTTATACTCACAGGCAGTATGTTTTTCTTTCATTTAATTTATTTATTTATCATCCAGTCAAAATATTTGTTAACCAACATTACTCCATATTTTGTTAATAAAAACACATCTTTTAATTCTAAGTAATAATTGAATGTAAACTCCAATATTCACAAAAAAATTAAAATTTGATACAAAAACTGAAAAGAAAATGTCACACTTTTTTTATTACAGTATTACTGATTTGTGTAACACACACACACACACACACACACACACACACACACACACACACACAAACACACAGCATTTTGCTTATGTGTATCAATTTTTTTTTAAATTACTTGGTGTAGAACTTTGCTTCTGCCGTTTTTTCCCAACATTTGAGTCTTTAACGAAACGAATTGGTTACACATGTATCATTCAAAGTGCTTTCCATCGCTGGCCACTAATTTCTCCTATCTTTCAGACATTGTACGAATCCAATGTCGAAAAAATTGTTCATCTTTTGAAGCGATCCACGAATCGATCCAATTTGTGACTTCTTCATGAGATCGGAAGTGTTGGTCAGGCAGGCCATACGCCATTGATCCAAACAGGTGATAGTCAGAGTGAGCAGTGTCTGGAGAATATGGGTGGGGTAGGACTTCCCATTTTAACGTTTCCAAGTACGTTTCGACCTCTTTTTCAACGTGGGGTCGAGTATTGTCATACTGCAAAATCACTTTATCGTGCCTCTCGTTGTATTGCGACCATTTGTCTTTTAATGCTCTACTCAAACGCATAGTACACAACGCAGAGCTGGCCCCACCAAACGCAGAGCATGATCTTGGAGCCTCGAATATTCGGTTCGGCTGTTGACGTGGAACCATGGCCGAGATATCCCCATGATATTTTGCGTTTAGGGTTGTAATAATGAACCCATTTTTCGTCCCCAGACACAGTACGATGGAGAAATCTCTTCCGTTTTGGCCTCTGAAGCAACGGTTCACAAACACAAATGCCGTTCAACGTCTCTTGGTTTCAGCTCACATGGGACCCAAGTTCCTTCTTTCTGAATCATGTTCATAGCCTTGAGACGGTTTGAGTTGGCTTGCTGTGTCAGTACCACTAATCATGCCAATTCTTCTTGAGTGTGACACGAGTCTTCACTCAGTAATGTCTCTAATTCTGCATCTTTAAAATATTATCTCTTCCACCAATATGCTAGTCTATGACGTCAAAATCACCGTTCTTTAAGCGTTGAAACCTATCACGACACGTTCTTTCACTAACAGTGTCCTTACCATACGTACTTCAGACCATTCATCGAGGCCCATTTGCTGTTTTCTTCATATTGCTACAAAACAGTAACACCTCCCGCAAATGAGAGAATTAGGCTCATAAACTGACATTTTCAATCAAGAATAACTTTATGATGCAGACACAAATCGACTGATGTTTGAATGAGGTTATGTTGACCGAGGTCCAAGCTAACTGCATGATGTCTGCAATCTGTTTCATTTGACCACTTCTTAGGTCGTGTTCTACGTGAGCGACAGAAGCGAGCGACTTCTGGATATGCATCACTCCAACGAAAAGCAGCAGCATCGGGTGAAAAGCTTGGGTGTCCTGCGTGCGAGCGACCATGTCGCGATACAAGATGGCTGCTTAGAGCCAATCAGCTGTTTCTATAAAATGGTGTCCCTAACCTGTAGAATACTGTAGCGAGAGAGTAAGGCTACAGAATTATGTTTACTCAAGAAAATAAAGTGAAAAGGAATGCCGTGCATGAAATTTGCAAAGGGAGCAATTTCCATGGAGAATTTCATAAATATCATCAACTGCAAAGACCACCAGACAAATTCTTCGATTACAAGTGAATGAGCAGAGGAGCATTCGACTATCTCATCAATAAGTTGAATACGAATGTTTTTTACATGATCAAGAAATTTTACTAGCCAATAAATGCAGAGGAATGACTACTACATGACTAACTACGCTAAATACAAGTGTAAGTACACAGATTGATAAATTGATAACATTGACCAATAGCTAGCTATGGTGAAGAGTTAGTGCATAAGTTGTTGATAACGTGTTAGGGAACGGTCCTCTGTTCGATTTCTCCCCCCCCCCCTCCATTCTTATATTTTTACTGACTCAGTTACAATTGTCTACACTAAGTTTTATGTATACTGCTTACCCTGCATCGCTAAATATATTTTTAAGGTCTTGCCAAAGAGCTTTATCTTCACACGTATCCCAGTATATCACACACATTTAATTCCTAATAAATTACAATGAACCATGAAATTTTACAGATATTTGATGTTTCGAACGTAATTCATCAGCAGTCAATGTTAAGGCCAAGCCTTTAAATTACTCTAATTAGTCTGTAAAAGTAAACTTTACAAATTTGTTTAATGATTTGTCTAAAAGTGTGAAATAAAACATTAGGGAAATGTTTAGTGCACCTCATTTTCTGTTCATGGTTTCGAGCATCAGTCAAAGGTACGTAGAATGTTTCTCTGATTTACTTATTTCTTTTACACAAATCGTTTCATAAATTATTTGACTGATTTCTTTCATTTTTCAGTTCCAAGTTTTATTCCGAAAGCATGATCTTAATGACTCATCGCTTGCCTTCCTAAAGTACATGATTCGAAGGAAGCTTTTTTGACATTTAAATACTGCACCAATATATCTTTTTAGGTGCAAAATAGCTAGGTCTTGAACAGATGAAATTTTTGACACTCCATTTACATTCCTTGGCAGCAGCTTTTCATGAAATATTTCAAGTTTTCCTCAGCTTATTAATTATATTTTCGTTTATTACCCTTATTACTTTCGAGCAGTTAAATATTTTCATGCCAAACTAGACCTCATGCTGGTCACTTTGAAGTCCTGTTTACCTGTTCCTCTTCCTTTGTTTGGCTATGAAAATGTGGACAAAACCTCATGTATAAGTTATAGGGAGTCTTGTTTTCGCTCTGATCACGCGTTTACAAAAACGTCTATAGTGTTAATCATATGAGAAAATAGTCCATTCTGATTGCTGTCATTTCCAAAATTCGTCGTTTCTATATCTTAAATCTTTTATGAGATACGACGATTTTTACGAAAACTAGTCCTTTCTAGGTGCTGTCATTTCCAAAATTCGTCGTTTCGATATCTTGAATCTTTTATGAGATACGACAATTTTTACGACCTGAAGTGCAGGAAAGGTTCGGCCCCGGCGCGAGCGACCCGTCTGCGGACATAACAACCAATATCTCAAGAATGAAGTGAGATATTATTCCGGTCTCAACTTTAAATACAATTGCGATATATTGGTTACATTTCATACGCGATAATGTGTGGCCTTAAATTAACTATATGGAAAGTCTACACAATGTGATTTTACCTCAGCAAATTCTTAAAAATTTCGTGCAGCCATGTAGGGGAGAGTAGGGGAAATACATGCACCTAAGGAAAAACCGATGTGAACCATTCGTTACGTCATTAAAACGTACGAAAATAAATACATACCATACAATGGACATTTCACCACATATTCCAATCGTTTGTAAATAGTTACAAACAGTACCTTAATTTTGGACATTAAAATAAAAAAGTGTAAATGCGTGATATTCCCCACCCCTTAGGTTAATGACACGCAAAGTACTGGGTAATAAAACGTAAAACAAACAAACCATAAAAATGTACAATACTTGATATTTTTATTTGCTTATTAGTTACTACAAATAGTAAACGGTATATTTAAGAACGAAAGAATGTAATTCTACAAACATCTCTTATAATTTGCGTTTTTCACGTTTTATTAATATGAAAAGAGTTCATTTTCTCATACATCAAAGATCGTACTCGTAACCTTTTGGAGTGTTCCAGCCACTATATTCTTCATGACTCTATCTGCTACAGCAAATACATCGGTACGATAGTTCTCCATCTTTCCCAAACTCTCTAAAAACTAAACAGACATCTTCTGAAATTGCCAATGGATCAATATCATTCATTTCATCGTCATCACAAATGTTCTGCAAGTCTAGATTTAGGTCATCCTCGCTGCTACTTTCACTTTCTAGGTGGTGTTTCTTCTTATATAATGTCTGTTTCTTCTTCGAGACTTTTTAAGTTCCAGGTTTCTGCACTTATCTGCTTTACCCTTAAGATTTCTTTTCTTGTTTTCTTCTGCTTTCTTTTTCATGGCTTCTTTTTGTTTCTTTATTGATAGCTCCGTTAGCAGTTTATACTTCTCTGGAGCTGCTGTAAGGATCACTGACTTTCCCTTAGACTTTCCCATGACTTGTTTCATCTTAGGAAGAACTTGTTTTTGTTTTGGAACAGGAGATATTTCAAGTACACTAACGTGCTTGACACATGCACTTTTAGTTGATGTTGTTGTGTCCTCTTCTAGGCCTACTAGAAGTGGAACATCTTCTGCTGAAGATCCAGGAATCTGTTCTTGGCTGCTTTTGGGGATATGTGGCTCGTTTGTAGATGCAACCACTTCATTTCCATTTGTTGCATTCGGAACCTCTTCATCTTTAAGGACAACATCTCTGAAGATCTCACATTGTTATAAATCGTCATGCTGAAATTTGGTTGGATTGATAGGGCAAATCCCACTTACCTTAAACCCTGACTGCCCCTTGTCCATAGTAGCGACCTTAATATATGCCGTATTAAAAAGTTCTGTTAACTCATATGGCGTAATTTTTTGGTACACATGTGACTTCATATACATGTGACATTCGCGATTGAAGGCTGATTTCAAAGAAGAAAAGAATGTAACATCTAGTGGTTGAAGCTTGTGAGAAGTGTGTGGAGGTATTGTTACCATGACAATAGAATGTTTTTTTCAAAATTAAAAAAATATTAAGTGAAGTGTGGCTGCTGTGATTATCTAAAATCAGCAGCACAGGGTCATCAATAGTTGATTTTACATTGTTCTGAAAATGTTGGACCCATTCGAAAAATAATGACTTATTGGACCAGCCATTGACGGAACAACCAGATAATGCTCCAACTGGTCCACCTTTACTTAAAAGATTTGTCATCCTCTTCCTGGGGAAGATAAACATAGGGGGAATGTGGGTACCAGCAGCACTGAAACAATGTATCACAGTCACGTTTTTCCCCCTTTCCTAAGACGTGGCCCCATCTATTTGTTTAACACTTTTAAGAGCCAAAATTCTCTCGAGCTTTTGTACAGCATTTATGACCATTTCATCGGCGTTGAACACTAACCCCTCTTTAAATTTATATTTTTCAAAGACATGTTCTAAGTTTTTAAAATATGCGTTAACCTCCTCTTCATTAAATGCCTGTATTCTGTTAATGCTAGTTGCTTCAGGTTTTCTCATGCTAATACTTGGATTTCTTTTTAAAAATAGAGCTAGTCAATCCTTTCCAGCTAACTTAGATGACTTATAAAATTGTTTGCAATGTTGTTAGCCTCTGCATACTCAAATGCAATCTTTCGCAGCTGGATGCATGTAATGCCATAGAACAGCTTGGCCATTGTCATAACATGATCCCTAATCTCATTTTCCTGTTCTGTCGAAAATGTTGGGTTTCTCCCAAGTTTTGGAGCCTCGGTTTTTTTAACGTTCATTCTCGTCCACAGAGTAGCTTCATGAATGCCAAAAGCTCTTGATACTTCTCATATTTTTCTTACAGATTTGATGGTATCAAGAGCGTTACAAAGTTCATCTTGCGTCCATTTTGCTTTCTGGGTTTTTCTTTTATATCTACCCATCTGAAATAAAAAAAAAAAACTCATTAGTTTTGAAAATATAACCCGCAAGGGGGAATACCATGCACTTCAATAGCTGCATGGCATTACCCCACTGTAGGTTCGATGACTAACATATGCATAACTCGGCACCTAATTCGAATAGCGGGACAAATATACAATTAAATTAAAGGTTTCTTCTAGGGTTAGTAGTTGATATGCAAGAATTACATTAAAGCAACATATAGTAGCACTTACCTTGCAAAATACAGTTGACCAAAAATACATGAGAGACACCAAAAATAAACAATACTTCACTGCTCTAACAATGCCACTGGAAAATGGCTGGCGTAAGCCGAATAGTAGTTGTTACTCCTGCTGACAGGGTGTAACACTAACTGGGAACAGTTTGTGCCATTCAAACTGCGTAAATCACCCTGCATGGGATTACCCACATGTGTGTAATTCCGCACCTTCCCCTACTCAATTTCGTGCAGCACAGTAACTATGACTAATAACGAAAATACATTGACATTTATCGTTTGAAGAAATCAAGCTGTAGGTTGCGGAAGAATCAAATTTTTTCACTGAATAGTTTTCTTAAAATCGCATGTTAAGTGGTTCATAGCTGCCATCGCGTCTGCTCCACTGCTTTGCCGAGAAGACACGTGGCTGTTCCTCACTGTCACGCGTGCTGCAACAACAAGATTCAAACATGTTTGAATTCAAACATCGCCAGTTTCAGCGAAAGACAGACAGCATCACAGATGTCACTCACGTAGGACACTTCTGTAACTACACATGCGGTTGTGTTTTGTCACCTGAAGCTGTCACTCACTTCTGTCACTCACGTAGAACACGGCCTTACTGTTGTCGCCACCTATCAGCAAACAGCAGTAGCAAAGTTGTACACCTTGTAGTTTCAGGTTATTAGTTATTAAAATCAGAAAAAAGTTATTTTAAGAAAACAATTATGATTTAGTGTTCATTAACCGAGATTTCAATTCAATAATAAATCTAACATTTAAATAAATATTAGTAGTACCAAGTCAATGAAAAGTATATTAACCAAGGGAGACACTGATGCTAAAAACAAAGTTGGGGACAGAATTGTAACTCAAATGAATACATAAGGTTCAATGGCAAAGTAAAGAATGTACATTACAGAATAGATTGCAACTAAGAAACTGTATGTTCTCCATTGGAAGAAAGTAAAGTATGTGAATGTTTTCAGCAGCCAGATAATATGAATGAGTGTGGTATAATGAATGTAACAGTGACAAATGTGTATGTTGATGTACATCAAAGTAATATGATTTTAAAAGTGAGAGTTATATCTTATGATAACGTTGCTGTTGTGTGGTTTTCAATTTCGCCCTGTACAAGACATGACTGAATAGCTCATGGGTGAATGAGAAGCTGTCACTGTCCAATAGGCACACTATTTCAGCATTGCCTTCATCACCTGGTGACGTGAATATGGCATTTTGCCAATACGCTGTACCAATTAGCCACTGACCTCTAGCCATTCAATAATGAACTATTTTGTCATTGCTGTTTTTAATGTTTTTACATATGTTAATGGTGAAGTGAATGGCAAAGAAGCTGTTGATAATGGAGTTGGTAGTGATTTGGACAATGATATAACTGAATTTCTTTAATAATGTAGGAAATGTTAATGGGGCTGATGTCCTTGTGTTAGTGAAGTCAGATGCAACAGCTGGGGAAAAAGTACAATACTGCGAAATCAAGGGGGTTAAGGTCAAATGTGAGTGCATTAATAGAAAATACTAGATAATTTATAGCATGTAGCACTGGTGGTGCTGGAAAAATAAAGGGTATGGAACACTAAGATGTGATGATCAAGAAATTGCTGGACAGGAAGTTCATGATACTATAGAGAGATTCCACTGGTTTTTTAACCGTAGAAATGATGGTGAGTTGAAAACACAGCCACTGAAAAAGGAATCTAATATAATCATAATACTTCCAGTTGCTTATAAATGTGATTTTTAATAAATTGCTTATTATTTGTTCATGTAAATGTAAGGACTGTAAGAAGAAAAAATAACACAATAAAAAGTTAAACAAAGATAGTCTGACACTGAGACCAATTTTATGTAGAATGAAATAAAGCCATATATATATAAACACACACACCATTCATTCATACTCTATCTACCCTTCTTCACTTTCATACACTAAATTAATTACATGACTTTAATAAACCTGAAGGTATATGTGACTTTTAACTTTCTTTCATATATATATATATATATATATATATATATATATATATATATATATATATATATATATATATAAAAAAAACAAAGATGATGTGACTTACCAAATGAAAGTGCTGGCAGGTCGATAGACACACAAACATACACACAAAATTCATTCTTTTGCAACAAACGGTTGCTTCTTCAGGAAAGAGGGGAGGAGAGAGAAAGACGAAAGGATGTGGGTTTTAAGGGAGAGGGTAAGGAGTCATTCCAATCCCGGGAGCGGAAAGACTTACCTTAGGGTGAAAAAAGGACAGGTATACACTCGCACACACACACATATCCATCCGTACATACACAGACACAAGCAGACATTTGTCTGTGTATGTACGGATGGATATGTGTGTGTGTGAGAGTGTACACACAAAGAAACAAAAACTGTATGTTCTCCATTGGAAGAAAGTAAAGTATGTGAATGTTTTCAGCAGCCAGATAATATGAATGAGTATGATATAGTGAATGTAACAGTGACAAATGTGTATGTTGATGTACATCAAAGTAATACGATTTTAAAAGTGAGAGTTATTTCTCATGATAATGTTGCTGTTGTGTGGTTTTCAATTTCGCCCTGTACCTGTCCTTTTTTCCCCCTAAGGTAAGTCTTTCCACTCCCGGGATGGGAATGACTCCTTACCCTCTCCCTTAAAACCCACATCCTTTCGCCTTTCCCTCTCCTTCCCTCTTTCCTGATGAAGCAACCGTTTGTTGCAAAAGCTTTAATTTTGTGTGTATATTTGTGTTTGTTTGTGTGTCTATCGACCTGCCAGCACTTTCGTTTGGTAAGTCACATCATCTTTGTTTTAAGATATATTTTTCCCAGGTCGAATGTATGCCTTATTTTTTTATTAAGTGATACTGTTTTGCTGCAGTTGAGAATGCTTACTGCAGAAATATAAGGGGTACCATTAATTGTTCTTCATGATTAAACAGTTATGACCATTTGAGTGCTCTGTGGGCATGTAAAATATGTGTTGACTAATGGTAAGTGAGCATAAAATATAAGCTTTCTATGAGATGAGTGAGTAGATGTGGTTAGTATTATTTTTATTAATTATGTAGATGTAAAATTTGTTTGCTACTATGTAGAATAGGTAATGTTAAAATTGATGTGAGGGATAGCAATTTATCATCCCAATAGTTCTAGCTCTATTAATGAATACATTGTTTTTGCTTGCAAGTGTTTCCTTAAATAACAATTATTTCTTAATGTTGGATGGAATATAAACAGGACAAATTACATACACCACTACTTGTGTCATTCTGGAGATCAACTTCTGAGATAAGGCACTGATCTGAGCATTCAGGTATTGCTTCTGAGCGGATACTAGAATGGATGCTAATTTGGGCTGATTTGTATGTCCAATGAACTGAAGTTGTCCTGAGCTAGAGCACTGGATGTCTCATAGGAGGTTCAGTTGTGGTGCAGCGTAGCTAGAAAATAGACTACAGTGACATTAAGAAAGTAGATTCAGGAACTGAAGAACAAGTTCAGTGAAAGTGGTGAAAGTGAAATTATTGACAGAAACATCTTTTTCTGTGATAAAATCAAGCAATGGAAACTTTAGGTTGGAATGTCAATGATATAAGGAAAAGATACATTGCTACTCACTGTAAAACTGACACAGTGAGTTGCAGACAGGCACAACAAAAGGGCACGTTAGCTTTCAGTGAAAACCTTCATCAGGAAATGAAACATGCACACACATTCATTCACCCAAGTGAGTACACCTCATTCACATATGACAGCCAACTCCAGCAGCTGAAACCGATGTACTCTAGATGGTGGTCATACGTGCATGAATTTTGCTTGCTTGTGTGAATGAATGTGTATGTGTGTATGTGATTTTCCTTTTCTGATGAAGGCTTTGGTCAAAAGCAAATGTGTAAGTGTCTTTTTGTTGTGCCTGTCTGTATCTCAATGTGTCATCTTTACAGTATCAGCCTATCTTTTCCACATGTTATTTCCATGATGAGTGCTTTATGATTGGAATTCATTCTCTTCTTAAGGCTTTTTCTTTATCAAGGTGAACCTTTTTGTGCTAAATTTATTTATTTGAGGTGGAATTCCTATCTGTTGTATAATCATTATGAATGGTGAAAAGTGGCACATAATGAGTTAATACTCACAGTTACAAATACACAAATGCAAAGGAGCAGGGTAAATACTTTTACTATTCTCTAGAACTGATCTATATTTTTGTTTAAAATTGATTTTAGGTACATTTTCATTTATTATGATCATTAAATGTTTGTTTGTTGGAATTCATACCCAGGGAAGGCCACACAATGAAGCTACTCATAAGCAGTTAATACTAACCACGTGATGTACACCTTTCATAGTAAAAGGGTACATATTTTAAAACAGGTTTTAGCTTTTAACTAATGTTTTTGTTATGATAGTTTAGTAGCTGAGCACCTTCACCATTTCATTATTATTATTATTATTATTGTTATTACTGTACACATCATTTTGTTTCCTGTGAATAGCTCTAAAAATTTTTACTTTGGTTCTTATCATTATTTGCACACTAGACAGAGGCTGCTTTTTTAAAAATTTTGTTGTTCATATTATTTGTTTCAAAGTTTTGGGTGTTATTGCAATGACATGACTCACAGTCTCCACTTTGATGTATTAAGTACTTAAAAATGTGGTCACAGATGTGTGTTACACTGTTATTATATAGAGAATGCAACTTCTATAGCTTGTATACATGACATCAGGCAGTGTGTACTTGAAGAGAGTCTGAGCACAAGGAGAAAGACTTATGCTGTTTGCGGCCCTGGTGATATCAAGTTTGTATAGCATGGTGCTAGCCAATATTTTTTTAAAAATAGGTTATGTACAAGCTCAACTTTTATTCAACTTATCATGGGAAATAATCAGATATTTAACTGTTATTATCATGAAACTGTTATAGATCTTCATACCCCGTTATTGCTTTCTCAGTCTGACTCCAGTACTGATCCACATTTTGACTTTGCTGTCCATTAGTAATTCTCATGACCCTTCATATATTCCGCTCCTGCATAGTTGCAGTACACTGCATCCTATGCTACTTTTGCTTTTGCCTTGTCATACTTCTCCTTTGGAGAAGACACTCTGACTATCCTTAGAAGTTCAGAACATTTAAAAATAACCTACTTGAATTATCAGTAAGCCTGACTAAGTAGCCTAGGCCAATTTATAAACAGCTATACACCCATAAGAGAACTAATGTTCAATGGCCGACATCTGTCAATTGTCAACTGAGTGTCAACCATTTACCCAAATGCAACTGTTCATTGCACCAACTGCCACACATTATCACCCACAGACCACCAATTCTACTCTATTGGCAGCTGATACGACACATGTGTGATATCATACTACCAACATAGCTCACTAGAGCTCGTAAAATCCTACAATCTCAGGCATTCTACTGTGTCAGCCCACTAAAATCATCTCAAAATCCAAGTCTCGGTATATATGATACTGACTCCCTCATTTTAATAAGGCATGTTTGAAGTTTCTATCCTTATTTAGTTCCCAGTGGCAGAAATCCAGGCTTAAAAATCTTTTTTTTTTCTGAAAAGTGGTGAAAATTAGTTTTATTCACAGTGTAATTTCAACTTACCACATTCTGGAAAGCAGTTTGGATCATTATACAGCAATAGCATCCATATCACTACAACAATATCTTACTGGGTGATAGTTACACCATTTGATGACCTGTTACGCAACTGAAACTTAGTGAAGACTTGCTTGGAGCATAAGGAATGCACACTTTCACTGCACATATTATTGCTAACCTACATATGAGACTTTGATGATGAGAAACTCGAGAAAGATTAGGAACAGCTATTTCTGATAATTTGTACATGTTTTTAATATGCCTTGGAAATATTTCTCTCTAAAGCTAAAGCTACATCTACTGGCTGTGTCAGGTCATTGAGTACCAACTAATTGCCAAGTCATCCCCTACCAAAGGTGTCACTGAGATGCTGTATAGAGGGCATGGGATCAGCATATCATTCTCCTAGCCTTTGAAACCTTCCCAGACTGTGGAGCTACTACTTTTCACTCAAGGCAAGCAGAACCCCAGCTGCCATTACAAAGCTGGGTCCACTCTGTTCCTGTACTCCCACTGAGGTAGTAGCCACAAGTTCAACACATATCAAATGCACTGCAAAATTGGCTATGGAGGCAGAAAAATGTTTGTTTCTGCTTTAGAGGAGATACTTGAGCTGCTCACATTTAATTTTTCAAAGGCAACTGCTGGTGGTGTCTGTTGATGAATTACATTGACAATCTATTTAAAAACAAATTCTTTCCTGTGTGTCACTCCCAAAATTTCTAAATATTACCTGTTCATTGGATCAACAGATATTTGTGAAAGGTGATTTCTAGGCTACTGATATTACTTAATACAGATAATTTTAGATTTAATATCATAAAAGAGACTTCAATCATGATGTGTCCACATTTCTCTAATTCAATAGAAGAAGCATATAATGCTCAATAACTAGCTATAGCTTTGTAGGTAAATGAGTGATGACTTACTCTCCTATTTTCCATTTTGTCTTGTATTCAATTGAAGGCTTGCTATATGGTATCATATGGATTTCAGATGCAGGCACTGGACAAGGTGCTTCTCTGCTAGTCAACATAATTCCTCCAATAGTTTGGTGTTGTTGGAACCTAGAAGCATGAAGTAGACAGAAAAAAATCTGACAATGACTATACCCAATTGAATACTGGTATTCTGTCACTACCATATTATTACAGTGTAGAACAAGTAAGCTAATTGCATGGTTAATGTGATGATCTGGGCTCACATGATTCTTTGGTTGACCTCTTTCCATCCTCAGAATGGATGTGTTACATCCATTGATGCTAATGCCCATGACCAATCTTTATCCCCTAATTAAGGTAAATTGTAAAGCCTTACTCAGATCTAATCTTGTCAGCTGGCTACATACTAGAGAGCAATGATTAACCTTAAAACCATATTCAAATGTGCATAAAATATTTAAACTCGCAAAAAATTTGTACTTATAAGGATTTCCCTCCACAGTTACCATTCACTTGTATTGCAATATCTGTGAAATTATTTTGAGTCACTAGTGATTCAATGATTATTGTGGTATTTTTTTATCTAAGGTATTCTGGGATCTTACAGATCTTTATCAAGGGTAAATTAGCATTGTTTGCCCAGCTGATGTGTCATTGTCTTTAGTCACATATTTACAAGGGCTTGTAATGACACATATACTTTGCATTCAGATGACACTAAGAAACTGGTCTCTCGTACCATGTTTATTTGCCTGCACTGTCTACCATGCCACATAGACTTGCATTTGAGAGGACTTGTGTGCCAGTCTACAACTGTTCAGCTAGATTTTCTTTCTCTGTAGAATTCAGCACCATCCCTTACATACAAAATTGGTCATTTGGATCCAAGATTCACAGGTTGCATATTGTGATTGAAGCTGACAGTCTCCAAATGAGCTAGAAGACTAAAAAACTGTTTTCCATGAGCATGAAGTTTCTCCATATCCCATTAAGAAAACTGTGCAAGTCATGCCTCAGTAGTAATCAAGAGTCAAGGAAGAAGAAGCAAACAGAGATGTTGTCAGTTCTACAGTGTTTTTTTTCCCTGTGTGGGAAGCCATTTCTTAAAAATAGTAAGGATCAAGGGGTTAAGTTTGATATGGGTGACCTTTCTGACATCAGAAACTTCTCTGGGAAAGGTCAGAGAGAATCTACAGTGAAAAGCAAGGATCTGTGTCATTGTGATAAATATTATATATTGGCCAAACCACACAAACTGCACAAAAACAGCAAAATGAACTTAGGCAGCTCATATTTTCTTCTTCACCTGAGTGAATCAGCAATGGCTCAGTATTGCACCTCTGCTCACCACTGTATTAACTATGAATACTTTCAAAAACTGTCCACCATTCCATCTTTCTGGGAGTGTCAGCTTAAGGAAGCAGTGAAAAACAACTAGCAAGAAATATAAGCAATCAATATGAGGGTTTCAAATTAGGCAATTCCAGTACTTGGATTCTGCTCATATCTCTTATATGCTGTCATTGTAATTCCTCTTGTGAATCAAAAACTTGTCATAATTTGACTGACTCAGGAATTGATTCATAAGATTTATTGACCTCCATCGTCCACATTCAGTTCTATTTTTAATTATGGTTATTGCAGTTTTTGAAGACTTCCTCGTATTATGATACTGGTACCCAAAGGAACAACACAACAGTGATCTCAGAAGACAATGGAAGACACTCCATGTTAATGACTATAGGATTTATAGTTGAAATATCAGGAGAAATATGTTGGAACACTACAAATGAACTAATTGCAGAAACTGTTTCACTGAATGCTCTATATTAGTATGGCCTGAACAAATCATTGAAATGAAATGGTTATTTTCAGTTACTTGGAGACCATTTGCAGCCGTTAATGAACCGCATCTTCCCAAACAACAATGAAATTTTTGTGGGTGACAATGTGCCATGTCACCAGGCCACAATTGTTCGCAGATCAGTTGAAAAACATTGTGGACAATTCGAGCGAATGTTTTGACCACCCCGACTGCTCAATATGAATGCAATAAAACATTTAAAGGATATAATCAGGAAGTCAGTTACTACAAAAATCCTGCACTGGCAACACTTTCACATTTATGATTGACTACAGGGGCAACATGGCTCAGTGTTTCTGCAGGGGACTTCCTATAATGTGCTGAGTCCACACGACATTTACCTGCTGCAGTACACTGGGAAAAAGCAGGTCTGAAACAATATTATGAGGTATTGCATGACTTTTGTCACCTCAGTGTAAAGTTAAGAGAAGGAGTAGATAAAATTTTATGATATCTACTTCAATAATACAGTGTTACAGGTAACATCAAAATTATGTAAGCAGGAATCTGTTAACAAACCATTTGATGTAGATTATTTGAATCTGATAGTATTCTCTAGTATTACAACTTAATGTGGGAGTAATTTATCAGAGATGAATGTCATTTAAAATTGATTTCTTCTGTTCTTTTTTTAAGTAATATACTTTTTCTTCAAACCCTCTGATAAAATAATTTTAAGTGCACTGTAGGCAAAAGAATGGACTACTTTTTGGACTCTGTTGAAATATCTGAGGCCAAGACATTTGTGGCCTGTTATGAACATTAGCAAGCCTGTTGTACGGAATATGATTCGACTGTCCAGTCCCTGTGTTACCTTTCTGTATGGACATCTTAAGGTCAAAGTTATTTAAATTCTCTTTAATACTGAGGAGATAACTATACATATAGAGGCTAGGAACAGTCATAATATTAAGATCTCTGAAATGAATTTTACATGCTTCTCTTAAAAATTGTTACTATAAATTTGATAGCCACCTGAAAACAATTTCTGAGTCAAAGCAGTTACCCCATCGAAGAATTACATAGGTAAGGTGAGAGTGGAAAAATAAAAAATATACATATACCAATAGGGCTTTGCTTATGTTATTCCTGAATTTGTTCATCAGATAAATCACTCAAGACAGTCTGGAGCACAATTTTTCTGTGTTACTTGCCTAGGTGAGTTTCTGGTCAGTGTAAAGACCTAACAGTTAGATTATTTTGTACTCTTCACTGGAGACACTAAAACTGACAACAGTATCTTTAGTTTTCTTATGATTAATTTGCAGGCAATTTGTCTGGAACCAACTAGCATGGGTGTCCATTGCTGTATTTATGTTGTGCCACAGCTTTCTATATAATAAAAATGGTGTAATTAGAGTTTTATCATCTGTGTATAATAAAGACTCATATGGCAAGAATGAGTGGAAATTACCAAGTAGTGAGCTCTTTGGCATACCTTTGACAGTAGATACGCAGTCTAATATTTTATCATTGTTACTAACTGTTCTATGGCTCAATAAGGTGAAGAGCATTCCCTCCAGCTCTACAGTACCAGCACTTGATGATAAGTCTACTGTGGGAGACAGTGTCAAGATTTGCTCAGGTGTGGAGCATGCCAATTCCTCATTTCTTTAAGTTTATTACACCAGTTCAATTTTCTGTTTTTTGTGATATTTGGGACAAAAGGAGTAATCTTTCCTACCAAAAACCGTAAAAATTTCTTTGTTGACTTATAATTTGTAAACCATCACAAATAGTAGCCAATTGTGTAAATTTTCTACCATCTTCATGTGGACGGCATCAAGCTTTTGGTGAAATAGATGTTACGGTAAAAACAGTTGTATGGGTAAGAGGAGGTATAATTGATGTTACAGCCAGAGAGGAAAAATATCTTTCTCATTCCTCTCACACACATTCAATATGATGTCACCCCCACACCTGAACCAAACAATAATCAAACTGGTATCTTTCCTCAACATTCCTGTCACTGTACTGGCTAATAATTACACTGATAATGCCACAAGTCCCATACAAGCAGTGCATTGGTACTTGTTCTGTGGCTGCTGATGACATTCTGCACAATTGCTGAGATAGCTGTTTCTGCTGTTCCGCAATCTGAAATACTAGAAGTATACACTGACATGAAATGGCCTGATCATAATTTTTCTGTGGTATGCTTATATGAATGTTAGGGTAAGTGTTTATTCATGTGCTATTCCACTGAGTCATTCATTTGAAACATTCAGGAACACTTACAGAAAATTTTACTCTGCTTCAATGTGTTTTAGGAAGATACCAACCTCAATAATAACAGTAGCTGTGGAATCAAAGGCACAGATAGGGTTATTCAGGACTCTGATGATAAACCTTCTCAGGCTCTTCAGGGATACCTTCTGAGTATTTTGGTACTGGGTATCATTGGTTTCTGACAGTTCATTACAGAGTTACTGCATTTTGTTTTCTTTCTTGTTCCAATTAGTTTAGTATCTTTATTGCACTGAAAACAGTTTTGATAGCAGTAACAGCAGTAATACCCTCCTTACCTCATTGTCCTCAAGATTGCTTTCAGTACCACACAATTCCACCTAGGATTTTGTTTTCCAGCAGTTTTAGTTATGCAATAATGATAATACACAGCAGTATTAAAGGTATGCTTACTGATGATGAGTTGGATGATATGCACTAGGTTTATGAATTCACTGAATGCAGTGTGAGAACTGCAAAATGAAGCTGTGATAATAGCTTATGTGTTCCATCTTAAGGTTGTAGTATTATCTGTGTTGTGTGGTGTACACTTTGATCACTGCACATAACATACTTCTTCATTATTCTGAAGGTATTTTCACAGACACAAGAGTGACTGCATTAACAAACCAAATAGATTATAATAACATTACTACTCTGTAATGAATCACCAGAGGCCATGACACTCTTATACTAAAATATTAAAAAAGTATCCCTGGACAATCTCGTAAGGCTTATCAGTGGAGTTCTGGTTCACCCTGTGTATTAATAAAGCAATCAAATGATAATATATTTATGACAACAACAGAACTATTGACAGGACTTGACAAACTGTAACAAAGAGAAATATTTCTATTATATTATTCACTCATCTTCAAATATTTTACATGTTACTGGTGTAGATATTTACATATAAGCTGAGGTGACCAAAGTAATGGGATAGCGATATGCACATATACACATGGCAGTACTATAACGTACATAAAGCATAAGAGAGCAATGCACTGGAAGAGCAGTCATTTATACCCAGTTGACTATGTGAAAAGGTGTCTGACATGAATATGGCCACATGAGAGGAATTAACAGACTTTGAATGTGGAATGGTAGTTGGAGCTAAATGCATGGGACACTCCATTTTTCAAATCACTTGGAAATTCTTTATTCTGAGATCCACAGTGTCAAGAGTTTGCTGAGAATATCACATTTCAGGCACGACCTCTTACCGCAGATCACACCACTGCAAACGGCCTTCACTTAATGATTAAGAGCAGTGGAGTTAGCAGAGAGTTGTCAGTTTTAACAGATAAGCAACACTGCCTGAAAAGACCAAAAAATAAATGTGAGATGTATGACAAATGTACCTGTTAGAACAGTGCAATGAAATTTGTCATTAATGGGCTATGGCGGCAGATGACCAATTTGAGTGCCTTTGCTGAGTGACATCAGCTACAGTGCCTCTCCTGGGCTTGTGACCTTATCACTTGGACTCTAGATGACTGGAAAACTGTGGCGTCGTCAGATGAGTACAAGTTTCAGTTATTAAGAACTGATGGTAGGGTTTGAGTGTGGCCTAGACCCCATGAAGTCAAAGACACAACTCAATGAGGCACTGTGCAAGCTGGTGGTGGCTCCACAATGGTGTGGGCAGAACCAATCATTGACAGGAAATTGTTATTTTCAGTTACTTGGAGACCATTTGCAGCAATTTATGAACTTCATCTTCCCAAAAAGGAACGGAATTTTAATGGTGACAATGCACCATGTCACCAGGTCACAATTGCTCACAGTTCAGTTGAAATATATTGTTGATGATTTGAGTGAATGATTTGGCCACCCAGACTGCTCAACATGAATGCAATCAAACATTTACAGAATATAATCAGGAAGCACCAAATACTGCACTAGCAACATATTCACAATTATAGTTGGCTATAGGGGCAGAAGGTCTCATTATTTTTGCAGGGGACTTCCAATGACTTGTTGAGTCAATGCCAAGTTTGGCTGCTGCACTACACTGGACAACAGGAGGTCAGAAACAATATTAGGAGGTATACCATGACTTTAATCACCTCAGCATAAAGCCAAGTGAAGTAGAACATAAAATTTCGTGACATTTACTTCAACAATAGTTTGTCACATGTAACATAAAAATTATGTATGCAGGAACCCATTAACAAACCATTTGATGTAGACTATTTGTATCTGCTAGTAGACTCTAATGTGACAACTTGGTGTTGTAGTAATTTATCAGAATGTAATGCAACTTGAAATTGATTTCTTACATTCTTTTATTTCTTAGACCACTCTGATAAAATAATTTTAAATGCACTGTAAGCTATAGAATGGGTTAGTTGTGGAAGTCTGTTGAAATATCTGAGACCAAGACAGTTGTGGCTGCTACAAATATTAGCTAGCCTGTTTTACAGCAAATGAACTGATTGTCCAGTCCCTGTGTTGCCTTTCTGTATGGATATCTTAAGGTTAAAGTTATTTAAATTCTCTTTAATACAGAGGAGATAACTATACATGTACCGAACGAGGTGGTGCAGTGGTTAGCACACTGGACTCGCATTCGGAAAGACGACGGTTCAATCCCGTCTCCAGCCATCCTGATTTAGGTTTTCCGTGATTTCCCTAAATCGCTTCAGGCAAATGCCGGGATGGTTCCTTTGAAAGGGCACGGCCGATTTCCTTCCCAATCCTTCCCTAACCCGAGCTTGGGCTCCATCTCTAATGACCTCGTTGTCGACGGGACGTTAAACACCAACCACCACCACCACCACTATACATGTAGAGGCTAGGAACTGTCATAATATTAAGATCTTTGAAATGAGTTTCACATGCTTCTCTTAAAAATTGTTACTATAAATCTAACAGCCTTCTTATTGCCACCTGAAAGCAATTTTGAAGCCAAAGTAGTTACCCCATAGAAGAATTCCCCAGGTAAGGTGAGAGGGGAATAATACAAAATATGCATATGCTAAGAGGGTTTTGTTTGCATTATGTCATAATTTGTACAACAGATAAATCACTCAAGACAGTATGGAGCTCAATTTTTATGTGTTACTCACCCAGCTGAGTTTCTGGTCTATGTAGAGACCTAACAGTCAAATTATTTTATACTCTTCATTGGAGACACTAAAACTGAAAACAATTCCTTCAGTTAAATTATAATTGATTTGCAAGCAAAACATTTGGAACCAAGTAGCATGTCAGTTCATTGATATATTTATGTTATGTCACGGCTTCTCTATATAATCAAATTGTGTAATTAGAGTTTTACCATCTGTGTACAGTACTGACTCACATGGCAAGAATGAGGGTAAATTGTATTTGATTGTAATTACTAAGTTATCTTTCTGGCTTAGGCATGACCCAATAAGGGGAAGAGCATTCCCTCCAGCTCTGCAGTACTGGCAGTTGATGATAAGTATACTATGGGAGACAATGTCAAGAGCTTTTCTCAACTCCAGAAGAGTTGTGCAGCTTGTTTCCTTATCCTCAAGAGAAACGTTGTTGTGAAGAGCTAAGTAAATTATTTTCCTCAAAATGCTGGTTCATCTGTTTGTGCACATAATATTCTGTTATCTTTGACATTATTGGTAGGAGTGAGAAGGCACGATAGTTATCAGGGGATGCTTTATCACTCCTGTTGTGGATAGGTGTTACAGTAATAATTTTTGGCAACCTGGAGATTCATGACAAATTTCATTGATGATTTTAGTTACTGGCAGTAAAATTTCTTATTACATAACTTGAGAGTTCACAGAAATCTTTGGCTTTTGATTTGCTAAGTTTGGCAACTGTTTCACATACTTTTCTGTAGGTTACACAAGACCAGCAAAAATTATCAACTGGCTTACAATCTAGAGCTTGGAGCAAAACTGCATCTTTATTTACATCTTCAGTGAGATTTTTATTTGAGCCAAAACTGGTAACGTGTGCATTTAAGATGATTGGTTGGATTGGAATTTTGTGCTTCCTTTTAGACCCTATTTTTGTTTTAATAATTTTATGCACACTACTTTGTTGAGTTGAGTATATAGTTGTCATTTGCTTTCTTTCTGGACACTCTAATTTCTGACCTGCTGTGTAAGTTTTCTTCTTAGATTGACTCTGATGCAATTTGATATAGTGCACAACCTTTTCATCATTGAGTTTGCTCAGGTGTGGAGTGTGCCAGTTCCTCATTTATTGAGGTTTATTACAACAGTTCAATTTTTTGTGTTATTTTGGACAATATGAGTAATCTTTTCTACCAATAACTGATAAAATTTCTTTGTTGACTTATAATTTGTAAACCACCACACATAGATGGCCGTTGTATGAATTTGCTACCTTTTTTATATATATGGCATCATGCTTTCACTTAAATGGATTTTAAGGTAAAAACAGTTGTGTAAGTAAGAGGAGGTATAATTGAAGTTACAGCCAAAGAGGAAAAATGTCTTTCTTATTCTCCTTATGCTGTTGAATATGATGTCTCCCCACACCTGAACAAAACAATAATCAAACTGGTATCTCTTCTCAACATTCTCATCACTGTACTGGCTAGTAACCTCCGTAGATCTGTAAGTTGAATGAGTGAAATTCAGATTCCTGTCTTGGCATCTAGAGTTTGATATTCTGTGGATTCCCTATATCATGGCAAGCAATTGCTGGAATACCTTCACAGCTGGATTCTTTCCCTACGCCAGTAAACTCGACATCTCAAATTATCTATATACTCTTCAAATAACCATACAGTTTGTAGTGGATACAGTATCAGTATCATTTTACTCCTGTCTTGTTTCATTCCCAATTAATGTGTAGGAAGAATGACATTCAATGCGCCATTTAGTATGCAGGAATTTATCTAATTGTGCAGTCATGGTTTTTATGCTAGGTATTTTGGCAACATTTTAAACTTTTCTAGGTTCATTTCAGAACTCATTTTCTCTGAATTTTAAAACTTGTGGGACTCTGATGGATAATGATCATTTCTGTGATGACCTCTTGCAGACTACTCAAGCTTGTGAGTGTTTCAAAACGTTTCTTTCAATATTCTGCATCTTCTACATAATTCTGTTTGAGCAGACTACACATGACGAAACATACAGTGCCACTCAATGTGTGTTTAAACTATATTCATCTAGTAGATTTGACATTCATAGAACACGAGTAATTTTAAGGATGTTTTACACAAACACTGAATTCACTGCAATTTAATCAATCTCTTCAGCGACAATACACAACTATTCGGATCATCTACTAACTGCATAAGTCAGTTTTCCGTTACAAGTAACATAAAATTCCTAGTGCTAAATCATTCAGTACTCTGCAAGCAAAATAGGATATTTCAGTTTGACAGCATTCCTACTCCACAGATCCACACAAAATATTGAAGTTGACACCTTTGTCTGAGAGGTTAATAACATTACAAAAACATATTGAACATTATGTACAAAGCCCCTTTGTGATTATTATTTCCATGAAATAGCCTATCATATAACAGAAGATATTTGAGGGGCTAGTCTTAAAATGCATGCACAGATTCAAGGTAGCTGTTGAGTACTACCATTCTAGTACTGTCCATATTGTGAAACAGAGGTAGTGACTGCTAAGGTCCACAGGTAACAAGAACCCATTTCCTGCAGTTTAGTGATGAGTTCTCCTTCAGGGTGTATTTACTGTACACTGCCATTTAATCAATAAAAAAACTGCCATCCAGGGGGGAAAATTAGCTACTGACATCTCAAAGTGCTTGTTTTCATAAGTCAAGGTTTTGATTATCTATCGTATCCTTAAATTATTACAGGGCAATTTGGTATGGTTCCTCTCAAAAGCAAACAGCCAATGGTCTTCCCCATCCATCTCCTACTGGAGTTTATAACCTGTTTCACTGTCAATTGGTCATTAAATGCTAGTGCAGCTACCTTGCTTTCTTATTTTGTGAATGATGTTTCAGGTATTTAACAAACTCTCAGTTGAGCTGTACAGTTAAATCAAGTTCTGTTTGATGCTAATAAATATCAGGAGAAGGTTCTGTTCTGATTTAACATGTGTAATTGAGGCAATGTTAAGCAATGTACCAGTTAATGAGTGATTTGTTGGTTCTCCAAGTAGTTGGATGTCTGTTAAACATGAAATGTTGTTGGGATGTACCTCAACTTATGAAGCGGCTAAGAAAGGGAATAAAATCTGTTATGTCACTTCATCTGACCATTTCAGAATGTCTAACAAACTGAATATGAATTTACTGAAATATCCTGAATTTAATTCCACAACAATTTACTGAAGATACATGGATGACTAGTGTGGCAACAAAATTCTTTCTGCTTGTGCTTTAATGTGGATAGAGAAGCACCCATGTGTAAGCATGTGCTACGGTTTAGATGAACGGTCAGTAATCACATCTAAATTCTATCAAAAAATCATTTTGGGCCCCAAGACATCATTTTATACGAATGACTCTTAAAATGAAGAGCAAGTGAGTGAGTGGAAGACTGGCACCTCCACCTAAGGTAAGAAAACAAAGCAGGAAAGAACCAACATGAAAGCAATATTGTTGTGTTTTCTTTGTTTCTGATGTCGAGGGGATATGTTCACTTTGAGTTTGTTGCCCAAGTTACCACAGTTAAAGGGCATTAACACTTTCAAATGGTTCACCAACTGAAGTTTACATACATATGTGTCAGATAGGATTTAGAAGAAAAGAAAAAGGTCCTTTTTTATTTTCATGGCTGCCCAAAACAATATAATCCTAGACAGGAGCATTTTTTAGATTGAATAGCTAAAGCGCAATTCATTGGAGACACTATCCGGCAAGAATGTTTCTGAGGGTTCCCTTTCTGCATCTTGCACTAAATTGGGAAGTACATTCTGTTTAGTTGTGGCGCCTTACCCTGTACAGAAGATTTTCTGTTGATGGACCCAATTGTAGCTGCATGTGATGCACTGCCACTGTTGCGTAGGGACACTGCAGTATACACAGCTTTTGATCCAACAGGGACAAGACCCAGGAGCAATGCTGTGAGGGGCCCAGTGTGGTTAGAGGTGGAGGCTGCCTAACACCAGCCTGCCACAACTGAGCTTTCTCCTCCCTGAAACAGCACAAACAAAACTAAGGCACTGTGCAGCTCTGATCCTTAACTGAAGTGTCACATCCAGTAATTCTGATACATCCTCTACACAATACATGGAAGAATGAACTTGCCACTTTGTATTTTGGAATTTCACCTCGCACAAAATTAGCAAGGAGCTTGTGTTTACTTGCAGTGCTCAACCCCATACAGGAGCTTTGCTGGTGGGGAAACCAAATTGTAGCTGTATGTTTTTCTGAGCTACCTTCATCTAGTTTACAGCTGCTGTTGCACACAGACACTATAGTATACATGGGTTTTGGTGCATTGGGGACAGACAGTGTCAGCAAACACATTGTGAGGACTGACCAGGATCAGGGTAGAGGCTGCCTAACACCAGTCTGCCACAGCCCTGCTTGCTCCTCACTGCAACGGCTCAATCACATCTATGGCACTCTGCAAACGTCCTCAGCTAAAGTGTCACATCCAGTAATTTTGATGTGTTTTGGTATTCCATCTCACAAAAAATTAACAAGTTCTGTTTAGTTGTGGTGCCTTACCATGAACTGGAGCTTTGCTAGTGGGCGAACCAAATTGTAGCTGCATGCTTCTCTGAACCATGTTCATGTGATGTAATGCTGCTGTTCGTCTTTTAGTGGGCTGGGGAAAGCAGGAGTGGCAGCGAGGGGGAGGGGAGGGGGCAACTGGGGGGGGGGGGGGGGTTCTAACACAAGCTGGACACAGGCCTGCTGCCTTCTGCCTGCAACAGCACGAATCCATCTATGCTATTCTGCAGCTCTGGTCCTTCGGTGTGAATCATGAATCTCATAGAAGTTATATACCTGTCTACATTTTAGAGAAGTGGAATTCAAGTTGATGCTAACTATGAAGAGTAGTAATTGAGTTTTAATCATACCCTCAAAAAATAATGTTTCATAATTAGTTTAGTGTTTGTTTGGAGGTGCATCTCTGCAGTCTCAGTACACACTGAAAACACCACACTACAATAATCCCTATCATATCATGCTTCTCGAGGAGACAAAACAAAATGGTGTAGACCTGTAATAATGTGGAATATCATACAATGACTTGTTTTGTACATTTTAACAGGAGAAATGTGGCAACAATCCATGTAGAGTGCACACAATCAAGGCAGTAGTGGAAAAAGTGGAAATTAGTATGAAAAATATTGCTACCTGTTGGCTCCATGACTATTCACATCATTATAAAAAGCATGCCAAACAAAAACCACAGCTTAAATATTGCAGCTATTCCATGGTCATCCAAATGACATCCTTAGCCACCTCGTCACTATGGATGGGTGTTTGGTGTATTACTATGACCATGACACAAACTTGTCTTGGTGTGGTGCAAGCAGCAAACAGGCAGAGTGTCAAATGAGCATATTCCCAAAATCTCTTGTTGAAGTAAAGGGGCAGCTGCTAAATGAAGAATCATGGGAATCTGTCTGAGGGTGTGTTTTACTCCTTGATGACACCTAATATAATTAGACATAGACATTTGACTATCAAATATTGCTCTGTATTCTCTTGACATGTTATCCAGTGACATTTCCCATTTCCTTCAATGAAGAAATCATTATGTAGCAATCATTTTCAGTATGACAATCAGACATTTTCATAGTGAAATGTTTCCTGAACAGTGAAACACAGATTTCTTCAAAATATCCAGAGAATTGCCAACACAATGAAATTCCTACAAGTCACATATTTACTTGTTCTAAATAAACCAATTTACACTTACACTACAGTAGTGACCAAATCTCAGTCATAAGTGGGGTAAGAAAACAATGGAACGTACTGTTACCGAAAATTGTTGTATCTCTAAGATAGGACTAAACTGCACTTCTTATATGCACATGATTTGTCAGTGATAAAAATAATTGCATTAGACCTACAATAGCTTAGCTATTATTTTCTTGTTCTTTGTAAGCGCTATGTTGACTCCTGATGAAGTCTCCTTTTGAGACAGCGCAAGGTTGACTCCTCAACATAACTTATGTCTGTTCTTTGTGTAGGATGTAATTCAATGATTTCTGTTATCTTGAGCTCTGCTGAAAAAAGTGAAATGACTTGATTTCAATAAATTGGAGCGGGTTTCATTAATGAATTGCTCATTTCCACATTGATTTATTCTTTCTTTCATTAAACTTTCTCAGTGTTGCTGGATCCATGTTTCTAGGATACACACTGGTTGTATGTGTGGTATCTGGATCAACTACTATGAGCCTTCAGGTTGCAGTTAACTGAGAAATTCTATGCCTGAGGCAAGTTCTTAATCATTATTGGCCTTGCTATGGCCTATGAGGAACATTTCCTCTCTCCAAAAACTGTTACCCACAGTTTTAATAGTAATTGTGGATGTACTTTGACACATTGAGCAGTGATTAGTTTGCACTTAGCTTCTACTGAATGCAAAGAGAATCTTCATAGCACTATGATTTTCTTTCTGCAAACAATATGAATTGCATGCGTATCATCAACACATAACTGTACACAATACAGATACATCAATATATAAATGTACAGAAGTACAGACATAATTTGATGCTTCACTATGCTATGTGTTTGTACAGCATATTATAATGAATAATTGTAGAATGTCTCTCAATCATAACAGCTAATAATTAGCATAACTGTCACCATAATGTATATGCCATCTCAGACAATCTTTGACAGCAACTGTAGAAACACTTTTCTAAGAGATTTTTACGGTATTTTTGAACGAATGTGTTTTTCTCCTCATTCTTTGATCACCACAAAAGTTTGTTGTAATATGTAATTCCACTGTGTAGGAAATCGTGCTGTAGTTTTTCTTTGTTTTTCCTACTGAGAAGTAAGCAGTGGCTAGATTTGGTTCTATATTCATCCTTTAGTGTCTTTGGGAAGCAGCCGGCCATGAAAGATTCATTTATGATTTGCACTAAAGAGTTTTTCATGCTGACTATGCAGTCCTTCAGTATGCACACAGGCACTTCATAATTTTTTAGACTGTGGTTAAAGCCGCATAGGGCTATAGTAGCGATGGGTCACAGCATCATTGTATTTGGCATATAGTTGTGTGTGTGTACAGGCTGTGTTGTCAAATGTTTGCTGTACTTAGCTTGGTACCTATGTTTCTGAAGTATTGAATTGCAATGTGTGCTTATTTCTTGGGACCATATATTGTGGTACCATGATACTTAAATGGCATGTTTCTTGTGTTTTTTTTCTACTGGTCTCCTCTTTGGTGAATTCCAGACTTCTCTGATTTTTTTTATGCCTTTCCTATAAATTTGACTACTTTCAAGATAATTTTTATGTTGGTAATGCTTTTCTATGTGTCTTTTTGTATGAATGGTATTAGTTACAAAATGTGGCATCATTTTATTTGTTTTTATGATGCTGAGATGTTTGAAGGCTACAGCTTTCTGTATCTCATTAATTACTCTGTTATTTTTGTTTTGTGTTTTCATAGCTCTTAGTACTTTAGGGAAGACTTCTTCAGACCTGAATTAAATAATCATATGAACTATTGAAGTTTCCCATTGATGCTGATCTCCAAGTACCAGTGTTTCCAAGTTTAATTGTTCATCTTTGTGACAGATTTGACTATTTTTAGCTTAGAGAAAACCCTTATACATGTGAGTATTTTAGTTTTGTTTTCTAAAGAGCGTAGTGTCAATGAAAACTATGCTGCTGGAACAGTTGCAGCAAAATTACTATTGTATTACTTTATTTCTGAGAAATTTCTTATACAAAGTGAATGCAAGGAATAGTCTTGAGTGGGATAAAAAGCAAAAACCATGCAGGACCTATCAAGAGGAACACAGTATGCTATCCAACAAAATGTTTTTCACAGTTCTCCCTGCAGCAGAATGTTCGTGATTTTGGAGACTGCCAGGAAGACCAACTAGTAAAGGTTTTGGAATGGCTCGAGGAATCATGTCATTGAACATGTTATGGCAAACCAACAGAAAGCCCAATGACAAAATACAAGATTAATAATTCCCCTCTGTATTTGTAACATGCACTATTTCAGTTTTTATGACATATTAATCTGTGAAACAGAACATGAAGCAAGTAGAGTCCATAGAGTTCTGGCAATGTGGAAACGAGAATCATCCACAACAAAAATGACAAACTGTTATTAAATATCAGTTGTAGAGCAAAAGACAGACAGTGATATGAACATGTGCATCTGCAGAAATTTTTCCAAGATGGTGCAAGATTCTAAATTTACTAGTTTTAATGTAACCAATTAAGTGGGTATGAAAATGTATTAAACCCCATGAACTAAATTAGACGAGAAGTACACAAAACTTACTGTACCTCAAAAGCTGGACATTTGGGTGTTTATCTGCTTAGTATTTTGAAGGCACATTAATTTTGCACCTAAACATTAAGCATATTCCAATAGTATATGCTAAAAACATCTACTTATATTATTAAGATTAATATGGATGACATCTTATGATTCAACTACCATATCTGAAATTACATCCTCTTATCATTAGATGTAGGATGTCCAACACATTATGAACTAAAGCTAGAAAATATTCACAAAAATGATTTATTTTGACTTGCATTGTGTTATGCAGAATTGGAAAATTAAAAACCTGATATAAGGAAAAAGTCAGAATAATAGAGAGAATCCTGTAGGATGACAACAAAATTGTCACTTTAATATACATCAGAGTGGAGGAACAGGAAATAAACTTTTACAAAAGTTTATTCAGCTCTGTTATTGTCTGTAAGACTTTGTTTGCTTACAAGACTTCATATCTCTTCACATTAATGGACTTATTCCGTTATTTTCATTAGTCCCATTTTTAGTGCAGGCTGGAATAACTGAATTTGAAGAAAATTGACTTTGAACCTGCATTTTTTTTGTTGAATAAAAGTGTAGCCTAGGGCCAATATCCCACTGGATGAATGTGGAAAACCTTCAAACACCATTGTCAGACTGATTGGTAGAATCAACTTTTAGCAACCTGTCTGCACCACGCTAATTCGTATCCCTTCAGTTTGTCACATTATTGTGTAGTATGCCAAATATGCCACATATGGGGCTGTGTTTCACCCACAGACAAAAGTCCCGATCCAGGAGAGCATATTTTTATGACCTTGGAATTTCATACTTTTCTCAACTAATATTTTTGGGATTAAGTATCAATTTGGGAATCCATAATCTAGCACAACTGTGTTGTTATTACTGTACTACAATAGCAATTTCATGTAAAACTGAGTGGAGAATCAATAGACCGTCATGGATTTTCTTTTCCAACAGACACATGGTAAACTATATCACGCACCAGATAACCAGATGGAGGGGTGTCATTACAGGAAATGTGAGTAGATGAAAGGCATGTATAACGCTGCCAAGTTTATGTGGTGGGAATTGGGGACAGCACCCATGCACCATGGTGTTAGACCAACTCCTTTCTGCAACTCGGTAAGTGCTGAATGAGGTATTGACAGAAACCGAATTCCAGGTTCCATAAAGATCTGTATCCATCTTGACCACAGATAAGCATCAAAATCAGAGCTACCTCAAATAATTGGTGTGCTTTTCTGTAAAAAGAGTGACAACTGCAAAAACCCAAGATACACAGTGATTATGTAGCTTTTGTTGTGGTAGGCAATGTTAAATCTGCAGTACCCAGATTCCAGGAGGGTGCATGTCTATGGACATGAAAAAAAATATTTTCTGTTAAGTAAGATAGAGACAACTTACAGATGATGGTGAAACAAATGTGTGTGAAGTCTTATGGGACTTAACTGCTAAGGTCATCAATCCCTAAGCTTACACACCGAGCGAGGTGGCGCAGTGGTTAGCACACTGGACTCGCATTTGGGAGGACGACGGTTCAATCCCGTCTCCAGCCATCCTGATTTAGGTTTTCCGTGATTTCCCTAAATCGCTTCAGGCAAATGCCGGGATGGTTCCTTTGAAAGGGCACGGCTGATTTCCTTCCCAATCCTTTCCTAACCCGAGCTTGCGCTCCTCTCTAATGACCTCATTGTCGACGGGACGTTAAACACTAATATCCTCCTCCTCCTAAGCTTACAAACTACTTAACCTAAATTATCCTAAGGACAAACACACACACCCATGCCCAAGGGAGGACTCGAACCTCTGCCGGGACCAGCCGCACAGTACAAGACTGCAGTGCCTTAGACTGCTCGGCTAATCCCACACGGCGATGGTGAAATATCAGTAAAGCATGTAATGGATGAAGAGTGAAAAACAACACAGTTTAGAAGTCCTCTTGAAACCCTGATGTGACACAGAAACAGGTTTTATCTTACGTGTTTCAGCTTGTATATTGCCATTTGCCTGTTATAAGTGTTCCCAAAAAGTAAAATGATCTATTAGTCATAGGTGTTCTGTCCTACAGCAACTTGCTGATTGTAATTTAAAAGGTGATTATGCCAAGGAACACGTGAGGCTGTCAGATGATGTTTGTCGCATTCCTTACATATTACTTTTGTAAAAACAGTGTTCCTTCAAAAGTCTGCAACTGTGTCAGTAAGAATTTAAATAATAAAATATGGTATGACTTACTGGTACATTTTTTTCAAGTGCTAGACATTACTGAAAATGCAACAAAACTCCTGAGCTGCATTGTGTTACGTATGCTAAAACATAACTAGGGCACCGTTCTATTATTTGAATTATTTTGGGTGTTGTTAACTGTGGTGTTACCAGTCATCCATAAGGCTTATTTGTTTTGGTAAATTAAATATTGAGGATTGGTTCCTCACAAAGGGAATAGCGTAGTGAGCTCCAGGTATGTGTGATGAGTGATAGGAATATCAGCATCAACACACTGGTATTACCACCACATTTCTGTTTTTTCCTCCTCTTGATGCAATGATCTGGTGTTCTCATTTATATTTCCCTTGAGTTAAGCAATCTCTGGAAGAATCCAGAGCTACCATATATGAGGGTGAGTCAAATTAAAACTTTAAATTTGTAATAACAAATGTAAATTTCACGCTGTTATCCTGTAAGTTGGTAAGTGTGCTACAAACAGCGTGCAGAATGGCCTGTTGGTGGCAGCATAGTGCAGATGGGCCACATACCGTTGCAGTACCAGTGTAAAAATGGCCACCCCACTTGCGACTTGCACCAGGGAAGAACAGCGTTCTGCTATTCGGTTTTTGCGTAGTGAAGGTGTAAAACCTATTGAAATTCATCGACGAATGAAGGTTCAGTACGGTGATGCATGTTTGTCATAGCAGATAATCTATGAATGGAGTAGGATGTGAGGTGTGACTTCAGTGGAAGATGCTCCTCGTCCAGGTCAGGCACAACGAATTGTGACTCCACAGAACATTGCAGCAGTTGAAGCCATAGTGAAGGAAAACCGCCAAGTGACACTGAATGACATTGCAGTATGTTTACAGATTAGCCATGGGTCAGTACACCACATTGTGGAGTTTCACAAAGTGTCTGCAAGATGGGTGCCACGGCACCTGACTCCTGAAATGAGAGAATGACATGTTGATGCTTGTGAAGAACTTCTTCGGCGCTTTAAACGAGAAGGTCATGGTTTCCTTGCAAGAATCGTTACTGTGGACGAAACCTGGGTTCACTTCCACCAACCAGTAAAGAAGAGAGCGAGCAACGAATGGCACCATTCCTCATCACCAAAACCACAGAAGTTTCGAACAGAACCACCAGCAGGAAGGTTATGCTGACACCCTTTTGGGACAAAAAAGGCGTCATTTTGGAACGTTACATGCCACTGTCACAGTGCATCGTACACAGATCTCTTAAAAAATCATCTGAAGCCTGCAATCAAATCAAAGTGACGTGGATTGCTGTCAGCTGGTGTCCTTTTGCAACACGACAATGCAAGGCCCCACACTGCCCATCCAACAGTTGCAACAATCACAGACCTGCATTTTGAGTGTCTTCCTCATCCACCATACTCACCAGACCTGCCCCAAGTGATTTCCATACAATTGGACCACTCAAAGACGCAATGGAAGGAAAGAAGTTCCGTTCTGATGAAGAGGTACGCCATGCAGTGCATGTGTGGTTGCACGGACTACCAAAAGAACTTTTTTCTAAAGGAATTTATACACTTTGTAAACTCTGGAGGACTTGCATTGAGCATGGGGGACATTATGTTGAAAAGTGATACAGCTTTCTGCCACTTCTGCACAATAAATAATATTTAATAAAATATTTAAGGTTTTCATTTGACGCATCCTCGTATATCTATGTATTTTGCGCTGTTCTGTTGATCAAAAATTGCCTAAAACTGTACGCAAATGTTAAGGTAGTTTGTGTTTTGTGTTGATCTACAGTCCTCAATAAGATCAAATCATCCTTGAAAACAATCAAAAACGTACTAAGAATACCTGAACATATCATTTTACCCTTGCTAATTATGGATGAGGTCTGTTCTATTTTGTTTCTTGAAAAGCATTATTAAACTTTATCAATTTTGTAAGCTTTCATATCCTTCTTATGAAGATATACGCTTATCATGACATATGAACGGAGTTTAAATCCAGTGACACATTCTGTTTCTGTGTGATGCTGTTATGATACAGTTTCTTCTCTTTACTAAAATTTAAGCTCCAAATCACTCATCATGCTGCATCTTAACCTTTCCGTTAGTAGCTTGTGGTAGATCCAATACACTGAAACGGTTTGGTGTGTTATTTCTGTAATCTGAATGCGAAGTACATTTGCAGTACTGTAGCGCTTAAAATTGTAACATGTCAACAGCAGTCGTATAGGGGATGAACATTGACAGCCAAGATTGCATAGCGCCAAGTGAAGCCCCAATTGTTATTATTATTTAATGCTCTTCTTTTAGTTAACTATGTAATGCTTCAATTCTCTTAGGGCATAAAACATCTTGCCAATATGATGCTCTAAAACAGACAAATGGAAATATGTGGGAAACGGTATCTAGTAACCAGACAAGTGGAGATGTGGGAGATTAGTATTTACTACTTGACACTGAAGTCAGCACAGCACTGGCAGCATGCTCACAACCTTTAAATTTCTGCTGACTGTAGCAGTATTGGAAGAATGTGGTGATGTTTCTTGAAAAGCATTATTAAACTTTATCAATTTTGTAAGCTTTCATATCCTTCTTATGAAGATATACGCTTATCATGACATATGCTTCTTACTTTTCTGCCTGACAAGTTACATTTGAAAAATATCTTATTGGCAATGAACTCGTGTTTTCCACACAGGCATAGCCAATCCTATAGATATTAGTACCACACGTTTTAGCTACCCATTTAACAATATCAGCTGCAGGTAATCGATTTATGCAGCACATAGTGCCTTGGCAGTGCAAGAGAAGCTTATTCTGAGTCTATAGTATTTGTGTGTGAGTGATGTAGTGAACTGTAAGTTGACATTTCGTGTTTGTATTTGTGTTGTGGACAGTGAGGACTGATGCAAACTAGGTGTTAGAGGTTTTATACCAATTTAATTACCATCATTGTCACACGACGTATTTGAAGAGAAAAGAGAAGAGACACGTGCAATCTTTACCTTTGGTTTAATAAGAAACTTGAAGTTGTCACTATCACTGAAATCCTGGTAATGAAGAACTGGTGCAAATGCCTTCCAAGGACATTACTGACGTTGAAAAAATTTATGAGACTTTTAGTGATGATTGAAACAAAAAATAAAGGGTGGCCACTGAAAACAATTATGCATCACTTCAGAAAGGTCAAGGGCAGGGACTTCTGTCGCATTACCAAAGATATTATGAACAACAAGGAACAAAACGTGAAAAACTGAAGGTCATATCAGAGTACATTTGGCGTGTTTTCCAAGTGGCAAGGGTCAGTTCCATGGCTGTGGATGATCTCAATACAAGGCTGTCAGCGTAAGCCTACACAAAGCTAGAGTGCTTAGACACAGGGGTCCATCATCATTGAAGTCTCCAAAGTTGGCAGACCAAGTGCAGTGGTCATTCACCAGCAGTCGCTACTGCAATGAGTGCTGTCCAACCCCAAGCAGCAGCAGGCTCCCATCACCAGTGCAGCAGTTCCACCAGTGCATGAGACTTGACCACATGCAGAAGCACCATCTGCAGTGGCAGTTCCAGCTACTTTCCAGTTACTCCTTAGTTATGTTTGGGATCCACCCATTATAGTTCTCAATGACACCAGGGAGCCACTTAGCAGTACAGTGATGCACATTGCTAATCAGTGTTTACTTCATCTCAGAGACATCAACTCATCCATGGCTAGTAGAATTATCTTTCTGAAGCCTTGACCTCAGCCAGATGCAATTGAACTATTGTTCAGAGACTTACTATTGTACATGCCAATGCCATCATTAGGCAAAAGACTTTTTACTGCACCACATGCCTATCTTCAATTTGTAAGTTGACTATTCTCCGTATAACTTTTTTAAGATGATGTTTGTTATGCTCTGATTCCCGTGCACTTTCCTGAATAGAATTTGTATGCATGTCTACCTCAAAGACACACATTGTTCGGTGCTGACGCTAAGAGCTACAACATCTGGCGACAAGGAAAAATAAGATTTTGAAACAGCTGTTGGAATTTGAGAAAATTTGTGCCTGTTTCAGATCTGGCTGTTACTCACAAGTATTTACGTGTACTAAGATGTTCTTATCACAGAATTCATGCAGAAGACAACTTCCTGAGTATATACTGTATTTCTTTTTGTGCAGTACTCTGCTTTCACTTTTCTTAGAATTAGTCATTACTTCAACTTTTACTTGTCATTGTTATGCCAGAAATGTCATTTATACAAGTTGCTCAGTTTCAGGCACTATAGATCCAAAACCATATGGATAGTATGAACAGAATTTTGGAGTTCCAATGAAACATAACTGCATGGCATCCTGCTACCCAGACCACGCTGAAGCATTCTAAATCTGCCTGTGTACCTAAGTTCCGAGAATCTGATGTACAGCAGGAAGACTGCACTGAGTATTTTGCACAGCTGCAGGCACATTTCTCAGTCCATTACATACAATGTACAGAGTGATTTGCTCATTTTCTTTCAAAACAGTTGGTGTTGAAACTCACCAGCGGTTTTGTAAACTGTTTCCTGCAGCTTGTACTGAGAATGTTACCTTTGACAATTTAGTAGCAGTTTTAGAGAAGCATTCTGATGAACAAATTTCTGTACCAGCTGCAAGGTTTAATTTTTTTTACATTGTGTAGAAAGCAGCAAACTAACAAACAATAGCCTGCATATTAGAGAGACTTAAGCAGACAGTGCAAAATGAAATGCAAATGTGGCAAATATTATAGTGATGAGAGTTTCATGATGCGATTGTCCAAATGTTTCAGACAGTTGTCTTAGAGCTCAAATTCTCAGACTCCCAGGTCCTATTCTCAAGCAGGTTGTCGATTTTTTGGATCACCAAGACATATTTGATATAGTGATGTTCAGGCTAGTGGCAGTAGTAAACAGCCTACGGATGCAAGTTATGTACTGTGGCCCAGTGCGAGCTGGCCCAGCCCGGCATGGCCTGTGCAATCAGGTCGAAGTAGAAAACACCTGCCTCTCACTAAGAAACCAATAAACAAAGTAATGTCCACAATGCTTCAACGCACGTAAGCGGCAAGCTTGTCCTTGTAGAAAGGCACAATGCTTTAAACATAGCAAACGTAGACACATTCAATCAGTCTGCATGCAAAACAATTTCAGAACAAGTAAGGTGTTTGTTCATTAGAGAAGCAAGATTATAGTGTGAATATAATTGTGTCAAAACCAGTTCCTGAGGCAAACATCGTTAAGTCTTCCAGTTCGAAGTCGGTAGTTGAATCAGTCACAAAGCCATAGAAATTGTCCTCAATCCAGAGAAAATCTAAGTTATTCATGTCTTTGAACATTTCTCAACAACATCTGCATATGCAAGTAGACACAGTAGCATTAGTCACTGTGTTAAACATATTAACAATTACGTTAGTCAAAACTTGTCAGAGTCGCAAACTGTACTGTCCACTTACAAAAGAGGTGATATTCCGAATCTTGGGATGTGTGCTCTACCTGCAACTTATAAAAAAGTAACTAAAACTGTGTCATTTGTGGTGCTATGCACAAAAGACAGTCCAAATATTTTTGGCATTGATACCTTAGACTAGTCTGGCTTGCAAATCCAGGAAAATGTTTTGTCAGTCAACACATTAATACCTAACAACATTTTATCTGAACTGAATTTTGGGGTCTCTTTCAAGACTCATTAGGCAAGACCAATGATTTTGAAGCTTGTATTACACTGAAAGCAAACGCACAATCAAAAATGTTCCAGGCACAGCCAGTCCTATACGCCATAGGTAGAGGGATGAAGAATGAAGTGTATTTGGCTGTCAAGACGGCAGTGAATTAGGCCATTAACGTCTACCAAAACCCAAAGAAACTCTGGTTATATGTAAAGACTGTCAATGAGGCAAATGTTAGTGTTCACACACTAATGGATGACCAAAGAATTGAAACTGAAGGTATCAAACCAAAATCAGAAATACTGAACTGCATTTTCAAATGACTAACGAAGATATATTTCTTCTTCCACACCAGTGGAAAGATGAGAGCTATCAAACAAGGTTGCAGGACGCAGTGGGATCTCTGTCAGATTGCATACAGAATGTACAGCTGAATTAGCTCCCATTTTCACTATAATATATCATACATCTCTTAACAACAGACTATCCCTATGATTACAAAAGGGCACAGGTCACACCTGTGTACCTGAAGGATAACAGAAATGATCCAGAAAATTACCATTCGGTCTCACTGACAGCCCATCTATTGTAGAATCCTGGAACATGTCCTGAGCTCAATCGCTACAAGTTACCTGAAACAAAATGACCTCCTCCATGTCAACCAGCACGAATTCCAAGAACATTGTTCATGCCAAATCTACTTGTGCTTTTCTCATGTGACGTCCTGATAGCCATGAATCAAGGAAATCAGATGACTGCGGAATTTATAGACTTCTGAAAAGCATTTGACCCAGTACCATAACAAGGTTTACTAACTATGAATATATTGAGTATCAAACAAAATTTTTGACACAGTTGAAGATAACTTGATAGACAGAAAATAGTATGTTATCTTGGATGAATAGTAATCAACAGAGATCAAAGCACTTCAGAGGTGACCATAAATGTGTGCTGGAACGTTTGTTGTTAATGTTGTATGTTAATGTTGTGGCAGACAATATCAAACCAGAACCTCAGACTTACCCCTAGTGATGCAGTTTTCTGTGTCAAGTGTTCTCTGAAAAAAAGCTACAAGAACATTCAGTCAAATATTTATAAAATTTTAAGGTGATGCAAAGATCAGCAATCTGCTTTGAATGCACAGAAAAGTAAAATAATGCTCCTCACAAAATGAAAAAAAAACATTGTGTACAATGGTTACAATATTAGTGAAACACAGTTAGTATTAATCATCTTGTACAAATACCTGGGTGTAACAATTTGTAGGATTATGAAATAAGTTAACAGTAAATATGGACCTAATGGAACGAAAAAATGACAAGAAAGCAGCACAGAAGACAATATCACCATGTAAAAAGACTGCGGAGGAACCTGTACCAGAGTGGACAGAAGATAAAAACAGCAGATTGCAAGACCCCAGGCAGAGGACAGCATCGAACAATACGTGAATGTTTTTCTTATGGCCGAATTCACTGCTGAAGAATACAACCAAGAAGAATTTCAGGGCCCCCCAGGAGGTAAAATGAAGACAGAAATGAAAAGAAGACTAGTGTTTGCTCTTCAAAGAATTAGCCGGGCAAGAAATGTGCCTCTCATAGAACTGAATAATTCATTAACTCTCCAATTTCAAAATGTACAGGGTGTAACCAGTAAGTTATATGAGATAGAGGTCCTTTTGAGTGACACATTGATGGAGATTTTAGTACCAGGGATTATAGACTTCCAGTTGATCAGCACCTTTTGCAGGCAAACAGACAGACGGAGTGGAACATGTACATGAGTATCAAAGGAAATCAGTTTTAAAAATGCATGCTGTATTGTAAAGTATTTTATTTTTTATGTGAATTAACAGAAATAAAAATTATAATTGCATATGAATATAGGTAATTCTGAATTGTTCTCTGAAAGTGTGGAAAATCTTCTGAACTGTCTCAGTAGTCAGTCAAAATACTTAATTATACTTGGGGACTTCAATGTTAATTTTAAGCACAACTCTAAAAAAGGGCAGAAACTGGTCAATCTACTAAAAACATGCAATATGGACATATGTGTAGAAGATATCACCAGATATGTCAGCAGAAGTGGAAGTACTACTGATCAAATAGTCATTGATAAATGTAGTTTTAAATTTCAGGTATTGGATATAGGCTTCTCTAACCATCAAGTAATTAAATTGACTGTAAAGGAATCTTATGAGGAAAGAGATATATTGAGAGAAGAGTAATTAATGATAACAGCATTAGGGTCTTTAAACTCATGTTAAAAAATGTAAAATGGAACATTGAAACCAATCCACCCTTTCTGTAGACATAAAATTCATCAAGTTCCTATCAAATTATAAATACTGTTATGATATTTCAATTTTCCTGAAAAGAACAAAAATAAACAAAAAATTCAAATCCATGGTTAACAAGTGAAATTAAAGAGTCATCAAAAAGTCATAGAATGCTATATAGCAAAGCAAAATAATATCTTAAAACCATACGTAAAGTGTTATAGAACGAAAGCACAGGAAAGTTATAGTTGCTGCAAAAAAGAAACACAATGATTCATATATCAGAAAAGGAAACAACAAAATGAAATCTGTGAGGAAAGTTATGAATAATAATACAGGGACATATGAAAATACAAGTGATAAAATCAACATAAAGTAAATAAATGAAGTTCTTGATCAACCACTTCTAACAGGTGATGATCATTATAATAAGATAGCGAAAACGTCACCACAAGTATATATAATCCAAAGACAAAGGTAACAATTCCAATAAATAAAAAGACAATGTTCCTATATCCCATAACACCTGAAATAGTACAAAGGGCTATCAGTGAAGTAAGGAGTGAAATGACCTGCAGATTTGTTGGTATCATTGACAAAATTATTAAACATAGTGCCGATAATGCTGTCTCTCAACTTGTGTACGTAATCAATGACTCCTTTGAAATTGGTGTGTTTCCAAGTAAACTTCAGTAGTCCCCAGTAATAACAGTTTATAAAAGTGGTGACAAGTTCGACATTAAAAATTTCAGACCACTATCACTATAATCCTCATTTTCGAAAATAATTGAAAGAATAATATATGACAGATTGCTAGACTTCCCAAACAAAACTAAATTCTGGTATAGGAACAGAATGGTTCAGAAAGGGAAATATACAGAAACAACTCTCTTCAATTTCCTAAAACTTGTTTAGAAAGCTATAGAGGACAAGGAACTGGTCTGTGGGTTGATTTCGAACGTTTCCAAAGCGTTTCATCTTATAAATCATAATCTACTACTGTCAGAACTATATAATTATGGTGACCATGATATTTCCTATTAGTGGTTCAAGTATTTAACTGATAGAAAGCAAAGAGTGAGAATTTCTCAGGATCATAATGTATGTCATTCTGAATATGAAAGAGTTAATTATGGTGTGCCTCAGAGCTTGTTAATGGAACCGTTGTTACTCTTGTAACAATTTTCAACAGCTGAAACTATATTATTTGCTGGTAATACCAGCTTCTTTATAAAAGGGAAGAATGATTATGAGATGCAGCAAAAGATCGAAAAAATAGGAGAAACGTCTGAAAATAGTTTAGAGATAATTGTCTGATTGTCAGTAACAAGAAAACTGTATGGATGATCTTCAACCATATAAGACACAAAAATAGCACCAATGTAAAATTCACATTGTCGAATAGCCAAATTCAGGAAAAGAATTACATAAAATTTTTAGTATTGCAGGTGGGTGAGCATCTAAGATGGGAAAACATGTAGAACGATTAACAAAAAAAATTAATAAGCATTGTTACATATTACGCATACTTAAAATTTGGTGCAACACTATAACAGTGCTTATTACGCATACATGCATAGTCTACTGTGGTATGGTATAGTATTCTGGGGAAGTACCTCTGTCACAAAGCAGTCATTTAAACTTCAAAAGAAAGCTGTAAGATTAATTAGTGATGTTGCTTACAGACAATCATGTAGAAGTACCTTTAAGGAATCTATATTTATATTTGAAATAATCTACTTCATTAAAAACCATCAACTTTCTGCTTTGAACAGCGAGACTCACAATTATCCAACAAAGAACAGGGGTGATTATCACAGGGATGTACACAGAAAATCAATATATCATGACAGTGTTGTTTACAAACCAAACATTCTTTACAGTGTTTTGCCTTACAACATCAAACAATTCCTGACATTAATACATTTTAAAAAGATATAAAAAATGTACTAATAAACAACAGCTTCTATACGATTAATGAATACCTATAATTTTGCTCAAATCTGCAGGTCTGCTCATAATCTATCTAAACAAAAATTCATAATTATCAGAGTATTCGTAGATAAAACTGAACTTCTTTCATCAATGTTTGTATCTCATTATGCACATGACTATAGTGCCATAAGTTACTATGCCTATTTCAGTAAAGTTGTCATATTTAATAGTTTTAGTAGAATCAATCACAGTGATCCACTAGCTTTTATTTGATCTGTATGTATGTATATAATTTTATAATCTGATTAAGCAGAATGATGTTTCTGTTATAAAGATGTGTTGATGAGAATGTTAAGATTTTGTACATGATGAAAATATATAGTATTTTATACTGTTTTGTGCTTTGAAAAGTCCAATATAATGAATGTGATAATATGTATGCTAAATAAGTAAATGCTTACATATGCGCAGCTGTGTCTGACACAGGTGGCAGAATACTGGGAAAATGCAATCAATCTACAAAGGAGAATGCTTATATGTCACTTGTGAATCAAATCTTAGAATATTGCTCAAGTATAAGCGACCCACACCAAATAGAATGAACAGTTGATTTGCAGTGTATACTGAGAAGACAGTGTGACTTGTCACAGGTTTGTTTGACTCATGGGAGAGCATCATCCAAATGTTGGATAACCTGAACTGACAGACACTTGAAGATATACAGAAGGTATTAACAAAAGTTTACAAACAAATGTTTAAGAAGATATGTTAAGGGGAGAATCTAGAGATATTCACCTTCCCTTATGTATCACTTATACAGGGGCTGTAAAAACAAAATAATACTAATTACAGCACACAAAAATGCATATGAGCAGCCATTTTTCCCATGCTCCATACTCAATTGGAACCAGAAGAAATCTTAACATGATACTGTTCTCTGTACCCACTCCCATACACTTCACAGAGGCCTGCAGAGTATATATATAGATGTAGATATGGCTATTACTTGAGTGTCAGATTTGTCATACATCGTACAGAAGCTGAACACCTTCACAATCTGTACCTGTTCTTTACAAAACTACAGCAGAATGGTATAAAGCCTAATTTTGATAAATGTGGATTCGTCCATACTCAAGTGGAATACCTATGCCACATCCTTATCAGTAGAGGCACAGGACTGATGCAGCACATGCTGAAGCAGACACTTACTTACCACTGGCAACAAACAAGAAGAAACTTTAAGGCTTCTTAGGAAAAGTAAGTTATTACTCCAAATCCACACTACATAGATCTGAGTTTCCAATTGGCAATAACTGCCTACTTCTACAGATACAGCACATTATCATCAATGGCTGAGCTGCAAACCTACCTTTCACACCAGCATTGGAACTATGCACAAATCACTTCCTCTAGCATCAATTACATGCCATCACCAGGGTCACTCTAAGCCTCCTGGAAAATGAAGACCACAGGGTTGCTATGCCTCAATGTTTCTGCCTTCTCATCCTGTAGATGCTCCATGGTGACTAGTATGACACCATTCACATGACATCAATTTGCACCATAACTATTGACTGGGAATCAAATGAGGTGTTAAGTGTAAGGCCACCACATACGCAAATTGCTACAACTACTAGGTCACTCCACAGCTCTGTAGCATAACCTGCTCCATGCCACAAGTTCCATGGGACCACTTTAATATGGAATTCACTGGAGCTTTTCTCAGCAAAATGTGACTAATCATCATTAAAAAAAAAAAAAAAAAAAAAAAAAAAAAAAAAAAAAAAAAAAAAAAAAAAAAAAGAAGAAGGTTCAAATGGCTCTGAGCACTATGGGACTTAACATCTGAGGTCATCAGTCCCCTAAAACTTAGAACTAATTAAACCAAACTAACCTAAGGACATAACACACATCCATGCCTGAGGCAGGATTCGAACCTGTGACCGTAGCAGGACTGAAGCACCCAGAAGTGTTGCCACAACTTAGCATCATTCATGCACTATGTAAATTTCAGTATGCGACACAAATGTATTCTTCAACTACTTCTATGCCAGAATGTCTTCTATTGCAGTCACTATACTAACCCAGATCTCAAACTCATAATTTTAAGGTATCTGTCAGTTCTAGGTATCAAGCAATAGCCCACAATCTATGTCTGCTGAATTATCTTCTTTCTGCCAGTCTACTAACAGTGATCTCATATTCACAGCCCCATTCCCTCTGGCCTCAGGTGGCAAAGCAGAAGGTTCTGTACGTGGCTTCAAACAATAACTTAAGAAAGAAATGTTTGTAGATAAAAACAAAGACAATACCATGCTGGGATTCCTCTCTTCATATCAAACCACTTCAATTCACTGGACGTTCCTGACCAATATACTCCACTTTGTTGGATCTCTTATGTCACATAGGGCATCAATCACCTCAGTCAACTCACCAATACTACTTTGTGGACTCCCTAGTGTGGGATTACACTTACAGCTGGTGCCAGGCTGGATCGCAAGTAAAGTTACTGCTCTCTGAGGTAAAGGCTAGTTGGGCAAACTTCCAATGCCATGCTCAACTTATCCTCTGCAATTCACCATAGCCCCTGGATTGGGCCAAGCCTCCTTCTCAATCTCCACAGTATAATCTTAGACTTCATCCTGGGGCACCAACATCCACAGGCCTTCTTAACTTCTACCCATTTACAGAGGACATCAAGGAAACCAAGGAGATGGCACCTCTGGCACCACTGCTGGTCTAGTACTTCAGAAAGCTTCCCAGCATGGCTGGCTGCTCCCAGGGCATGGTAGCAGGACGCAGTGGACAATATTGATGGGAGTGTGACAAAAGAATCATCTTCATATTCTGTATTGTGTTCATCCCTACAGCTGGCACCTTTGGCTCAGCTACCTGTACCACCTACCCCTTCACACTGCGCCACCACCAATGCCAGATGGGACAGTTTTGGTTGTACCGGGTAAACGTGGGGGAGGAATCTTATATCCTGTCCTAACACTGTATCTGGTTCTAGCTCACACACTATTATTGACATGATACAATTGTTTACATAAACAGTAGCCCGAGTGAGGAACCACACACAAGTCACTGTGGCCATCATTACTAGGTGCTCACAACATGTCAAGTGCTGCCCCAACTACAGCAGAATGACAAGATTATAGGTATCATATTATAAATCGTGAAACATGCTTTTGCCTGTTAACTTAGATACATTCTGGATTACAACACTGGAGGATTAGACTTTGGATACCTGATTATCTTGGTCAAATTATCTTGTTCTGTCTCTTAGTGAAATTTAACTTGAAATGGATAAATTATGAAACAAATTAACTTGCATTGTGATTATTAATTCAGTGTGTGGATATATCAGGTCATTAAAGATGTAGCACAAGTTCAGAGGGGTTAAAGGATGGCTAAGGATATCAGTGTTGTCCTTTAAAAGGAACCATCCTGACATCTGTCTTGAGCAATTTACAGAAATAATGTGACATCTAAATCTGGATGGCTGGATGCAGATTTGAACTGTCATCCTCTTGAATGAAGGAGGCGTATTTATCACAGTGGACAATAAACACGAATCCACCAAAATACCAATTCAAGAAGCATGTGAGCTTGTTTTGGCCCCTCATGTGGCCCATCCTAGTATATTTTTCCATTCTATAGTACCCATACTGAACAGGACTGATGGGGATACTAGATGTAGGAGGTCTGTCCGCAAAATTCCGGGACTTCATCCACAAAGGACATTAATAATTAAAGTCTTGTAATCCTGCCAGATCTACTGATTAATGACACCTTACTGTCAATGCCGCATGACACTTATGGCAGCAGGGTCTCTGGAAGCAGTGAGCAGCACATCATTTCCCGCCAGCAGGTCAGGAGGGACTATCAGCCAGCAGATTTAAGACCAAGCAGTCACTTCTGTTTGATAGCTAATGTGTTCTTCTCCACGACCAGCTGATATACAGATGACGATTCTGCACTATAACAGTGATATCAGGATATTCTTTGGACTTATCATGTTATTTGTTCATAGCAAGTGGGCCAGCTTGATACTTGAGTATAATGCCTACCATTATTAAGGTCTACTTTGGAGTACTGTGATATCATTTTGGTCAAATGATTGATTTCAGCTTTGTCAGTAATTCCCGTCATTGTAATTCATATTTTTTTGATTCTGATTGCTTTCATTTTCGGTCCTGGAAAATTCACAGGATCAGCAGCTCTTCTGAGCTATTCATAATGTATCCTGTGTTTCATTTTTTTCGATAATGTGTAGATAAATGAGTTTTGTGATATGAATTTGGTCCAATAACTTTTTTTACCAACATGTATTTTGTCACAGCTCAAATAGATTTTTTTGCACCTCCATAACTCAGACTCACAGATCTTGAAAGACTGAGTACGAAGTGTAACTGTACATGCATTTGTAGCCTAGTACAAGCACGAAGTTTAATTGCAGATACTGTAACTCATCTCAACCCATGATAGAGATGTGTGCTCATAAGGGTTGCCTCAGTTAGATCCAATGTAAGCAGAGGTTTTATGAGTGGCTAGATCTTTTAAAATTTCACAATCTGCCCAGAAAACGTTTTCTGATTATTTTTAAATGTCTATGATGGCCTCGATGAGGACCAACAAAATGCAACAGATGTTTCCCTCCAATCTTATTATAGTAAACAGGTATCATCCCGTGGCACTCTGCCAGTCACACTATACTTTATCTCTTGTATTTCAGAGGCAAAGTTTCCAGACTCAAAGTTTTTGATCATTACCTAATTTTTCTGTCTGCTTCACTTTACACCCATTTCAGAACTGCCCCGATTATCGTCACAAATGCCAAAAGTCGACACTATTTCCATAAGGGGAACATAGTGGACAGATGTCAAAGTGTCTGACCATGTGTTTCTACAATCAAGATTAACAATATCAAGAGATGTGATCCTGCAGTTGTTCTATGAAAAATATTATGTTTTTCAGAGAAATCAAAATGTATCTGTTACATTATTACTTGATACAGGTGCATCTGCCTCTATGATCAAACACCTGACAGCTTTCAGTATTGGTCCCTTACATTTGGACACTGTGGAGTCCCAAGTATGTGTTCATGAGCATAATGAAATTCTGTTGTTAGGCTAAATGAAGTTTTTGTGAAGTACACTCCTGGAAATTGAAATAAGAACACCGTGAATTCATTGTCCCAGGAAGGGGAAACTTTATTGACACATTCCTGGGGTCAGATACATCACATGATCACACTGACAGAACCACAGGCACATAGACACAGGCAACAGAGCATGCACAATGTCACCACTAGTACAGTGTATATCCACCTTTCGCAGCAATGCAGGCTGCTATTCTCCCATGGAGACGATCGTAGAGATGCTGGATGTAGTCCTGTGGAACGGCTTGCCATGCCATTTCCACCTGGCGCCTCAGTTGGACCAGCGTTCGTGCTGGACGTGCTGACCGCGTGAGACGACGCTTCATCCAGTCCCAAACATGCTCAATGGGGGACAGATCCGGAGATCTTGCTGGCCAGGGTAGTTGACTTACACCTTCTAGAGCACGTTGGGTGGCACGGGATACATGCGGACGTGCATTGTCCTGTTGGAACAGCAAGTTCCCTTGCCGGTCTAGGAATGGTAGAACGATGGGTTCGATGACGGTTTGGATGTACCGTGCACTATTCAGTGTCCCCTCGACGATCACCAGTGGTGTACGGCCAGTGTAGGAGATCGCTCCCCACACCATGATGCCGGGTGTTGGCCCTGTGTGCCTCGGTAGTATGCAGTCCTGATTGTGGCGCTCACCTGCACAGCGCCAAACACGCATACGACCATCATTGGCACCAAGGCAGAAGCGACTCTCATCGCTGAAGACGACACATCTCCATTCGTCCCTCCATTCATGCCTGTCGCGACACCACTGGAGGCGGGCTGCACGATGTTGGGGCGTGAGCGGAAGACGGCCTAACGGTGTGCGGGACCGTAGCCCAGCTTCATGGAGACGGTTGCGAATGGTCCTCGCCGATACCCCAGGAGCAACAGTGTCCTTAATTTGCTGGGAAGTGGCGGTGCGGTCCCCTACGGCACTGCGTAGGATCCTACGGTGTTGGCGTGCATCCGTGCGTCGCTGCGGTCCGGTCCCAGGTCGACGGACACGTGCACCTTCCGCCGACCACTGGCGACAACAACGATGTACTGTGGAGACCTCACGCCCCACGTGTTGAGCAATTCGGCGGTACGTCCACCCGGCCTCCCGCATGCCCACTATACGCCCTCGCTCAAAGTCCGTCAACTGCACATACGGTTCACGTCCACGCTGTCGCGGCATGCTACAAGTGTTATAGACTGCGATGGAGCTCCGTATGCCACGGCAAACTGGCTGACACTGACGGCGGCGGTGCACAAATGCTGCGCAGCTAGCGCCATTCGACGGCCAACACCGCGGTTCCTGGTGTGTCCGCTGTGCCGTGCGTGTGATCATTGCTTGTACAGCCCTCTCGCAGTGTCCGGAGCAAGTATGGTGGGTCTGACACACCGGTGTCAATGTGTTCTTTTTTCCATTTCCAGGAGTGTATAAACACATGATCATGAAGTTGTCTTTGCTTGTGGTCACCAGTCTTTCTGTAAAAATTGTTTTTGGTCTTGCTTCCTATTCGGTTTTGGGTTTCCTATTCAGCACACTGTAAATACTATGTAGCTTTCACTGCCATCTGAAGAAACTGAAATTTTTTGTTTTAAATTTGCATTATTGTTTCAGTCTGGTCTACAGACAGTCTAGACTTTTAGTCACACATTATTCCAAAACAAGGTACGGTCAATCCCTTTTACCTACTGCCCAGTATTGTATCTCTGTTAACAGAAAAATTTTGTAATGGCCTACTGGCTCCACAGGAATAGTGATTTATCAAGTAACAAAGTAACTTCACTTTATAGAAATTATAAAGCTGAGTTACAGCAAGTTAAGGACATAATAATGTTACTTACCAGACACTTTATTTCAGACTTTTATTAAAACCCATTGATAATATTTTAAAACCACCAGTGGGCAGCAGGGACCAGATTGACTACAACTCTTCTACAGTTCTGCATTTTTTAAAAGCCTGCATTTCCATTGGGCCTTTATGATAAAGTGAAACTGGAATTAGACAAGTTGGAACAATAGCAGGTGCCTCTGTCTAGTGGTTGTACATGACCCTGGTGGCGCCCCTTGTCTGTGTGACAACTTCACAAGTTAGCGCCCAAGAGGAAGTAGATTCCCACCTTTTACTTCAGCCTGATTAATTATTTTCCAATTTAACTGGTTGCCACTTATATTCAAAATCTGACCTGGCATGGGTTTGTTTTCAGTTTCCATTGGCAGAGGAGCTGAAGGAAATCTTTGTATTAAATATTCCTTTTGGTCTTTGCTAGTGTAATAGGTTACCATCTGTGGTCATGAGTCCAGATGGTATTCCCTCAAAAAATTTAGAGGGACTGATAGTAGATATTTCTGAGTGTGTCAAATACCTTGACAAAACCCTGGTTTTTCATCAGGTTTTTATGACTCTGTCTGAAAAGGATCTTAAGTGACATTTTGCTAAATGATCATTTATTTCAGGTTACCATTAGTTCTTAGTAAGAGTCCCACACAGGAATATGTCAAGGTAATCAAAATTGTGCTTGTTCCCCAATGTGTGAAGGATATCCAGGTGTTTCTTGGCAAGATTACCTGTTTGCCAAATTTATTCCTTGGGCAGCTTCCATTGCCTATGATTTGAATCAGTTTCCTTGTAATGGCATTCCATTCCAATGGTCCACAGCTTGTTAGCAAGTGTTCAAACTATGAAATCTCACTATTGTTAGCCCCTTGCTATGTGATGCATCACCCTTGGTTGTCATTGATTCTGGCAATAGACGCATCTCTTCATGGAAATGGGGTCATTGTTTCTCATACATTTCCAAATGGTTCTCAGAATCTTGAACTGTCCGTTTCTGAAACCCTAGTTCAGGCTCAAGAAAATTAGTCACAATTCAAGAAGGAAGTACGGAATATAAATTTTTGGACTGTATAAAGTCTTCATTTTTCTTTCTAAAACTAAGTCACCGAAACAAGCCTCTACTTGCTTTGTTTTGGTGAAGGTTATATTGGCAGAACAAATGGCTCATCATACTATTTTCATCGGAAGTTCATTACTTTTGAAGTTTTATGTAAATTGTAGGTGGAGGGGGGTGGGTGGGGGGGAGGACGAGAAAGGAAAGGGAGTGGGAGGGACTCATGATGGCAACTGCTTCAAGACTTTATGCATAATCTGCAGCACCAAGCTACAATGTATGGTGGTGCAGGATTTGAAGTCAGGATCTTTTGCTAACTAGGCACTTGCGTGAACCACTATGCCATTCGGACACGTTGTTCAGCGTAATTGCACAGACTCCCTCAGTATGACCCCTGATGATCCACATTCCCACCTGGCTCCACAAGGCACCATACGTTCCTACAGCTGGGTCACCTCAATGGGCTATGAAACCACCACCTTCAGTGTGAATGAACAGCCACGTTCAGCCACCTGCTGGAATCTGAAAGAAGCGAGCATGGAGGACATGGATGGGGACTACGGATATGTCATGCTAGGTAGGTATTTGGGTTGGCTGAGGGGCATACCGAGATAGACCGTGTGGGTGTGACAAACATTGTGTCTGGGTGGCAACTTGGGTAACGCTACTACATAGTAAGCAGGAGATCCCAGGTTCAAATCCTGGTCCGCCACACATTTCCGCTCGACATAAAGTCCTGATGCAGCTGACATCATCAGTTGCTTCCTCCTCCCGTCGCCTCCTCACCCTCCACCATGAATTTACACAGTATGTATCACAGATGCAGATTCTGGGTGATGTCTGTTCAGACACAAAACGTTCATATATTTTTTTTAAATGTTGCTTATGATGAGCATTAGCTGCCAATGGCGCTGTCAAGCACAGATCTTCTGAAGGTATTCCTGCAGTTCGTTACAATTTCTTAGTGTTGTGATGTCTGCGTAAACGACAAAATTATCCGTGAACAGCCTCATAGAGACTCCGACGTTATCCTCTATGTTATTTATAAAAAAAATTAACGTGAACAGTAATTTTCCTAAAACGATTCCTTGGCATATGGTCGAAGTCACTTTCACATCTGAAGATTTGTTTCCGATAAAATGACATGGTGTGTTCTATTTGATATGAACTCTTCAATCCAGTCATAAAGTTGGTCTGATACTCTGTACGCTGGAGTATGATTCATTAATCAACAGTACAGAGCAGGATCGAAAGACTTGTTACCTTTCCGTAGCTAAACCGATTTTGATGAAACTTGGTGTGGAGATAGCTTGAATGCTGAGGAAGAACTCATGCGCCTATTCGTCATCACCGATTTCATTCATATTTATGGTGTATTCAGGGCTTGGCCAGAAATGAAAGTGACAGAAATGGAAGCTCCAGATGGACAACTGGATAGAGGAAATAGTAATTCTGGCGCGGGTTGGGCGAATTATGAGCTATTTATGTTAGTGTAGCTTCCATGCAGCTGTTGGTGTAGTGTTGGGCCGGCCACAGCGTGCCGAACTCCACGTGTGCAGCATGTGAGGCCTGCGTGTGTGCCAAGGGCCGGCCTGTCATTCTCATTTGCTCGGTCCTTCTCGGAAGTACTCGGAACAGCACATTTCTTTAACATTGCGTTGTGGCAGTTTTCAGTCGTTACATGTCTCTGAATTCGACAGAATCGTAATGTCAGTGCTGATTAAATGTTGTATAAATAGTTCCACGGAAAACGGTTACATATCGAGTATAAATTGTATAAAATGCAATAACTACATCACGAAATGTATCAGGTTATGTGCAGTGTCGCAAAAATGGATTCATGCGAAGTGTTTCGCGGGAACGGAAGAGTGGGACGCGAAATGTGACTGTGGCATGGAATACTGCGATCTACTAACGGTAGCTTTGCCAAGATACAACAACTGCATAGAAGAAAGTGTTACTGCATTTCTTCAGCAAGACCTTGTGCTTGCAAATCGTTACGTAAATAAGTTAGAGGAGCTGATAAAGCAACGGAAAGCTGACGATTTAAAAAACGAGTGTAATGAAAACACACCGGCAACTTTCGTTTGAAACAAAACTTCTGCTCTTAGTGAACGAAATCTTTCTGACGGTATGAAACCGTCAGTAAACAGAGTGCAAAGAAAAACGGGTAATAAAGACAAGACAGGACGAAATGTGAACTCAAAAAACAAGACAAGTGAAAGTGAATCTAGATCATCTATGTGTTCTAACGAGAGAACTTCAAAGAGTACCATAAAACCAACTGAACGAAGGCACTTGAAGAACAACAAATATCAATTCCGCATATTAGGTGTCGCACAAATAATAAATGATCGGCAGTCCCAATTTAGAGTAACAGGCAGTGTCAAACCTGGCGCTCCCCTTAGTGAAATAGTAAATAATTGTGAAAACTTAGTTAAGACTGGAACATGTTGTGTGGCAATAGGTGGAGCAAATGACATATACAAAAATGGAAGCCAATTGCCGGCAAGGGCACTTCAAACAACTCTAAAAAAGCTGTCAGATCTAAATTTAAAGGTTCTCGTTGTAAGTGTGCCACATGGACATGATCTAATTCAGGAATTATGTGTAAACAAAGAAATAAAGTCATCAAATAATAAATTTAGGAAGATCTGCTGTGCTTTTAAGAGAGAAATTATTTCACGAGGCATGGACAGCACAGGAACTATTATGGAAAAAAGATGATGGGTGAAAAGATACTAGAAGAAATAGGCCTTATATCAATAGAAAAGTTCCCTAAAATCACACTCCAAAAGCAGCTAGTATAAACAATCAATCAGCATCATCCATTTCAAGTAGGAAAAGCAACAGAAACAAGAAACCTGTGGTACAACAGGATTTTTGGTATCCAGCCTTAGTGAAAACTCCAAGTTAACAGTGTTAAACGAAAGGAGAAGTACCATCGGTGTTCACTCCCCTGTTCTAAAGATGATGACTCTAAATGTGCAGTGCCTCAGGAACAACTATTGTGAATTCGAAATAGCAGTAAGTAACACCCAACCTGATGTCTTGTGTATTACTGAACGCTGGTGTAAGGAGCATGAAATTAGTAGTATTCATATTAATCCATTTAAACTGGCAAATTATTATTGTATGAAAATTGCAAAAGGTGATGGAGTTGGTATTTACCTTAGACAAGAGTTAGAATTTGAAAAGAGATGTGAAGCAAAGAACTTAAGTACTGAAAAATTTTTTGAAGCAGGTGCTGTCCAGCTGATGAAAAAAGTCATAGTCATAACAGTGTATAGGTCACCATGTGGAAACATAGAAGTCTTTTTTGATAAATTAGAATTGTTGCTAAATACTTTTTACAAAAAAGAAATTGTGATTATTCTTTGCCGTGATTTCAATATTAGTCTTTTAGTTTAACGTCAACAAAAAAGGCAATTTTTGGACATATTAAAGAGTTTAAACATGTCAGCACACACAAACAATTCAACTAGAATAACAAACACCTCCAATAGCCTCATAGATAACATTTTCTCAAATATGTCAACAACTGACATAGAGGTAACAAACATTTATTTAGGATTGTCTGACCACAATGCTCTCACCTTTGAAATCCCTTTAAGGTCAAAGGAAGATAAAGGTGTAAATAATATTTACAAAAAAACTTCTCTGTGGAAAGCTGTCATCAGTTCATAAGTATCTTAGAAAATGAAAATTGGTTAGATGTTATGAATTAAACAAGTACAGATGAGGCATATAGTGTATTTGCATTGATTTATATGATGAACTTTGACATGTGTTTTCCAAAGAAACTGACCAGAATCAGATGTACTGGACACATAAAGTCAAGTTCTTGGATGTCTCTTGGCATTAAGAAATCATGTGAAAACATGAAAAAACTGAATTCAGAGTTGAGGGACTGTGCAGATACTGATTTTATAGAATATGTAAAAAGGTATAGGAAAATATACAGCACATCAATTGCAAATGCAAAGTTACTAAGTAATGACATGGAAGTAAAACAGTCCAAAAATAAAACTAAAATAGCATATCAAAGATAAGAAAATTATTCTAAATGATGAGGAGACTAAAATGGTAGATAAATATGCCATGCCTAATTATATAAATAATTACTTTTTAAATATACCCCAGACATTAAGCAGGAATTTTGGGGAGCAGATTAAGTTGGCAGCACCCAAGACAGCCAGCAGTATGATGGCAGTCCCAGCAAACGAAAAGGAAGTTTTAAAAGTGATTAAAAGTCTGAAGTCCAAGATGTCAGCTGGAGTAGATGAGGTGCCAATAATACCAGTAAGGAAAACAGCTAATCAATTAGCGAAACGATTGGCACACATAGCAAACTTGTCAATGGCTGAGGGCGTGTTTCCGCAGAAACTGAAAATTTCTGAAGTCGTTAACCTGTTGAAAAAGGGTGATAAGCTTAAAATAGAAAACTACAGACCTGTCTCACTTCTCCCAACTTTCTCTAAGGTTTTAGAGATACTAATGAAATATAGGGTCACACATTATGTTAATATCCACACTCTCATAAACAGTAATCAGCGTGGATTTCAAGCTGGGAGAAGTACCGAAACATCTGTACTGGAATACACAAAAGAAATAATCAGTAAATTGGGAGAGGGAGAAAGTGAAGTCGGGATACATCTAGATCTGTGAGAAGCCTTTGAGACTGTTGACCACAGCATACTTTTGGAAAAGCTTGAAGCTATAAGTATCAGAGAACCGGTAAAAAAGTGGTTTGAGTCGTATCTGGAAAAGAGGAGGCAGGTTGTAGAAATTACAGCACCAAATATTAACCAAAAAATTAAACTAAGATCAGATCCAAGGGAGGTCACAGTAGGAGTACCCTAAGGAAGTGTATTAGGCTCCTTGCTGTTCCTCATTTACATTAATGATATTCAGGTGTCAGAGAGACAAGCTAGAATCATGTTATTTGCTGATGATACTAGTTTAATAGTTAGTGATATGAAGCAGTCATTGCACAGTACTGTGGACCATGTTCTATAAGATATACAAAAATGGTTTAGTGCATACAAGCTAACACTGAATGCAAAAAATCTAATTATGTGCAATCTGGGGAAATAAGTGAGCATGACGACCTAAATCCCATCATGGAGGGCAAACAACTTGAAAGAGTACAGTGTGCAAAATTCCTGGGTCTGCACATTGATCAGAAGATAAACTGGAAGGACCATGTGGTGAGCTTAGCACTAAAACTAAATTCAGCATGTTTTGTACTTAGAATAATTTCAAGAGTTTGTAGTAATGACTGTACCAGATTAGTATATTTTGGCTATTTCCAGTCCATTGCTTCCTATGGGATAGTATTCTGAGGAAAAACAAGTTGCCGTCCTAACGAGATTTTCAGATTACAAAAACGCGCTATTGGGATAATGACCCAGAGCCCACCTCATACACATTGTAGGCTCCTTTTTAAAGCATTGAAAATTTTAACAATTCCATCACTAAACATTCTGAAATGTCTGTTGGTGATCAAAAGAAATCAGGACAAAATGAAAACCAATACAGACTACCATAATTATGTTACACCACAATGTAAAGTTTTCCACTTACAAGCTGTACCAAGGACCCAAAGTCAGAAACATGTATGTAATCAAGGCATCAAACGTTTTAATGTACTACCAAAACATATCTAAGAGCTGGAAAATGAGAATAAGAATCACATGCTTAAAAAATGTTATTACAGTGTAAGTGAATTTCTATGCTTAACTGTATTAGAATATAAAGAACCACATGCTTGACAAATGTTATTACAGCATAAGTGAATATCTCTGCGCAATTGTATAAGAATATATGTTTAAGTTAATGTGACAAATGAAATTACATCAATGAATATGTCTGTCAAGCACATAAGAAGATTAAGGACCACATGCTTCACAAATGTCACTACAGTATAAGTGAATAGCTCTGCTGAACTGTATAAGAATATATGATATCGTAAATGTGACAAATGAAATCACAAGAAGGAATAGGTCTGTCAAGCACATAAGAAATTATGTAATAAAAACACTTATTAGTTGTATATTGTATTAAACATAAGATAGATTCATATGAATTCACCATAGAAAAAAATTTTGGAAAGATAATTTATAGTTGTTGAAATGTATCCTGACAAATCCTATATCGCAAATGTAATCATTGAGATGACAATAAACAAATAAATAACTAAAATAAAATAAATAGATTAGTCTCTCTCTTTGTTCGTGGTATGAACGATGTTCACAGGCCCAGCGGCTCTTTGTATAAAAACAGCAGTCTACTTATCTATCGTCACAAACCTTTAAAGTGAATGGGAATGACAAAGGAGAGGTATGAGAATTCTCAGTTCGCATAAGCGAAAGGTAGCTACTGCATATTTGCTATGAAACGACACCACTATACCATGCAGATGGAATTTAAAGATTTAGTTGACAATGAAAAAAAAATTACAACAATCGACAGACGGGATTCATTGCTCTGTACATTAAAAAACACTATGTGCTAAATTTACAGGCCTGGAGCACATGACGATTTCTGGTACGAATAACAAAATTTCTGAAGTTGCATGCATTGTTCCATTGACAGTGCAGCAGTTTTCGATGGAACTGATCAAAGAGTATGGAGACTTGATTCGTTACTGCAAAGTTTGTTGGTTAAGACAAGGAGCATGCCTGGAAAGATTTTCTTATTTAAAATCGCTGTTATTGAATATATGAAGGTAAAAGGAGTATGGGAACAAAAATTAGAACATCTGAAATGGACTACCGACTTAATATTTTACGTGAAACAGACGGCACATTGCTAACAGTAAGATAGTGCAAGATAATTTCTTTCTGATTTGATGGGGATACATTTAAAAAGAAAATCGCATTGTAGAAGGGACACATTCTGACTGCAGTCAAGTTCCCTAAGATCACTGGCATTAAAGATAATGCAAGATTTGAAGAATTTATTGTTACCTTGAAAGATTTACAAGGATAGTTTTGTAAAGATTTTGAGGACACTGTCAGTCTAACATCTGCTTCCAAGCTGCTTTCGAAACCGTTTGCCGTTTCCATTGAAATTGCCCCCGCGCATTTGCAGATGTAACTGAATCACCTGGAAGGTAATTCTAGTTTTAATGACAAATCTTTTTACATTACATTCGTCAGGTAGAGTTTCCAAGTCGCCATAATGACGTTGCAAAAGTGCTACAATATTCTGATCAACATGTTTGTGTGAAAGACAAAGAAAAATTATGATAATAAATAAATCACGATTACGTATCTGCCTGAGTGCGAAACTTGAAATTGTCTGTCTGTCCGTATGCCGAATGTTTGCACCAGATAAAACTTGTATTACGTCTTCAGGGCGCCAAAAATAATTAAATAACACCAAAAATTTGTTTTGTTTGTGACCTATGTTATTAGGAAATGTGAAATGTAAAACCGAGTGGTATGGAGCCTGCCATTTAAATGCGGCGCATTCGCAAGTTTCCCTTCTTCCTCCTCCTGGCTTTCTACAGCATGGTGTGACGGTGGGGGAAATGTGAAGAGGGACTGTGCGCTTTGTCACTCGTGCCCACGTACGGCCCACGAGTTGAAATCTTGGTCGCCACTGACGAAGTGGAAAGAGTAGAAAATAGTAATCGGAGAAGCTTGGCGTCGAGTGATTATGCGGAAATATTTTTTCAGTTTTTACGTTATTTACGTTTCAGATAAACGGAAATAAAGCTCAGTATATTGTATTTATTAATATTTTCGTAAAAGACACGAATAGGAAAGAAAAAAGGAAATTTGAGCTTGCAAATAAATTTTCAAAAGAGGATTGTACTTACATCCTCCGTCAGGACTCTGTAGATAGCTTTCCAAGAAGAGATTGCAGTTAAACCATACAGATGAAAATGCGGCGTTTATAACGTGTGCAAGAGGCTGATAAAATTACTGCTTCCCCAGGATTTACGATGCATATCAGCCCAGCACTTGTAAATCATAAACTGTACGATAATGAAAGTATGTATTCGGTGATATGGTCAAGTATCTATTCCAACATGAAGTATACATTGAGGCTGAGGAGTTAAGTGTGTATATCCGTGTGAGTATTTGCGCTACAACAAAGTCTGGTAGTACTACTTCTATAAACAGAAACTCCATGCGAGCGGATTTACAGATGACATTCCTAAGCCTAGTAGACTTCCAGTTTGTTTGTGTGAAATACAGGTTGCATTTAAAGCACATAAAAAGCTTTGCTGAGTAATGAATAATGTTGATGTATAAAAAGCAGAATGATAATGTTTTATTGACGATGGTTATTTGTTTTCCACAGATCATAAAATAAAAAATGTATATTAACAATGTATACAACTGTATATAATAAATTATATTCATACATGTTGCATTGTGTTTAATCCCCTTATACAATACCCCATGAGGCTTAACAGTTGTCTGAGCGAGGTGGAGAGTGGTTAGCTCACTGGACTCTCATACGGGAGGACGAAGGTTCAGTCCCGCGTCCGACCATCCTGATTTAGGTTTTCCGTGATTTCCCTAAATAACTTCAGGCAAATGCCGGGATGGTTCCTTTGACAGGGCACGGCTGACTTCCTTCCGATGAGACTGATGACCTCGCTGTTTGGTCTCTTGCCCCAAACAAACCAACCAACTTAATAGTTAAAATGTTGGAGGAGAGACGTAGTAGTTCACACATTTTCTGTGCCAGAGAGAGAGTTTACAGTCTGGTCGCTGCTGCTATGTCGAAAAGAACTATCATATTTTACATGAGATGATATTTTACACTGAAAGGTCTGAGATTTATATTTTCTGTTACAGCTTCTCTCAGTTTCTTCTAATATACGACCACTACCTTCCTGTCACATTCCTACAGTGGTAGGAGGAATCTGTGACACGTTCAGCTGTGAGGACGGTAGATTTCCGATGAGGTGGAGAAAAGATGTTTGAAACTGTAAGAAAATAAGCTTGAGCTGTAGGAAAAAGAAATGTAATAATACAAGATTTAGAAGAACCTACTGAAATGTAATTTCAAGAGTGAGATGGTTGATTGACAATTGGTAAGACAAACTTACAGCTGATCTTGTACATCGAGGAAGAACTGACAGCCACTGCGACATTCCAGACCGTTGTTCAATCAGAGCACCAGTTTTAACGTCAGCCACCCCAGAAATACGTGTTTTTTTCATTGTGGTTTTAGATGCCTTCTTGCTGATTTCATCCAGTATTCTTCCTCCCATCTCACTGTCATCTCGATGGGTTCTCAGCCTTCACGGAGATGAAATTGATAACTTGAGAAATCATTAAACGTAGCACACACATTGTTAAAGAGTATGTCAGTGGACTCGTCATCTTACCAAGAAGCTGAAGCATACATAACAAATACGTATAGCTATCGAACAGGTGAACCACACCAGGTGTTTATGGGAGCGTAGAGACTAGACTTCAGGAGCACTGCCCATATATATGGACAGTAGAGTGCAGTAGCCAACACAGTACAGTATAGCGTTATACCCAGATTTGGTTTCGGTCAGGTTGGCTCAAATGGCTCTGAGCACTATGGGATTCAACTGCTGTGCTCATAAGTCCCCTAGAACTTAGAACCACTTAAACCTAACTAACCTAAGGACATCACACACATCCATGCCCGAGGCAGGATTCGAACCTGCGACCGTAGCGCTCGTGCGGTTCCAGACTGTAGCGCCTTTAACCGCTCGGCCACACCGGCCGGCTTCGGTCAGGAGAATACAGTGACAGTGGGTACAGAATATTGTGCTGTACCCAAATACGTACGTGAACGTGGTTGCAGTAAATACCACATTTAGACAGGAAGTGTAATTAATACAGCACTGTACTCAATTACAGCTCTAGACATGGCAGTACAACGCCTAGGATGGGCATTGGAGTATAGAGCTGTATCCGAAAACAGTTTCGGCCGAGGTAGGACAGCAAATTAGCCTTACGATAAACAACTGTAACTGAATGTGGTTGCAAAATCATGCGACCTGGGTAGGGTGACCCTCGTGAGGGGCAGTAACGCCCCCCCCCCCCCCCCAATCACCCGCCTGTTCCATGCCACAAACGCGTTGTGTGGTTCATCTGATCAATACATACACATGTTTGTGATTCGTCAAGTATGCATCAACTTCTTGATAATACGGTGAGAGCAGCTGCCAAACAATTTCAAAATGTGTGTGGTACCTAAAAAATTACTCAGGTTATTATGTTCATCATTCACAAGCCTGATAACCATGTCTACTACATGGGGATGAAAGGTGATAGCGGGAGGAATACCAGATAAAATCAGCAAGAAGGCATTTAAAACACTCGTTAATAAAACCTAAAACTGGCGATGACTGATGTTATAAATTGTTGCTCTAATGGAAAAACTGTTTCGAATTACACAGTAACTGTCAGTTCTTCCTCGATGAACAAGATCTTCTGTAACTTTGACTTAGCCATTGTCAGTCCAGCCAGCTAGTCCTTGAACTTACATTCCAATAGGTTCTTTTACATTTGTTTCAGTTTTTTTCCTATTTCTCATGCTTTTTTGCTTATAATTTCAAACATCTGTTCCCACCTCATCGGAAATTTACCTTCCCAACAGCTGAATGTCTCACAAACTACATCCACTGCTGTAGGATTATGATAGGATGGTACTTGGTAATGGTGATATTGTGGAAGAAACTAAGAGCACCTGTACCAGAAAATGTAGCTCTTAGATCTTTCAGTGTAAAAATCTCATCTCAGTTAAAATGTTCTAAGTCTCTCGCACATATCAGCGGCAACTGGCCTGCAAAGACTCTCTATGGCGAAGAAAATGTATGAAATACTAAAGCTATGAAAATAAATAACAACTGTTAAAAATATTGTCATTCTCTTTTTTCTACACCAGTCCCACTCACCAATCAACAATACTTTCGAGTAACTGATTTTTATGTTTTAAATTCAGCATATATTCCACGCAAACGAATTGAAGCTCTAACAGACTTAAGAACACTGTCTGTTGACTTTGCCTGTATGGAGTTTCTGTCTATAGGAGTAATACTAGCAGAGTTTAGTACAGCACACATAGACACATCTATATACATACTTAACTCCTCATTCTGACTGTACACTTCATGTTCCAATAGATACTTGACAGTATCATAGCAGAGACTTTATAGCTGATGGGTAGTAAGTCTTGACACTGCAGATTACTAGTGGATGGAATTCTGCTGTAAATAGTAATTTGTGTGAAAAATCATTTAAAAATGCAGTGCCAGCCCAGACAGGAGGGTTGGAGTTTAGCGTTTTGTCTACACTACATTTTCATCACACCAAGGTACATCTACAGCGACACCTGGTGTAAATTCAGTAGCTACACTGCCACCCAGTAGAAGCGTGTGTGGATGCAGTGGTACAGCTGGCTGAGAGTCCTCCAGCTAGTTGGGAAACTACAGCAATCTTATTTCGTACTGGAACCCACTCTTTGAATTTATTCAATCTACTATCACTACTGCTAGTGTAACTCGAAACATTCGAACAATCCTTTCATTCTTAACTCTGGGAAACTATGATCACAAGCACAGGTGGAAGTGTAAGAGGCTGAAGACACGGCTAGCTAGGGCATAACCACCTATGGCGAGCTAACATACACTCACAGGCGACAACTTTGGCAAGCCCCTGCACATCAGCAACACTGACTGGATATGCCAGTTGCTATCATAGGTGACTATCCTACAGTGTGACCCGATATATGACCTATCGGGCACTAAGTGGTGATGAACCAAACTGTTACAGGTTTGCTGATGCTGACCTAGATGCCAACACCGGAACCCAGCTGCTGCTGCAGAGGAACATCTCTCCACTACCCAAAGGTATCTGCCTGCATGATGCCCAGTACTAACAAAACCTACCACTGCATGTCCTGTTACAGGCGCAAGAAATCTGCTAATGCTCTTACAGCCCAACTGAAGTACCGCAGAGGCTTTCTTCCCTTGGCTCTTGCCTTGGCACTTATTTTCCTCTGGCCTTCAGACCACTACCCTCATTCAACTTTCGACCCTGTCTACCTCCAGATGAGTGCATGTTAATAATTAATGATAACCAGACGTTCACAAGCATTGCAGTACCCATAGGTTGCAAGACTACACTTACTGAAAACTAACCAATATGCGGAGATGGTAGTAGACCTTTCGTGTTGGCCATTATACTGGTGTGAGCGTGGAGGGGCTCCACCGTATTTTTTAAAAAAAGCTACTGCTACTACTACAAATCTTAGTATGGTACTACACCAACTGAAGCAAAGCGATCCACACATCTGTATGAACTGTCATATCGCATTTTCCTCTCCAGATATCCTTACAATTCATCACAAATGAGACACGTTTGTTGCGTGTGATGTTAAAGATTATGATGCTGCTTCAGCTAAGCTTCTAACCTTAGAAAGGCGACTATGACCATCTATCCCCTGGAAGTCTACATACGCGCAGAATATCTTATTTCATTGCTAATAGACCCCTTTTGCTATTCCACCTGCATATGGAACAATGGAAGAACGCATATGTGTCACAAACAAGTAACTTCAAGTGTTTGAGTGTGGTGAATCTATGCAACTTCGACTCTGCAATACGGATCGCTATGGAGAGACTAAATCAGTGTGAGACGTTTCTTGAACTACTCTTAGATTATGTTGTCAAGAACGTGTTGGAATATAAAGGTAGTATTCCTGAATTCTGGTTGGTGTTAGATACATGGTGTGCTGTGGTTTGGTATCTGACTCTGATGACTGCTTTTAGTGTTGAAATGTCATAAATAAGACGGGAACAAATTATCATCACCACAAGAAGTCGCTGTTTTGTTAAATAGTTCACCATCGCTGACGATTATTTTACAGGGGGTGATGTGAACATAGCATAATTTCTGAACCATTATTTTCCATGAGTCTTGTAAACAGTTGCTGTTAATCCCCTCTGGAAACCTATAAATGGTTTTTGTCGGATAGAATCGATATACAAAATAGTAGCTTCGTTCTCTTACAGTTTGCGACCATTGTGTTTGGAACTCTGTAAGAAAGAAACTTGCTAGGTGAATGTACGTCAGGCACTGGAAATTGATTTTATCCTACTACAGAGCATGCCAGTTGTGGTGGGGCACACTTCCTGTACACCATAGCACCTGGCAATTCAGACCTGCATCATGCAGGAGAAAGTGGATGGTCATGACTGGAGATGATAGCAGCTGCATGGTTTGTTGCTTATGTGGAACTGTGTGATGTTGTACAGAATGCGGTAAGCCTGGGCAAGCAGTCTGCTAAAGCATGTAGGTTATGCCTGTTATGTAATGTCGTAAGTGTTACATCACCCTCCCCCAACACAATGTTCTAAAATTAGGGAATGTATGTATACAGGCTGCATCAGTGATGTAACCAGTTTTAAAGGTAGGACGAGTGCTCTCTGGTGGTGTCACCCAGCAGAGTCCCTATCATTTTAGACTTGGCCTCTGTGGATTTTCTCAACATTTTCGAGTTATTATGGTTGGTATGGATCGGTGGAGGTTGTTTAAGCATAGCACAAGCAGAATTGGGGGGAAGTTGGCCCAGCTCGTTGTGGAGCAGCACACACAGTGGCAGGTGGTGTGGATTGCAGGGCAGCATGGTTGATGAGAGTGGCATGTGAGTAATGGCTGAGGTGGTAGTGTTGGCGCAGGCAGTTTGTGGGTAGTGCAGGGGCGGAGCAGGGGTGGAGAGCTCTTCCGCTTCCCTCACCAGAGTTTGTTTCAGTAATAACGGAATTGGAGGGATCCATACTTAGAGCATGCCGTGGCCATGCACCTCTGAGCGAATGGTAGCTTGAATGGAAAAACATGTCAAGTAGGCCAGCAGAGAGGCCTGGACCTGCTCAATCAACCTTTGTCTCAGGTGTTGTAGTGCTAGTATTTCAGAACTAGGACTCTGAGGGCATTGAGTCTGTCCCAGTGTTTGAAGCCTGGACCAGTATGCCAGAATTCCATGCTGTCATGAATAGCCCAACAGCTCTGATCTGCATTGTGACATCATAGAACTAGGGCCAGTATTCCAGCTCTGGGACGATATACAAGAAGTGCACACTTTTATAAACAGCCCAACAAGTTTGATCTGGATTGCGACATTTTGAGCCAGGGCAAGTATTCCATGCCAGCGAGCATGACAATGCGTCATCTTGCATTTCTGACCAGTTCATACTTAGGACAACAACCCTACTTCCACAAGAGTGGGTGAAATTCACTAGCACAAACAGGCTATTTCTTTTTAATTTCCCACCAAACTTTGAATTTCTCGCCAAATTTTGTATTGTCTGCCATTTTATACGTATCGGCCTTTGTCAGATGGAGGAGGGGTTGGGGTGCGAAGATCTCATGGCTTAACGATGATGTCACCGAGGGCCGCAACTGTCCTAGAATAATTACTGAAAAGAGTGAGAGCAGTTCCCTATTCTCTTCGTTGCTTGTATTAAGAACTAAGGCACAGTACAGAAGTTATGGAATTGTTTTAACCACTATGTATCTGGAACAATGGAACTGTGGTGAATAAGGGTTTTCATAAATGACTGTAACCAGTCGCATTTCGTAATGGCAGAATTTTTATTTTTCCATTACTAGTTTCACATCCAGTAAAACACATAGTGGTTGTTAACTGTCGCAATGTGTATACGGTGTTGTGTTGATAAGATAACTGGACATCTTAAACAACGTTTTCCAAAGTGATGTGTGCCCTTAGGAACAATCTCGTGGACTGAAACAACTCTACCCAGCGGCCCCCACAATGTTCTGAACTATCACTAAGGACTGTACCATATGATGATGAGTAGCTAGGCGACTTGAAACCAGTAACGGGAAACTAAAAGTTCCATGATCACATAGGACGCCTGGATGTAGCCATTACTAAAAACCTGTTCAGGAGTTATGTTTAGTGAAATGAATACAAGTTTGCCGCGTGGGATTAGCCCAGTGGTATGAGGCGCTGCAGTCATGGACTGTGCGGCTGGTCCCAGCGGAGGTTCGAGTCCTCCCTCGGGCATGGGTGTGTGTGTTCGTCCTTAGTATAATTTAGGTTAAGTAGTGTGTAACCTTAGGGACCGATGACCTTAGCAGTTACGTCCCATAAGATTTGACACACAATACAAGTTCTTACTGGCAAATTATAAATTTTTTAAAACTACTCTTTCGCCAAACACTGACGAATGTCAAGTATTACCCCAACGACTGACACCAGTCAGCGGAAATAGTTTCGGTACTAGTACCATAAATGCGATCGCAGTAGTATTATGTCTGCGTTTCTCTAATTACATGAAAGAAATCAGAGAAACCGAACTACAATTGCAGCTGCTCTCTCTTTTTTTTTTTCGACAGTATCGTTAAAGGGCTTACAGTGCTACAGCCTCCTCCAGCAATAATACAGTTGTGCCCATCGTACGTCTTCTGAAAATAGCACCATAATAGGGTTCATCCTTTTGACCAGCTGACTCTGTTGTATCGTTTGAGTCCCCATCTGGAACACTAAAAGTGTAAAGAGAATCATTCGGAAAATGAGTTATAATTTTTCTGCGAAGAGCATTTTCTGAAAATCATTAATGGCTCAGTCTTGACGATGCTGGCACTGCAGTAAACTGATCCCTTTCTGCTCTGGCGTAACTAAAACACACACTAGAGAAGGTCTAGATTTTGTATAAATTTGGAAACCTTCGATACACAACTACATTCCTGAAGCAGCTGTAATTTCTGCATGCAATTTTCTTGGAGATATATCCGTATTTCATCATGGTGGTAAGGCCAGATATCGGTGATGTTAAAGACAGATTACTCATGGCCAACATTGTTTGGGAGTCCGATGTGTTACACATGTCAGCAGGAATTCTCACCAAAGCCCCTAAAAGGCCTCTATGGAACACTGACACTTATACAGAGATGAAATGTGCTGACATTTCTGCGGAGTAAGATACACTTTAGGCAGTGTTTTGCTATCCTATTCGTTGACTTCGCCAACGCAAAAGAAAACTGTCAAACTACACCATAATCTAGACCCAACTGGTAAAAGAAAAATTAATTATCATAAAAAAGTGACTCATCACAGTTTCTCAACCTTTCAACATATATTAAAACAGATACATAGTAAAACATATCGTAGACTGTAGCCAGTTGTGCTAACCTGCTAGACAGGATAACAAGTCTTAGTGTGCCTGTATAGTATCTGGGGAAAGACGCATATTTCAGCCAGAGCCCCAGGTACGTTAAAAATGACTGTAAGCTCAAGTGTTGCAACCCGTTGAACGCTGCTGAAAGTTCTCCATTTGCATTAGTTTTATCTACTGGGTCTTCAAAACTGCGTTTAAGCGATGTCTTTCGAGCATTATGTCTTAAACTTCGGCTTTCCTGTGTAAAAGTCCAAAGATTATAAAAAAATTTTGAGACAACTGCATAACTTCCAGTTGTCTACTAATCACGGCCATATTCGCAACACGAAGTATGCCTTTCCTATGCCGGTTACACAGTTTCAAGCTTTGTGAAAATCTTGATATTTACATACAGTGACTGATGTTTGCATTGTTCTATTTTTCGAATTACTCCAGATTTTGGCGAGACAGTGTTACGATTTATTGTGCATGTAATGTGATGTGGTGGAAGTTACCAGTTATTCACCACCAGACAAAACAAATTTTGGGTCATACTCGTAACATCATTATTGAGATATATAGTCTATCATCGACATAGTTTCGCGTTATGACTTCAGGATGTTTACAGCAATGTACTAGTTCATCTACCAAAATTCAGCTCTGGTATTGTTCATCCAACCAGTTTCATATATGTTTATGAGTGCATATATATATATATATATATATATATATATATATATATATATATATATATATATATATATATATATATATATATGTGTGTGTGTGTGTGTGTGTGTGTGTGTGTGTGTGTGTGTGTATGCGTGTATTTGCACTCTAGCGTGGAAAAGGATAGCTCCAAAAACTAGCAAGTTTTCTTTATTTTTTGGGTGTGCCTACCCAAAGCTTCTGATTATTAGTGAGTGATATTCTATACTGCTAAAGTATAGTAGCAGGAAAAAAATTTAGTACACCTCGAAAGGCGATGTCGATTTTGATCCAATGATGGAATATGCCACCTGGGGTATAGTAGGTGTACTGATAATGATTTCAACGTCGTCTGCCAACAGATAGCGCTGTCGCATAGCTACCAGAGTCCCATCCATGTCTACCCTTTAACAGAAGGCAAGTGGACTTCAGCAATTAGATTTTTAGATTTTAGCAAATTTGAAATGCCTGGTCTTTCCTGCGTGAAACAGTTTTTGTTTTATGTAAATACGACAATTTCTTCATGAGATATGATGGTTTTGCTGACGCTTTGTGCAATCTGGCATTTAAATGCCACACCTTCCTTTTTGCACCATGCAGAGTTAATGCACAGCATTCTTTCACGCCTTGTATATTTCATGCTTGTATTGTTTTATCGCTTCAGTGTTCCCTACCCTGTATCTGCTATCGATACTCGCTTTTCCGATCGTGTTTGTTATTGTTTCGAGCGTTAATGGTTGTACTTAGTGAAGTTCGTTGTGAGTGAAGTACGTGTTGATTTGTATTTTATTTGGCTCAGCGTGTTTTCATAACAATGCCACGAATAAAGAAATTCTCGCCTAAACTAAAATTCAGAGGAAATAAATACGTAAAGGTAAATGAGGTTAGTGGGTCAAAGGAACCAAGAATGTTAGACACAAAGAAAATCAGCACATCAAGAAAGAAACTGCAATGTCTTCAAGGCAGTTCCTCCCAGTCAGCTTGTACAGATGATCATTCGTTTGGGAATATTATAGTAAACCTTAGCATGCTCTGTGATTTCATTTCTAAAAATACTGTGTGCAGAATATGTGGTGGTGATGTATCTTTGGGTGAGAATCAGTGTCTTCGTAAAGGGATTGTTTCAAACCTGACACTGAGTTGTACAAAACGTGGTGCAGTTGCTACAACAATGACATCAAAAGTGGCAAATAATAATTTATATGAGAAAAACATAAGGCTAGTTTAAAGTCCCAGATCTAGTGGTAAAGGGATGGAGGCAGGCAAACTTTAATGTGCATTACTTGACTTTCCAAATCCTCTTGCAAAATTTATGACTTACAATAATGTTATTCGTACTGTTGCTGCTGAAATTTTTAACATCTCAATGAAGGAAGCAGCTGAAGAAGCACTCCAGGAAAGTGATGACAGTGGAAGTGGTGATATTTGTGCATGTTTTGATGGCAGCTGGTAGAAGCGTGGAACACATCACTAAATGGTGTTGTGACAGCTACATCATTTGATACTGGCAAGGTAATTGATGTAGAGATTCTAAGCAAGTACTGTAAAACTTGTGGCAGTGGAACTGAGAAAGAGCATGAATATAACTGTCAGATGAATTATACTGGTCCAAGTGGTGGGATGGAAGTAGCAGGAGTTCTCAGGATTTTTAATCGTTCAGTGGCAGAGGTGTCAGATACACACAGTATTTAGGGGATGGTGACAGCAAGGCTTATGACTGGGTATGTGCAGAACAACCCTATGGTCCTAATCTCACAATTTTTAAATTAGAGTGCATTGGGTTTGTCCAGAAGAGAATGGGGTCCAGGTTCACAAGATTATTGAAAGAAAAGTCAAAAATAGTATTGGAAGATGGTAAGAAGATAGGTGGTAAAGGGCGCCTGACAAATGTTGAAATAGATGCATTACAGAATTATTATGGCTTGGCCATAAGAAGAAATGTAGGGAATTTAGAAAGCATGAAAAAAACTGTATGGGCTATCTTTTTCCATAAGCTTCCCACAAATGAAAATCCAGTGCACGGTCTTTAACTGAATGATCCTGATGCTTGGTACAAGTACAGGAGAAGTGCCAGATATGACTACAAACATTCTTTATCTGCATCTGTAATGAATGAAATTAAACCCATATTTAGAGACCTTTGTAAAGATACCTTGTTGAAGAAATGTCTTTATGGGAAAACCCAAAATTTAAATGAATATGTGAATTCTGTCAATTGGAACTGGTTACTAAAAACTGTATTTGTTCAGCTTACAACACTCAGGTTACACTATTTCATGCTTCAGTGATGGTGTAATTAGAAAACTGGATGTTTTCGAGTTATTGGGCATAAAATTTAGTGGAAATACTGCAAAATCCTTGGTACAAATAGATAAAGAGAGAATCTGCAAAGCAGATATTGTTAATTTAAAATGCACAAAAGAAGCGAGACAGAAAATGAAGAGGGACCAAGAGAAGAAAATAAGATCAATATGAGTCAAATGACGCTCAGTACGGTGCAGGAAAATATTAGTGGTAAGTAATTCTCATCAATAACTAGACTAGAATTGCAATATTAAAATTTAAATTGATTTTTCTCAAAACCATCTTTTTTTTACTTTCAGGTACCATTATTTGATAAACTAAAGGGATTAGAAACATTAAATTTGGTCAATTTGTACTGCAGATGGTAATAAGTTATTACAAGTAAATTGAGAACCACCAAACAATCAGAAACCATTTAATAATAATTAACGCATAAAGAGAAGTTAATTTTACTAGTGAAAGAATAAAATTTTTTTCTTCAAACCATAAGAGGTATTGTGTTGATTTTCCTTGTAAATTGAAGCATGTATGTTATATATATGCAGTAAAAATTTCATTGTTTTATCACTTATAGTTCTTTTGAAAAGTGTACCTACTCAAAGAGTGAAATAGCATTGACAGAATAAGGATAAAAATAGCCTTCCGTCTCCCCTTAAAACTGGAGCCGTTCCTGTGCATTAATGGCTAGTGGGGCGAGTAAAGCTATCTCTCCATGTACGGTGGTCTGGCTGTCGATGAAATCGGAATATCGAAGTGTTCGTTGAATGTAACTTCGCAAAACTGTATGCCGTTCTGTTAAGCCTAAGATGTATACTTTTACTGATAGGTGATGACTTACATTCGCCCATTACCAAAGCGCCTCATTCTCATTGCACAGCAAAAGGAAACATCGTAAGTAGAGGTGCTGAAATTAAGAAAATATACGCCTGAATCCGTAATCAATTGCAGCCTCTAGCTTTAGAGAAAATGCTTTGATGTGCTTCATTTGCCAAGAAATTAGCACCAGATTGCGAGGTACTTAGCAGTATTAACGAAGTTGCATTTCCTAATGATATTCACATTAAAGGATGTAACAGCGGCATATTTGCCTTCCCATGATGCTGGTGGTGCTTCGATTTTTTCGGTTTTCTGCATTTTCATGAGAGATATGACCCTAGAGAATACACCGGTCCTCTTGAACTATAAAAGTAAAAATCAAAGCAAAAACTGATATCCTAGAATTTACAGCATTTTTTCATTTTCAGTTACTGTTAGTTACATAAAGTTATATGAGATTTGTGATGATAAAATCTAATTTTAATAACATGTGAAACGCTTATTTATTTTTAGATGGTTCCGTTGAATTTCACTAGGTCACAAAAATATTGATGTCACTGTCACATACTTGCGGGACAACAAATGAAAAAAATGTAAAAACATAAGACTGGATCTAACCAAGGATCGCAAAAGTTTGAAACTGCTCTTAGCCAGCACGGTGCCAATTCGCTTGGTATGGCACAACGTGTGTGAACTGATGCTGCAGCGTCAGAACTTTGACTGTCATTTTCTCGGAAAGTACTGAATGTTAGCACATAAGACAAAATATGAACCCCTTTATTTTCAGCAAGTTAAGTTTCAAATGTGTCAGAGAGCGGGCTGTAGAATGTCCTCCTTGTAAAACATAGTTTCAGTATTTCCGCACAGGAAACACAGCTCGGCCAATCTCTAATAGCCCCACAACGTCTCTCTTGAGGAACTAATACACTGCCAAAATTAAGTACCACGTTGTGCATACCTCAGAACTACTATGGTGATTCGACTTGTTAAAGTAAGGTTAAACCATAATGATTCCGTCGAAACTGGCATATTCCATTTCCTTTGATTTGTGAACACTTTTATTATCCCTTTTTGACTCTCTTCCTGAAACTATATCATTGCTGAGTTTATCGATGAAATTGTAGGATGCAGTGACCGACACTCCCTACTTCGTCTTCGAGTTAGCAAAGTATTTAAAACGACTCTAAGAGATTATCAAGTACACACATTAGGTGTTTGTTAGCCGTATAGGGGCGAATTCAAAACGGAGATACTTACACAATAAATGGTTTAGGTTTCATCTCGAAATATTTGATTCGTTTTATCAACCTCATTTCATCTAAATTCGTTGCCTCAGCAGAGCTTAATATTTTCATGTTATTCCACAGGGACATAAAGGATGAGATGTCTTGTCCCCATGCCTATGCTTCTTTCTGGATTTACCCTATTTATGTGACTCAGCATTTTAGTTAAACAAGAGACATGTGCAGTAGTATCCCAAGACAAGTTAATGTGCGTGGGAATTATCTTTAATACATTTTTAAGCCATTGTAATAGTCTCCAAGATGAAATAAAAGTATAATTAGCGTTTTCCACTAAGTCGGTTTCAGACGCAAGCTCTATAATATTTAACATAGCAGTCTGTTTTAAAATTTACACCTAGGTATTTCTCATATCTTTGTTGTGGTAGCCTAGAGAGGTTGTTAATGTGAAACAACTGGGAAATAAACTACGAGCAAGATGTGACAACTGCAAGGTACTGTATGGACATTCCAACTTGATACTTTCGTTCCTATCGGTCTTAAGCTGTCTGCAAACTGAAAAGCTCATTCATCAGGCGCTTTTTGCATTTACTGACAAAGCATCAAGAGTGGTTTTACCGTAATCATTAACAGCAGACGATACTTTTCGTCTCTGTTTTTATAGAACGAAGGACACTCTTGCTTAAGAATGACATACTCTACACACTGCATTCGGTTCTTTTTGGTCCTTGTTTCATATTCTCATCACAACTGCTTCTCCTTTCACACTACGAGAAAATGGAATCTAGCTAGCAGTGGAATGACTGACCTGTTTAATTATCTGAGTGGCCTTAGTCCGATTCGTTGGTCATTGCGGAAAATTTCGTTGCACAGTTCGCTGTTGTGATTTGAAACTGTGTGTTGTTCGCAGCTTATTAAATTTGATTTCAAAACGTGAACATCTACAAACAGTGTTATGACGTCTTTTCGTTTGCTTTATTACGTATTAGAAGTGTTGCCATTGCAAGCATTCATAAGGAATGCTGTTTTCACGTATATAGGGCTAATATTAAAATAAATGTCATTTATTCATACTGTTAATGGGGTCTGATGATATTAAAAAGGCGAATCGCTTCCGGTGAATCATATTTAATTTGCAGTTCACTTAAGGCAACAGCTACTGGAGAGGAAATGTACACAAATAATCTTCCCTACTGTCTATTTACGATGGTGCAGTCAGTGCATCTGGATATTACTTGTAACTACGCATTAATTCCAAAATATAGTTACAGATTAAGAAATAATCGGCTATGCTAGGTATTCTCTTCTCAGTCAATGCAGTGGCAGCCAACAATGCATCTTCGAAGGGCGATCTTCACGAGTCCAGCCAGCTCAAGAAACACATCGGCTGAGCAGATGTATTCTGTCTGTCACTAGTCTAACGGACATTTAGAAACACTGTAGAATATGTTCGTCGTGGACGTCGGTTTACCTTCTGGAGTGGTTCAGAATCATGGTAAATTCCCTCGATATTTTCCTGTCTTGCAGATTAAATATTCCGAATTATTTCCAGTTAAGAGATGACATAGAGGTAGCAGACTTACGTTTTAGAGACCAGGAAGCTCGTTGAAACATAAAATGGAGCTTACTTTGCCATTTACGTGGGAATTATCAGTCTTACGAGGAACCCTTTGAGTGCGAGGTCGCAAAAGGCCAGTGATGTTGCCGGTAGTCGACGACCCACATATTGTTTACCATGCAACCGTAATATTGGCTGCTAATGACAGAGGACGGTACTGGAAGTATCCTACCATGAGTGCAACATGAGGCTACGGATCGTAGTCGAACTGCTTATTCGACGAATAACTCACAACAGTGCTACCGTGCTAATGGTGCTGATAAAAAGCAGAGAAACAGAAACGATAAACAAAGCAAACATGGGATTATATCTACAGCAACATTTGCTAAAGGTGGCATTTCGACAGAAAGTTCAGATGTTTCAAATGGCTCTGAGCACTATGGGACTTAACTGCTGAGGTCATCAGTCCCCTAGAACTTAGAACTACTTAAACCTAACTAACCTAAGGACATGACACATATCCATACCCGAGGTAAGATTCGAACTTGCGACAGTAGCGGTCGCGCGGTTCCAGGCTGTACCGCCTAGAATCGCTCGGCCACCAGCGGCCGGCTCGACAGAGAGCAATAAAAGGAATTTCGCAGTGTGAAATATCAGCGTTGCTATAAGATGAGTCAGTGGAATGTGTGATGTCGCCTTGAGAGTGGATACCTAGCTGAACGTCCTGCATGGTTTATAACTCCCAAGGAGTTCACCTTCGATCTCAATATACATGAAATATATTAGCAGTTCCAGCTGCATAGTGGAACGACGACAATGAAAATTTGCCCCGGACCGGGACTCGAACTCTGGTTTGCCGCTTATCACGAGCTGTCGCCTTACTGTATAGCTACCCGAGAACGACTAACGACCAGACCCAAACTTCCATAAGTCGTCAGGCATGTATCTACAACCTGTACTCGTACATTCATTATGTCTATTCCCGTACAGGCGAGACGTTTTAATTGAAAGTCGCCATCCCGGGGTTGGCGGATAAATACGATTTTGCAGTGTCTCTGTCATTCCGAATTACGATGCTTTGTTCCCTCGGAGTTCCGTACTTCAGAATAACACACGCAGCGCAATATCCTATGTATCCGCCGACAGTTAGCAAGAGACTCTCAAGTAAAATGTCTCCCCTGTATGGAAATGTACTTAATGGATGTATGAGTACAGAATGTTGACACGTTGCTGACGACATATGGAAGCTTGGGTATGGCCTTCACTCGTGCTTGGGCAGAGGAAGGCTAAGGTGGCCGCTCCCGATAAGCGGGAAAACCGGATACGACTCCCGGTCCGGCACAAATTTCCACTGTCGTCATTCCATTATACAGCCGATTGTTTCCATAATCGCAACTGCGAACACATTTCATGTATTTCATAACAGCTGCAGTCGCGCAGTGCCTGTTCCTTTGGACATGGATGCATGTCTGAAGAAACATTGTATCGTAATTCGGAGTGACACAGGCACTGAAAAATAGTATTCGATGTTGATGGTACTAACTTTTGTGATCACTGTTGAACGCCATTTTTCATTCGGTATTAATTGCCTAGTAGGCGGTGCGGGTCTCCCGCATCGCCCCTACGCTCCTCGGAGTATGGGACCTCATCATCATCATTCGTGGTGCCAGCTGATGGTTTGTTTTGAACGTTTCTTGACTGTCGATGATCCGAATTTTATGACGAATAGTACATACATCCCATAGAAGGTTAATCTCTACACATCCTGCACACTCATTTTCTGTCGACCTCTAGATGCATATGGTGAGTCATAAGCAAATAATATTTTTCTGTCATAACTGATAACACAACACTTTCAAATTAGCCTTACAAAAGATTGACCTTGTGACCTCGCTCACAAGGGGTCCCTAGTTAGCCATAACTGGTAAAACAAGGAAGCTCTCTATGATGCAGTTGTATGCTGGATTAGTAGTAAAGTTCTTCAAGTGGATGAGTGGGGTAGTTTTCAGTTCAAATCTCTCTGGATACAAGATTTTTACCTAATCTGTGAAAGAGCCACTAGTAGGCAGATGGATATGCTGCAAAGAAATCGTAAGACAACTTCTCCCCTATAAGTTTTGTTGCTGCCTTAATTCTGTACGCTGCAGATCTAAAAAATATTCAAATATGTGTGAATACCTAAGGGACCAAACTGCTGAGGTCATCGGCCCCTAGACTTACACACTACTTAAACTAACTTATGCTAAGGACAACACACACACCCATGCCCACGGAAGGACTCGAACCTCGGGCAGGAGGGGCCGGCATATCCACAGGTGAAAAACTTGCTGAACTGTACACTTTATAGTGTGCACTCTTTCTGCTTCTGTCAACTGTATGCACTTAATTGTGGCACTGAATGATATAACAGGATTTCCTTATATATCTACCCCTACTGCTACATTTGAATATTTTCGTGGTAGTCCTCTAGCCCAGCTTCACTACGACTGTGGAATGAACGTAGACACAAACCATTTAGAAGCCGAATGTGCGTATCATCCGGTTAATTCTGGGATACTTTGTTTTATTAAAAAAAACTTTCTTTAGAAACGTTATCATGATAAGCTGTAAGTCATATGTAACAGTACAGTGCATACTAAATAGCGTTTTTTCCTTAGTTTATTGAACGCGGTAGATAGACATAAGAGATAAATAAATCAGCAGCAATATAGTCTCCCACATTATCTAAAACTTTCTGAGAATTTTCGAATAGTTTTTCGACTTTATGCCCGTAGACAATATGTTGATAGCTCTTCGTCTCCTTGCAAGTTATACCGTGTTAGCAGACTGTAAAGGTGTGCTGTTCAGCATAACGATGAGGCAAGAGGTCTCGCAAAATGTGTCACTGCCCGTACATGTGGCTAACTGCGTACCAACTGACTCCATGTCACGGATTGTGCAGCCACACCCGCTGGAAGTTCGAGTCCTCCCTCGGGCATGGGTGTGTGTTTTGTTCTTAGCACAAGTTAGTTTAAGTAGTGTCTAAGTCAAAGGCCCGATGACCTCAGCAGTTTTATCCCTTAGGAATTCACACACATTTTTGAGTCTACCTGCCGCATCAATACGTAACATCTTTTTTCCAGTGAAAACCCCCAAAACTAGATATAAGGGACGCCTTTCAATAAATTTGTTTAATACGTTAGGCAACAATTATTGTTTCCCTCGTATCTGAAAATGGAACTTCAGTAACCCTGTAATGTGCTTACCACTTCAGGTGTACACATTACTTTGTGCCCTGAACGTTAGAAGTAGCCTGTGACATACTTGAGCAATAATGTTATATATAGCTGCCCAAGAATTTGGGGTCCTTAATGCAAGTAGAAAGTCCACATTTACAGCGATGTTGCCGCTGGTACCACTGTTTAGATAACACTGCAGTCTAGTAACATCTAGTGTATCGATCTCTCCAAATTCACATCTATTTGCCTGACGATTGCCGATTTTACGCAGACACACAGGGCAGGGCACAGTTCATGTCCTGTTATGAAATTGTTCTCCCCTCGACCGGGATTTATATATTGCATTTTTTGTCCTTTCTCGAATGTCAAGGAATAATTTTTAAACACTACGGCCAACGTCCTTATTGCCCCAGCTCATCTGTCACGTTCCGATTCTGAAGGACTTAACACGTTCCCTCCAGCATGTACCACTGGTGGCTCACGCTAGATCCTCCCACCAAGCAGCGTGTACCACCTACGACTCACACTCGCCCCTACCTAACATGGTACCTGCAATTCATCAACGTATGATGTATTATCTGTAAGACAGGCGCTCTGAATACAATTTTGTCTGACCCTTCATCGAGAAAGCTTTCTGATCAAATGAGGTATCACTTAACTTGTGATTAATTTAATCTTAAATTATTTCGTGTGATCTCTTGCTGTTTTAAAAAAATGAACTTACGTTGATCAGCCAGAACATTATGACCACATCCCTAATACCCAGTATGTCCGCTTTTGGCACAGATAACTGTGGCCGCGCGGAGTGGCCACAGGATTTGAGGCGTCGTGTTACGGACTGTGCGGCCCCTCCCGCCGGAGGTTCGAGTCCTCCCTCAGGCATGGGTGTATGTGTTGTTATTAGCGTAAGTTAGTTTAAGTGGTGTGTAAGTCTAGGGACCGATGACCCAAGCAGTTTGGTTCCTTAGGAATTCACACACATTCGAAGATTTTGATACCTGTGGCGATGCATCGTCGCATGGAAGCAGTAAGCCATCGGTAGGTCTCTGGAGGGAGTTGGCACTACATCTGCTCACGCAAGTTACCGAATACCCGTAAATTCCGGGGAGGTGGCGATGAGATCTGACGCCACGCTTTATCACATTCCAGGTGTCTTAGATCGCGTTAAGACGTGGCGTGTTGGGGATCCAGCACATGAATTGGAACTCTCCATTGTGTTCCTCGAACCACTCCTTCACACTTCTGGCCTTCCGACATGGCGCATTATCTTGTTGAACAATGCCACTGCCGCTGGAAAACATAATCGTCATGAAGGGGTGTAAATGGTCCGCAACCAGTATACGATACCCCATGGCCGTCATGATGCCTTGCACGAGCTCCATTGCACCCATGGATGTCCACATGAATGATCCCCAAAGCAAAATGAAGCTGTCACCAGCACGTCTCCGCCCTGCAGTTCAGGTGTCAAGCAGCTGTTCCCCTGCAAGACAACGAATTCGTTCCCTCCCATCGGCATGATGAAGAAGGTATCGGGATACATCAGACTATACAACACTCTGCCACTGAGCAAAAATCAAGTGCCGATGGCTACGTGTCCATTTCAGTCAAAGTTGCAGATTTCGCGGCGTTAACATTGGCACATGCATGAGTCGTCGGCAGGGGAGGCCCATCATTAGGAGTGTTCGGTGTAGTGTGTGTTCAGACACACTTGCACTCTGCCCAGCACTAAAGTCTGATGTTAGTTCCGCCACGGTTCTCTTTTTTACTAGTATACCCACCCTACGATGTCCGACTTCTGTGATTAGGCTCACTGAGATTACCTGCAGCGTGCGTGTGTCTGACTAGCAGTGATTCCTCGCCAGGTGACGCTGCTATCGCCCAGACGTGTTTATGTCGTAGGGGACCAGTAGGCCGCGGGGGATTGGCCGAGCGGTTTAAGGCGCTGCAGTCATGGACTGTGCGGCTGGTCCCGGCGGAGGTTCGAGTCCTCCTTCGGGCATGGGTGTGTGTGTTGTCCCTGGGATAATTTAGTTTAAGTAGTGTGAAAGCTTAGGGACTGATGACCTTAGCAGTTAAGTCTCATAAGATTTCACACACAATTGAACATTTTTTTGGACCAGTAGTCACTATATTCTAGCTGATCAGTGTATGTCACTTTAAAAATTAAAGGTCAGTATATTAAAATAGTAGCCTAAGCTTCCGAATACGATACCGCCGCACAGCGAGAAACAGGAAAAGCAGCGCCACCAATTGGAGAAATGCATGAATACGTGAGTGGCCCCACAGTGAGGAACACAACACCTAGCGCTGGTGTGAATGTGTTAAGCTGCACTTTATTAGTAATTTGTTTGACAGTGACCTGTCTTACTTTCTCAAAGTCCCCTTTCCGCAACCAAGAGCATGCAGCTCTGTAGAATATAACTGTATCGGCAGGATGCACTTCCAAAATTACTGAGAATGCTTTTAGTGGTGGTGTACCAAGTGTTCCCGGAAGTACATTTCGCAATATATGTCTTAGGCCCAGCTCTTGGGTCCTCGTGCTTGCTGCGAATCCATTACTGACATGAAAGATGACACGATGATACACTCTCACTGCTAACGATGGTAATTTATAAGTCACATTTCCAGCTCATGCGAGCTTGTGCATGATTTTGTACGGTTTCTCGGTGAAATTACTAAGGTGAGCTGAGTAATTTCTTTCCTCGTCTATATGAAATTCTGAATATCGGCGCATTATACATCTGCGAATGAAAGTTCCTCTTAATTGGAGAGTAGAAGCTCTATTTCGAGACGATCTGCCCTCTGGCAGTATAAAAGTTGTATTGTGGACAGACATTGTTTAGTTTTTTTAATGCGTTATTACTGCACCATTTTTATGTATCATCGTAAGCGGTGGCCCTATCGAACTTCTTTAAGGTACACTGGGAACTACTGTCATTTCTTATCATGCTTCCCTGTTATTAATGACGTAATTAGTTCAATCCAGTAGGAAATTTTCAGTTCAGCTGCACATCTGTTTTATTATCTCGTTCACACCCAAAACAATATCTCGTCGTATAACGTTAGTTTAAACCATAGCTGATTTGTTTACGCTTTCAGGATAAAAATAACACTCAGTTTTCAGGGACCAGCTGCTGCCCAAATTCAGGTACTTTCAACGTCACAGCTTTTTAACCTACTTTGATAATTAGGTACTTGCTCAGATACCGATCTAGAAACTTTTGAGGTCTTCAAAAGTCATGTGACACCTCCTAATACAGTGTCGAACCTCCATTTGCCTGACGTAGCAAAGCAGTTCGACGTGGCATGGACTCAACATGTCATTGGAAGTCCCGTGCAGAGATACTGAGCCATGTTGCCTCTACAGCCGTCCATAACCGCGAAAGTGTTGCCAGTACAGAATTTTGAGCACGAACTTACCTCTCGATTATGTCCCATAAACGTTCGATGAGACTGATGTAGAGTGATATGGGTGGCCAGACCATTCGCTGGAAAAGTCTGGAATGTTCTTCAAACCAGTCGTGAACAACTGTGCCCCGGTGACAGGGAACATTATCATCCATACAAATTCCGTCGTTGTTTAGGAACATCAAGTCCATGAATTGCTGCAAATGTTCTCAAGTACGCAGACATAACCATTTCCAGTCAATGATCGATTCAGTTGTACCAGAAGAGCCAGTCCATTCCACGTAAACACATTCCACATCGTTATGGAGCCATCATCAGCTTGCACAGTGCTTTGTTGACAACTTGAGTCCATAGCTTCGTTGGATCTGCGCCATAATCCCAACCTACCGTCAGCTCTTACCAACCGAAATCGGGACTCATCTGACCAGAGGCTCTTAACTGCCGTCATGCGGCCATAATCACGTCGGAAACCTTTTCACCTGAATCACCTGAGAACAAATGACAGCTCCGCCAATGCATTGCCCTTTTATACCTTGTGTGCGCGACACTACCGCCATCTGCATACGTGCATACCGTTATCCCATAACTTTTGTCACCATAATGTACATTTATATTATTGTATTTCGTTTCATCTTTTCTATCGTTCAGTCATCACATACATATATACTTACAAGCCAAAACCTTTTGAGGACTGCTCACTGAAGGACTGAAAGCCGCTTGGTTGCGTTGTGGGTAAGTGATATGGTAACGAAAGTATAAGCTGAACAGATAGAATATTATGACCACCGACCTGCTATCGATACAAACCCATCCAGGAGAGATCAGCGTCATCTAGCGAGGTATGATTGCTAGTCAGACACACAAACCGTGCATATAGTATCAGTTGAGCATGCTGTCCATGTGGATAATGGGGAATGAGCACGATCTGTCTGGGTTTGACGGAGAACAGATTGTGATTGTTCAAGGAGTGCTGTGGTGAGTGTCTTCAACACGTGGCGAAACCAGGGTGAAACCACTTCCGTACATTGTGGAGTTGGGCGGCCACCCCTCATTACAGATGTTAAACGTCGTAAGTTGGGCAGACTGATAAAACGGAAGAGGTGGCAAACTGTGGCGGAACTAACATCAGACTCTAACACTGGGCACGTGACCCTCGGCACTGTACGCTGGCGCAGTGGCAGATTGCTGCATAGGCCAATGAATTCCGATACCTTCTTCATCATGCTGATGGGAAGGCACGAATCTGTTGTCTTCCAGGGGAACAGCTCCTTGATACCTGTACTGCAGGACGGAGACAAGCTAGTGGCAGCTGTGTTGTGCTCTGGGGAACATTCAAATGGGCATCCATAGGTCCAGTGGAGCTGGTGCAAGGCTCCATGACGCCCAAGGGGTATCGTATATTGGTTGCAGACCACGTACACCCGTTCACGATGATTATGTTTCCAGATGGCAGTGGCATTTTTCAACAAGATAATGTGCCATGTCACAAGGCAAGGAGTGTGATGGAGTTGGTCGACAAACACAGTGGTGAGTTCCAATTAATATTCTGGCCCCAGTTCTTAACTCGATCGAACATATATGTGATGTGACTGGACATGGCGTCAGAACTCTTCGGCCCCTCCCAGAAATTTATAGGAATTCGGTGACTTGTGTTTACAACTCCCTCCAGCGACCTACCAATGCCTCATTGATTCCATGCATTGTCGTTGTTATCCGTGCTAAATGTGGACTTTCCAGCTGTTAGGTAGGTGGTCATAATGTTCTGCTTGATCAGTGTATAGGCGGAGGAGAGACGAACAGTAAATAGTTGTAGCCGTGATACGGGCTCCAAATGGGGAAATCGACTGAAATAAGTGCATTCACATCGGGAAGACTACTATGGCCTCGCGCGTGGAGTCCAGTATGTCGGAAACGACGAAGCTGGTCGGTTGTTTGAGTGCTTGTATCGTGAGCGTCTACGGAAAGTGACTGATTGACAGTGAAACCATGAGTAGGAAACTAGCTGTTGGATGTCCAAGCCTGATAGCAGATCGTGGATGACAGAGGGTTGCCCAACAAGTTAAGCAGGATAGGCAGCAGTCTGCAGCAGACATGAAGACATTGTATGAGGTTGGTGTGTAAGTTAGTTCCGATTTTAGTTAAGTTTAATAAACATAGCAGAGACTTTAGTCATCTATAATATATTCTGCTTCATTATTTACAAGAGTTTGTCAACACTGGGGAAACTTTTTGATTCCACGACTCCGGAAATAACGTGGTTTTGCGGCGAAGAACTCGTCGACCCATGTACGGCGAGCATTTTCATTTGGAAAAGAAGTTCCTTGAAGGTTGCTCGATAGAGAGCGGAAAAGGTGAATATCTGAGAGCCAACATGAGGTGAATAAGTTAGGTATGAAGTGACTTCCCAACCCATGTCTGTATAGTTTTTTGCCAGTCTAGCAGAGTGCAGGAGAGCATTAACGTGCAGTAGCAGCCATTCAGGCAGCCTTCCTGGCCGTTGCTCTCGGACTGAGTCTGCAAGACATCTCAGTTGCTGACAATGGATCTCAGCAGTGATGATTACAACTTGGGGAAGCAATTCGCAGTACACCACATTGTCGCTGTAGCACCAGATGCATGGTTGTGTCTTCCCAGTAGTCGGTGGCACCTTGCAGCAGTATAATTGGCCATGTCACGAAGCTAAAAACGTGCTACAGTAGTTGGAGGAGCATGATACTAGGTTAACTTTGACATCTTAGGATCCAAATTCGCTTGATATGAAGCAGATGGCACGTGCCTGGGACTCTATTGGGCATCATCTCTGCAGCTCCAAACCACCAACCCGCAGTTTGCAGGAATCACATGACCTGAGCGTAGATATCTGATGCCACATACCTGCAGAAACTTACGAAGGACTTGTAGAATCCTTAACACGCAGAATCGCTGCTATATTCCATTCTGAACATGAACCAACACGCTGCTAGGCACGCTACAGCAATGTTTTGGCTCATAGTGTATGTTAAGAGTACTATAATGTTTTCTCATTCTTTATAGAAGACATAATCAATGACAGCACATCTAAGTATGAAACTCATTAACCATGCTGAACGACCTAGCAATCACGACAGAACAGAACAGCGATGCCATCCCGATACCAGATGCCGTCAAGGATTTCCTTATACAAATCACTGTTGCTTACTCTATTGAGCAGATATGGTACCTCCCTGAAGCCTCGTGTTTCGTAGCGCAATGGTGAACTGTATGAAAGATACTAAGAGCATACTCGTTGCAGCCAGACAGCTCATGTTGCACCCAGTGCTTGAAGCCAACATTCGTTTGCATGGAGCGCAAACTGCGTGAACCATACCTTGCATAGAAACGATCTTCACAATCAACCTGATGGTTCTCATCGTGGGAAAGAGTCGCCAGGGAAGTACTGGCTGAGTTGTGGACGCGCGATGTGCTGGCGGCTGTGGTCTAGCCTGGTCCTCTGACGACTGAAAGTTTCTTGAGTCTGGATCCATCCTTAGGCCGCTTCCAGTAACACTCTAACGATGTCAAGCATATCAATATTCTTTCATACTGTTTATATTTTTTGATAGAGCTTATTTACACATAGTTTAAATCTCTAAAGCCTTAAACCTTCTTTCATAAATTATTTACACTGCTATACAAAACTGTGTCTCATACTGTAAGTATAAAACAATTTTGTACCCAATTATGAGCAATTTAGTTAGAGATAAGTGCTGGGCTGGGGAAAGAGCATCTCTGTCCCCACAGCGAATGGAATATGTCGGCGTGTTATATGACTAAGATGCTTTCAGACATTGCATTTGCCCTTTACCATGATTGTGGACCGCCGCCGTAATCAGTGTATATTGCTGCACCCAGGTCCTGGGTGCCTGATGAATGGAATACCCAATCCCAGAAACAATGCAGATACTGGGGCAGAATTTCAAGGGTGTATCGTGAGCATCTCGACGACTTAATGACGGGTCACTGTCCACTATTGCAGATTGTAACAACGGATATACAGGCCACATTGTAGTAATTCAGTCATGAATTCAATTTCAACAACAGTTGCTAATTAACAAACTCGTCCATGTGAATCGCGATTTGTAATTACAGATATACTGGATGTCCCAGGGGAAACGGGTCAAAATTCAGGGCTATGACAGGAACGACCATTCAGAGCAAAAGTGTAGTAAACACGGGCTCTAAAGTGCCTACCTTGACAGCTATGAGCACTTTTTCATCTTTGATACTATGAAACAGATCTCTTCTACTGCAACCACGTTGGTTTCCATGTTTTAAGATAGTAGTAGTAGTTGTTGTTTATTCATCCAGAGACAATGTACATCATATGGATTTCGTCAAAGAACATAGTATAACAAAAATAAGGTAAGGGTGTACAGTTTCCTACATAATACAACGGTTCATTGTACCCATCACAATATTTTTGGGCAATTCAACTTTGATTACTGTAATAATATAAAAGTATAAGAAGGACTTTTGCATGAAATACATTACAAGTAAATAAGTGATTTAACATTTTTGTTCAGAAAAATAAAAATTGCGGCTGTGGCAAGTATTTGATGTATGGTACTATTAACATACAGTAAATGGATGTAGTTACTTGCTACAAGGTTACTGCAGATATTCATTTACACTATAATAGCACTGGTCATTAAGAATTTAAATATTGCTTCCTTGAACGTAGATAATGTTTTTATTTCTTTTAGCTGAGTTGGAAGTTTGTTGTACAAAATAGTATCCTGAATGTTGGTTTGTTTTTGTGTTAAAGCCTTGTTTACTCTTTTTATGTGGATGTCATTGTACACTCTTGTATTATATGATTGAAGATCTGAGTTGGTTTTGTAATTACCAATGTGCATTTTTATATGATCAACCAATTTTTTATATAGAGGCATGGTAAGGGTAGAATATTTAGGTGTTGAAATAACTGTTTGGAAGGTGTTAGCCTTTTACTGTTTGAAATTATTCTAACATTTCGTTCTTGTAAGGTGAAGATGGTTTTCGTGTTTGGCTTATTATGATCCCAGAGGGTTAGACCACAGGTGATAGCAGAATGGATGTAAGCAAAGTAGACAGTTCTGCTACACTCTCTACTACACAGAGTACTAATTATGCGTAATGCAAAACAAGCACAGCTTAAATTGTTAGTGAGGTACAGAATGTGGGCTTCCCAGTCTAAATTTTCATCAATTTGCACACCTAAGAATTTTGTGGCAGCTACCCTTTCAATTTGTTTATTTTGAATTTTGAGGTTCATATCATGATGAGGCTTTGTTTTCCTGTAATGTATATAATTAGTTTTTGAAATATTTAATGTTAGTCTTCTCTGTTCAAACCAGCTTTGTATGTATTCCAAATCCCTTGTTGCAGTTGTTGGCAATACCCTGTTTATGTCTGTCACAACAATATTTGTGTCATCAACAAACAAAGTTACGTTCGTACTATTGATTGGGATCTTGATATCATTAATATATATAGGAAATAAGAGAGGTCCTAAAACGCTGCCCTGAGGTACTCCAATTGGTACAGTCTGCATGTCCAATCTGAACACAATGCATTGGTTTTTATTGTTTGCATAGGTTTTCTGTTGTGGAGATATGACTGAAACCATTTTAATGCAACTCCTCGTATACTTATAGCTTCTAGTTTGTCTAGCAAGATTTCATGGTCAACAGTATCAAATGCCTTTGATAAGTCTAAGTTTATTCCTACTGTACTGTTATTTCTGTCAAGTCCTATTACAATGTTTTCGATGAGTTGGGTAATTGCTGTTTCTGTACTCATGCCTTTGTGAAAACCATGTTGGTTTACAGACAAGAGATTGAATTTTTCGGGGTAATCTGTAATTATATTTTTCATGACAGTCTCTACTATTTTTGAAAATACAGATAACAAAGCTACTGCTCTATAGTTTCCTACTTCGTATATATTATCCTTTTTATACAATGGTTTTATTTTTGAAATTGTTAATCTTTGTGATAACGCCCCTTCTGTTAATGATATGTTTATGATGTGTGAGAGTGATTCTGCTATGACACTAGCACATTTAATTATGACTGTACCCGGTACCTCGTCAATTCCAGATGACATTTTACTCTTCATTGTTTTTATTATCTTAAGAACGTGTAATTTATTTGTGGGACATAGCAGTATTGACTTAGCACTTTGCTCTCTGTGTATTGTGGTACTACTATCACTAGCAAAATTTTTACTCAGATTGATTGGAGTGTTTATGAAATAGTCACTTATGTAGTTTGCTAGAGTACCATTTCTGAGTAACACACCACGATCATCTTTTAATACAATGTCATCTTGCTTTTCAACACTTTTGTTTGTTTCCTTTTTTACTATATTCCATATTGCTTTCGACTTGTTTGCTATCCCTGTGATTACCTTGTCATTGTGCATTGTCTTGGCTGTTTTAATTACTTTCTTATAAATTTTCTTATATGTCTTAACATATCCTACAAACTGATCATCTTGGTTGTCTTTTCTCAGTTGATTGAGAAGTTTTATCTTTTGACTGGATATTCTGATAGCAGGTGTTGTCCACTGGCTGCTGTTTCTTGGCATGACATTAATTCTTGTCAGTTTTTTGGGAAACACATCTCAAATATGGACATGAAAGTATTATAAAATGCATTGAATGATTCATTAGTTGATGATTTTGAGTACACATCTTCCCAGGTTTCTTTTGGTAACGACTGGTTAAAAATATTAACCTTTTTGGGTAGAAGTGCGTTTTATATTCCCACTTGTACTTAACCACCTCAGGTACAGAAGAATTTATGCGTGTTAGTAGCATGTTGTGGTCTGAAAGACCTAAGTTTACGTTTTGTGCCTCAGTAACATCATTTTCGATATTTGTAGAGATATTATCTAATTGGGTTGAAGATGACTCTGTTATTCTAATGGGGTCTGTGAAGAGTGGCTTCACGTGAAAGCTGTTTAGGATACTCAAAAGCTGTCTTTTTTCTTCATTTTCAATTAACAGGTTGAGATTAAAATCCCCACATAGTAATAAGTTCACTTCATTGATATACAAAATATTTAACACTGCTTCCAAATTTTTTAAAAAAAGTTTTTGTCACCTAGTGGTGACCTCTATATGACAATTAGATTTTTACGCTTCTCCTCAGATTTTAGCTCTTTTTACAAACACTGCGGCGATAATGAGATGTTAATTCAAAATTGCTTATATTTATAAGACTTCATTCACTGACCCTGCACCAGTGTTCTGATAGACAAATACAAGGGATATCTAGAAAGTTGTTTATGGCGACTTCTAATTCTAACACTTTATTATTGAGACACTGAATGTTTTGACTCATTATCTTGAAAGTTTTGCGCGTATTTGTTATTTTGTCAGTACCTTTTATTTGTTGCTAATTTCTGACACTTATCTGCAATTTTTCAGGCTGATTTGTCACAATCTCTTCCTTTTCTTCGTTTGGTGCCATAAAAATCATCACTAAGTGAAGCAGCTGTACCTAGGCTTTGGCTCCACCTTAGGCAGTGTTGATCAGCTGCTACTGTTGTTGGAAGTTCAGTGGCCGCTGCTATTGGTGCTTTCGGTGACATGCTTTCTCGTACAGTGACTGTGTTTGCTTTTTTTACTGGCACTGTGTCTGCTGGAGGTTGGGCGGCTGCTGTAACTGATGTTGGTTTTTCCTCAGCTTCGGTTGGTTCTTCTGCTGTTGATTTAGGTTTAGTTGCTATTTATGTTTCTTCTGTTGCTGTCATTGTTTTTGTTGATGTTGTCGTTGGTGGTGGTGGGCGCTCTTCTTTTTCTTCTGCAGGTGACGTTATGCCTGAAAAAATTCTTGGTGTGTGTGTGTTGAGTGTGGCTTCTGCTTCTTGGTGACGATCAAGTGGTGAAGTTATTTTTGGACCTTGCAAAATTTGTGCTTCATTCACCACCGTCCTTTTTGGCTTGAACCATTTTGTAATTTGAGGTTGTTTTACGATTTGATTGTTCGTTTCAGGCCTACTGGGTTTAAACCACTTTGTAATTTGCAAATGATTGGGGGCTTTACTGTTTGCTGCTCGCCAAAAACGGTTTGTGATTTGCCTTAGATTGCTACTTGGCCTGGTTTCTTTATTATCAGGCGAGATACTAGTAAAAATTTTATCAGGAAGAGCCTCTTTTCCTGATGCTTTTAAATGAAGGCCCTGAGCTGTACAGAACGTTCGTTCTAAAATGTTTGTGTCTATAATATCAACATTCTGGAAGTGAGTACATATATCCGCGAAACTCTTGTTAGCGACACTAATTTCGCGGTTTACTCATGACCAACTCTGTAATTCATGACGCCGTGGGAGATTCACAAAGAGAACATTTGTATGAGTCAAATTATTTAAACAATTTCTCAGTTCTGTGATAGCCTTGTATGATTCATTTCTATAAACTTCATTAGCTCATCCGAGCAAAACAACAAAATCATCCTTAGTCAAACTAGTTACTTCATTAGATTTTGTTAGGTTTGTTAGTTCTCGTAATGGGGCCCCGGGCTTCATGAATCCAGATTGCCTGAAGTATTTTTCCGTTAACACTGCGGAAATTCCCTGGGCGTGACTATCTCCTAATATACAAATCTTCTCACGTTTTCCAGTTTTCGCACTCGGGGGATCAATTAGCAACGGTCTGTTTACTTTATGCGATTCATTTCAAAACTTTTCGGCTCCGACTGGCGTGTTCAAAGAATCTCCAGCAGTGTGCACAATAAAGTTTTTATGCACTTGTGATTGACTGTTTTTAAGCACTAAAGTTTCACTGTTTTTACACACGGATGTTTGAATTAGCAACGGTCTGTTTACTTTTTGCTATTCATTTCGTAACTTTTCGGCTCCGACTGACATGTTCAATGAATCTTCAGCAGTGTGCACAATAAGGTTTTTACGCACTCGTGACTGGCGTTTTTAAGCACTAACGCTTCACTGTTTTTACACATGGAAGTTTCTGTGTTATTTTGAGAGTGCATCTCTCACATAATCAGGATTGAAGTTTCTTCATGTCCGTTTTTAAAGCACCGATTATAAATTGTAAACTGGAAATACGTTCATTAAGCGTTGAAATTTCGTCCTCACAATTTACACACGTTTTCTTTTTACCATAGAAATTTATTTTTTTCTGCGGAGAAGCTCGATTTACTTTTACAAGCGCCACGATCTTGATTCAAATCTTGATGTGGTAGCGTGGACCGAAAACGCAAAAAGGTCCAGTAAACATGGGCTGTAAAGTGCATACTTACTAATGTGAAACACATCGCTTCTACTGAACAAGTGGTCACAACACTTAAGGTACAAGTAGGGTGATACAGACTGGCCAGGGTGATACAGACCGGCGTACAGGGATGCGAGGGCCAGTTATTCCTGGTAAAACCCGAAGCAAGTGAATGTCAGTGGGAAGTGTTAACGCTACATGCACATTTTCAGAGAGTAGGCACCCAATGGGTCTAGTCTGTTTTTTTACCACTAATCCTAGTAAACTGTTGTGAACGCTAGAAACAACAGATATGAACAGAGCAGAATTACGGGTTAGTAGAATAATAACAAACGTTACGACCTGTTTCTTAGCGGTCGTCACATTTCGCCTACCAACTCCAATCACTGTTGTGGCCACAATGAAGTGGGAACAACTTCTGTTGTACTGGTCCAAGAATGCTTGAGGTGCTGCCTACCCTAAACTTAATCTTTCTAAATAATAACCTAAATCCAGATATTATGGGATCACTAGATGAACTGGTAGCAATGCAAGAAGAAGAAATTACAGCCTAAAATATTTTCCAGCACATACAGCAATACCGAGGTAGACAACATCACAGTATCACAACTATCTACGAGCGCTGTAGTGGTTCTGGTTGCGATGTGTGTAGTGGGCCTAATCTACTTCTGTTTTAAGCAAAAGTCAATACACCGCTCTGTTTTACATGCGCTCCAAAGACCCTTCGGTCTGTTTGTAAACAAAGCTCAGACATAGAGAATTATGTGTAAACTATTAGAACAAGCATTGAGCGTATGATTAATGGCCAAAACCTTCGTTATCGATTCGATGTATCAACAGTAGAAAATCATGTAAATCAACTGTATGGTAATGGAAGAATCGCTAAAGATTTATAATATATGACTATTGGTGCAAAATATGTAAGATGAGGGTATCACGAGTACTCCAAACTGAAAAATTCGAGACGAACTTTCTAAACAAAGGGGCGATACTATGTCTCAAGAAAGCATCGCTGGCGGACACTAACAGTTCGTCTAAGTTGTACCTTGGCAGCTCCTGGAAGCCAAACTGCCTGTGTCAAGAACTACTAGACTGCCAGAGGGGGACATGCTGTGCGAGTTGCGGCACACATAACAGCTATTGCAGCATAGGGGAACGACTGATCGACAGAGTCAGCAAGCAAGCATAATGACAGCATGGAAGCCTAGAGATACCATCATACTAGTGATAAGCAGAGTATTGTGAGAAGACAGTTGGTATTCAGGTGCCGAACCAGCAGAAAAGAGTCTCTGAAAGGTCAAGTTGCGAAAGTCTGAAGTCACTAGGAGAGCTGACAGCAAGGGAAAACTGGGACACATGAAGTCATAGCCATCCCCAGAGCTGCAAAGCACACGGGTGTCACTGATCATTCAATAGGGAGGCCACAATTCAGTTAGGGATAGAATTTAGTTTCATAACACCATCTTTATGCGTAAACGTATTTTCATGAAGACGGAATTTTTCCAAAGCCTTTTTCCAGTTAGAAATCCCTACGGGAGTAAATAATTTTTTTTTGGAAGAAAATTGTAATAAATTTTTAGCATCTGCCTCTTTGCAAGCTTTGCAAATAATTTTCTTGGTAGAAGCTTCATATTCTATCCATGTATATTTGATCAACCAAGACTTCTGAAATGATCTTCTCTTACCGGATGGTCAAGGTTTCTGCTGTAAACGGTTCTCGCCTGAAGATGGCGAGGCAATTGACGACACAATAATTGTTGGAGGTTGACTTGCAGTATCATCAACTACCAAGCGCAACTTTTTGGTAACAAATTTAGCCCTTGCAAACATAATTCACAACACAATAAGAGACTAAAATATAGTCATATAAAATAGTCCACTAGACACTAAAGTCGCAACACTAATCACGTTTCCAGCATGCACTGAACGAAACTATCCACACTTAACGACTGCGACAGTAGGATGGGCTTTATATAGCCACGGCATCGTAATGCCTCGAAGTGTGAAGGCGACGTGAGGCGGAGGGTTACTGGCGCTTCTCCTCTAGTTCTTTCGATGTCGCCGCGGCCTCAGCGCTGCCCCGCCGGCGCCAGACTTACACGAAGGTTCGCACACTAGGACAAATTCTAAGTATGCCTACAGCACCTTAACACTATCAAGATTCACACCACTCGTTTTCAGTTAACCTGCTTACTACCATCATAATTATTTGTTTTAACTCATTACTGAATGTATTTTAGAAGGTAGCTGTCGTCATACAAGGAAAATAAAAAATTCCAACATAACTTTGTGATTTTACAAATCATAATGTAACTTATAATTTTCCTAAACTATTTTGAGATGGCTCGGGGCCTCTCAGGCCCCATGAAATCGGCGCATGTGGAGAGATATTACACTGGACATACATTCACTCGTGTATATCGTCTAAATGTTACAGTTTTTGTATAATAAGTGATTCTGCTCCTTTTATTCTATTTTTATTTTCCCCAGTTATTTCGAAAATACATATCATGCTGAAACTAGCATTGTAAAGGAAGAAAGACAGCAAATGGAGTAAAGTAAAATATGTGGTAGGCCTATGCATGAAGTCGTGTGAATAAAGTGGAATTTTGTGTGTGTTGTGTGTTGTGTCTGTGTGTGTGTGTGTGTGTGTGTGTGTGTGTGTGTGTGTGTGTGTGAGAGAGAGAGAGAGAGAGAGAGAGAGAGAGAGAGAGTAAATTAGACCAATATTATGATCTGTGTTCTCACATTTCCATATCATTCACATTTTTGTAAAATGTTCCAGTGTATTGTAGACTGTGTACAAAGTCATTGGTTCACAATTCACAACTAAGCATTTCTATGCACTAACACCTGAAGCAATATTCGGTCTAGTACACCTTTCCGCCTAAAGTAAGGTAACACAGTTTTATGAATAGTTATATGAGAAAATATATGAAAGTAATTACATGCAATGTGAAACAACAGAATTACTTTATTGTGGGTAATCGATATTACTTTTACAATTAATTATGGGCAAAAAATTGGAAGTAAAACTGGCCTAGTTATTGTTTGAACATGTGTACCAGTATTATTTAAGCAAAGAAGCTGAAGACACAAATGATAGTAGTAACAAGAGTCGTTAATTAGAAACCAGATAGGTTAGATGTGCTTCCCATTATCCTATTTGTTTACACTGCCTAATATAAAAACGTGAAGCACCCAAGAGGACATGATCAGATGGCACTGTAACTTCATGCATGTATGCATCATTGGTTGTAGTTTAAATGATTAGAGTTGTAATTCTCTGTGACATGTAAAACAGTCACCAGAGTCCATTAGGTTTGTTCATGTTTAGTTTGTTACCTGGCCTGATAGGATAATGTTAATGGCATGAAATACAGTGTGACTACCGTGAAAGATATGTACTCATGTAAGAGAGAGTTATTAACTCCTGACAGAATCTGAAAGAGGCCTTATTGTGGGGTTCCTATTTGGGTGACTGACTGTCTCATGGGATATCCAGAATAATGTGGCATTTGGGAAAGACAGTGGCCTGATTTTGTATTCCATGGGAATGTGAGTACAGACATACTCATCGTCAAGATTCCAATTCCTACCACCATGTGGGAGGATTGCTGTATTGTGCATGAAGCACACCATAAGCCCTTCACATATACACCTGCCATCTGAGAAAAAGTAATTGATTCCATGTAACATTATATGTCATATCACACTTTTTGTAGAAGTGTAGCAGCAGGTAAACTGTGGAATTACCATCCCATTCTTGGGCTGCCATTAATACTACAGCTTAAACAAATGTGTTTAAAGTGGTGCTGTGAGCATGATACATGGCCTGCTGGTGAATGGTGCTGCATTGTGTTCATTGATGAATTTCAGTTCTGCACTATCATAATTGGTCATCACTGGTGAGCATGGTGGTGACCTGGGGAGAGATCAAATTTTTCTGATGTTTCAAAGAGACACAGTGGTGTTGTCCCATTCTTCCAATATTTTAGACAGACACAGTGGTATTACTCCTGACATGTTATGACGAGCCATTGGGTATGGTTTCTAGTCACAGCTGGTAGTAATTGAAAGATCTCTGACAGGATAATAGTGTGTCACAAAAACCCTGCATATTCATTTGTTACCTCTTATGCGACAATATTGTAGCTCTGATGTTCAACGTGATGATGCTTGCCCATACAGGGCAGGAGTCTTTATGAACTGTGTGCATTGTGTTGAGATATTCCTGTGGCCAACAATACCCCCAGGTCTGTCCCCGATAGAACAATTGTGGGACCAGCTCAGACATCAGCTCTGTCCAAGTGCCAGTATCCAGGATATCAACGACCAGTTTCAACAGTGGTAGGCCTTCTTGTCTCAGGAGAGGATATGACACTGTTATGACACAGTTTACAAATGGTTCAGTGTATTCATCTGGGTTAGAGGAACTGCAACTTCATATTGTTAAATGGGCACATACTGCCAAGTACTTTGTAAATGTGACCGTTTTGTAATCATTGTAGTAACATCAAATAATCTCTCAACCCATTCAGATGCATTTCATGTCGTCCTCCACTTCTGACAGCTTCACCTTTATTGTCAGGCAGTATATTTATTTAGCACATTCAGTCATATGCAGTACAGTGTACCAGGTGATATTGGACTTTATATGATTTTAGTGTTTGCGATAAAAAGTAATGATGTATGTATGTACCTACATTAAACTTTTCTTGAGTGATTTCTCTGTTGTACAAACTGAGGAATAATTAAACAGAACCCTATTAGTGTATGCATGTTTCGCATTTTTCCACTCTCACCTTATCAAAGGAACTCTTCTATATGGTAACTGCACCAGCTCAAAATAGTATTCAGATAGCAAACAATGACTGTCAGATGAATAGTAGCATGTGCTACAATAGAATCTTGTAAAGATTGCTTCAGAGAGCTCAGTATTATTATAATCAATAGCCTCTATTTGTAAATTATCCATCTCAATGTTAAAGATAAATTAGATGACGTCAAACTTAGGATGTCTGGTCATGAACACAACGCAAGAACTGGAAAATCAATTGATGTACCCACAGTAAGCTAGCTAAGGTTCACAACAGCCATAAATATCTGTTGTTGTTGTTGTCATGGTCTTCAGTCCTGAGACTGGTTTGATGCAGCTCTCCATGCTACTCTATCCTGTGCAAGCTTCTTCATCTCCCAGTACCTACTGCAACCTACATCCTTCTGAATCTGCTTAGTGTATTCATCTCTTGGTCTCCCTCTACGATTTTTACCCTCCACGCTGCCCTCCAATGCTAAATTTGTGGTCCCTTGATGCCTCAAAACATGTCCTACCATCCGATCCCTTCTTCTAGTCAAGTTGTGCCACAAACTTCTCTTCTCCCCAATCCTATTCAATACTTCCTCATTAGTTACGCGATCTACCCACCTTATCATCAGCATTCTTCTGTAGCACCACATTTCGAAAGCTTCTATTCTCTTCTTGTCCATACTAGTTATCGTCCATGTTTCACTTCCATACATGGCTACACTCCATACAAATACTTTCAGAAACGACTTCCTGACATTTAAATCTATACTCGATGTTAACAAATTTCCCTTCTTCAGAAACGATTTCCTTGCCATTGCCAGTCTACATTTTATATCCTCTCTACTTCGACCATCATCAGTTATTTTACTCCCTAAATAGAAAAACTCCTTTACTACTTTAAGTGTCTCATTTCCCAATCTAATTCCCTCAGCATCACCTGATTTAATCTGACTACATTCCATTATCTTCGTTTTGCTTTTGTTAATGTTCATCTTATATCCTCCTTTCAAGACACTGTCCATTCCGTTCAACTGCTCTTCCAAGTCCTTTGCTGTCTCTGACAGAATGACAATGTCATCGGCGAACCTCAAAGATTTTATTTCTTCTCCATGGATTTTAATACCTACTCCGACTTTTTCTTTTGTTTCCTTTACTGCTTGCTCAATATACAGATTGAATAACATCGGGGAGAGGCTACAACCCTGTCTCACTCCTTTCCCAACCACTGCTTCTCTTTCATGCCCCTCGACTCTTATAACTGCCATCTGGTATCTGTACAAATTGTAAATAGCCTTTCGCTCCCTGTATTTTACCCCTGCCACCTTCAGAATGTGAAAGAGAGTATTCCAGTCAACATTGTCAAAAGCTTTCTCTAAGTCTACAAATGCTAGAAACGTAGGTTTGCCTTTTCTTAATCTTTCTTCTAAGATAAGTCGTAAGGTTAGTATTGCCTCACGTGTTCCAACATTTCTACGGAATTCAAACTGATCTTCCCCGAGGTCCGCTTCTACCAGTTTTTCCATTCGTCTGTAAAGAATTCGCGTTAGTATTTTGCAGCTGTGACTTATTAAACTGATAGTTCGGTAATTTTCACATCTGTCAACACCTGCTTTCTTTGGGATTGGAATTATTATATTCTTCTTGAAGTCTGAGGGTATTTCACCTGTCTCATACATCTTGCTCACCAGTGGTAGAGTTTTGTCAGGACTGGCTCTCCCAAGGCCGTCAGTAGTTCTAATGGAATGTTGTCTATTCCCGGGGCCTTGTTTCGACTCAGGTCTTTCAGTGCTCTGTCAAACTGTTCACGCAGTATCGTATCTTCCATTTCATCTTCATCTACATCCTCTTCCATTTCCATAATATTGTTCTCAAGTACATCGCCCTTGTATAAACCCTCTATATACTCCTTCCACCTTTCTGCCTTCCCTTCTTTGCTTAGAACTGGGTTTCCATCTGAGCTCTTGATGTTCATACAAGTGGTTCTCTTATCTCCAAAGGTCTCTTTAATTTTCCTGTAGGCAGTATCTATCTTACCCGTAGTGAGATAAGCCTCTACATCCTTACATTTGTCCTCTAGCCATCCCTGCTTAGCCATTTTGCACTTCCTGTCGATCTCATTTTTGAGACGTTTGTATTCCTTTTTGCATGCTTCATTTACTGCATTTTTATATTTTCTCCTTTCATCAATTAAACTCAATATTTCTTCTGTTACCCAAGGACTTCTATTAGCCCTCGTCTTTTTACCTACTTGATCGTCTGCTGCTTTCACTACTTCATCCCTCAGAGCTACCCATTCTTCTTCTACTGTATTTCTTTCCCCCATTCCTGTCAATTGTTCCCTTATGTTCTCCCTGAAACTCTCTACAACCTCTCGTTCTTTCAGTTTATCCAGGTCCCATCTCCTTAAATTCCCACCTTTTTGCAGTTTCTTCAGTTTCAATCTGCAGTTCATAACCAAGAGATTGTGGTCAGAATCCATATATGCCCCTGGAAATGTCTTACAATTTAAAACCTGGTTCCTAAATCTCTGTGTTACCATTATATAATCTATCTGATACCTTTTAGCATCTCCAGGATTCTTCCAGGTATACAACCTTCTTTTATGATTCTTGAACCAAGTGTTAGCTATGATTAAGTTATGCTCTATGCAAATTTCTACAAGGCGGCTTCCTCTTTCATTTCTTCCCCCCCAATCCATATTCACCTACTATGTTTCCTTCTCTCCCTTTTCCTACTGACGAATTCCAGTCACCCATGACTATTAAATTTTCGTCTCCCTTCACTACCTGAATAATTTCTTTTATCTCGTCATACATTTCATCAATTTCTTCATCATCTGCAGAGCTAGTTGGCATATAAACTTGTACTACTGTAGTAGGCATGGGCTTTGTGTCTATCTTGGCCACAATAATGCGTTCACTATGCTGTTTGTAGTAGGTAACCCGCACTCCTATTTTTTTTATTCATTATTAAACCTACTCTTGCATTACCTCTATTTGATTTTGTATTTATAACCCTGTAATCACCTGACCAAAAGTCTTGTTCCTCCTGCCACCGAACTTCACTAATTCCCACTATATCTAACTTTAACCTGTTCATTTCCCTTTTTAAATTTTCTAAGCTACCTGCCCGATTAAGGGATCTGACATTCCACGCTCCGATCCGTAGAACGGCAGTTTTCTTTCTCCTGATAACGACGTCCTTTTGAGATATCTAGGGCCCAGATTTTTTAGTAGACTTCCAAAAGCTGCCCGTTCTGTTAGCTACAGAACATTTAAAACTATTTTAGCAGGTTGGTTCAAGAGGACAGCATGCTACTCCATAAAAGTGTGTGAGGAATCAGACTTAAGTGACATAAAGTTCTAACTAATTATCGTCAAACAAAGTTGTAACAAATCGTTGTTTAAAAGTTTGCTCCATGAATAATTTCCTCATAACAGGAAACAATGTGTCACTGATGTAAATATCATGAAATTTTATGGACCTCATATCTCTTAGCATTACATTTAAGAATTTCTACCAATAACATGTAAAATGTGAGTCTGCAGGCTTTCGTGGGCATTCTCACTAAAGTTAAAATTTTCTGAGTAGTTAGGCCACGTCATATTTCCTTCCAAAATAATCAGTGTTTCGACCCTTCTGCTGGGATCCAAGCAGAGGGGGAAAAATGTTGATATTTTATAAGGAAATATGATGCAGTCTTATAATCTAAAAGATTTTAACTTTACTAACATGTTAGATGTTTGAAGCAGAATAAACTGTATTCTGAACTCTATTCTCTGTTGGTTCTCTCTTTACCCATATGACTTGAAACAATTTCCTTTGATTAATGGGTGGGTAGAGCTATAGAAATATTCGTTTCATCAATGCTGTATCTAGATGAACGGATTGTTTATTTCTTACCAATAACACACAAAAACTAAGTATCAGGCATGTACAAGTAGAATCATAAAATTTTTGTCTGTTTAAAAGTTACAAGATATTTCTCAGTAGAGTGCTTAGTCGCCAACGGGGTTCCTCAAGGGTCATTAATGGAAACTGTTCAAAAACTGGTTCAAATGGCTCTGAGCACTATGGGACTTAACATCTGAGGTCATCAGTCCCCTAGAGCTTAGAACTACTTAACCGAGCGAGGTGGCGCAGTGGTTACACACTGGACTCGCATTCGGAAGGACGACGGTTCAATCCCGCGTCCGGCCATCCTGATTTAGGTTTTCCGTGATTTCCCTAAATCACTCCAGGCAAATGCCGGGATGGTTCCTCTGAAAGGTCACGGCCGACTTCCTTCCCCATCCTTCCCTAATCCGATGAGACCGATGACCACGCTGTCTGGTCTCCTTCCCCAAACCAACCAACCAACCTTAGAACTACTTAAACCTAACTAATCTAAGGACATCACACATCCAAGCCCGAGACAGGATTCAAACCTGCGAATGTAGCAGTCACGCGTTTCCAGACTGAAGCACTTAGAACTGCTTGGCCACCATGGCCAGCAAAAACTGTTGTTCGCCTGATTCATATCAGTGACCTGAATGTCCATGGTGATTTAAGTAAAACAAATATGTTTACTGATGACCCAACATTATCAATGAAAGCAATTCAAAATGCAGATATCCTACATGTAGTAAACTCTATTATAAGTCAGCTCAGCAAATGGTCAACAATAAATCAGCTCATTAAAAACCATGGGAAATCAATATCAATAAATTTCTGTAGAGGTCAAAAGAGTGTCATGCATTAACCTGACGCCACCAGCAACAATCAACCCATTGTAAATAAAGAAACAACAAGGGTTCTTGGGATTTGAATAGAATGTGGCCTATAACGGGACAAGCATAGTAAATACATCAATTCTGATCTGTCAACAGGCTGGTAAATTTTGTTGTGTTGAAAAGGATGCAGGAATAAGCAAATACTCATCCAGCTGAGTTTCTGGTCTATGTAGAAACCCAAAAGGTTAATTATTTTGTAATCTTCATTTAATGTTGGAAACAATGACTGCAGTTTTATTACAATTAATTTCTTAGCAATTTGTCTCAAACCAATTAGTACATTTGTCTATTGCTCTCTCTCTCTCTCTCTCTCTCTCTCTCTCTCTCTCTCTCTCTCTATATATATATATATATATATATATATATATATATATATATATATATATATATATTGTCACAGCTCCTACAGATCATCGGCTTGCATAAATCGAGTTGTATCATGTGTGTCCAATACGAACTTAAATGCCAAAAATGAGGTCAAATCATTCATCACACAATTAATCAGAAAGGACAAAGTACTGAACCACGTGGGATGTCTTTTGTAGTAGATAAGCATTCTGATCTTTGAGTAAAGTTATTAACTGTTTCCTCTCGTTTAGATGTGATGCAGTAAGGTGAAGAGCATTCTCTCCAACTCTGTAGTACTGGCTCTTTACTATTAGTATGCTGTGGAAGACAGTATCAAAAGCTTTCTTCAAATCCAGAACAGCTGCAGAGGTTGCTTTTTTTTACACTTAAAAGAAACCATGTTGTGAAGAGCTAAGTATGCTATTTTCCTCAAAGTGCTGTTTCATCTGTTTGTGCATATAATATTCTATCAATACTAGAAATGAGAATAATCTTCACAAGGATTTAAAGTCACATAGTCTTGTACAAAAAGGTGTGGATTATTCAGGAACACACGTTTTCAATAACTTGCCAGCAGCCATAAAAAGCGTAACAACCAATGAAATTCAGTTTAAGAGAAGCCTAAAGGATTTATTGGTGGCCAACTACTTCTACTCCGTTGCTGAATTTATCAAGTAGAACCAACTGATTTGTATATATATATATATATATATATATATATATATATATATATATATATATATATATATATACACACTTGGGACCTGTGGTATGGTACATTAGTTTATTTGTTTGAGTTGTAAATATTAGTCATGTATTGTTGGTTTTCTGACATGTTCTACATCCTGGAGGACCTCCTCACTACAGATCAATAGGAATGAAAGTGAATCTAATTTAATCTAATCTGTCTTTGCTATTATTGGTGTGAGTGATATGGGATGGTAGTTATAAGGGAGTGCTTTATTACCTCTGGTATGAATAGATGTTAAAATAGTAAGTTTTGGCCATCTGGAAAGAACCCTTCATGAATTATTTGGTTGATGATTTGAGTTTGTGGCTGTAAAATTTCATTCTTAATGTTTTTTATTACATACTTTGATAGTCCATAGAAGCTTTTGACTTATGAGTTGCTAATTTTGATAAGTGCTTCCCAAACTGTTCTATAAGTTACACAAGACCAGCAGAAGTTGTCAGATGGCTTGTTATCTATAGTTGGGGCCAAAGATTATTTACATCTTCAGCGAGACTTTTTATTTGTATCAGAAGTGGTAAATTTTGCATTTATGTAGGTGCTTGGTAGGATTCAAATGTTGTTTAATTTCAGAGCTTATTTTTGTTGTGATAGCTTTTCATTCTAACTCACACTTTGAGTTGAGTATATAGTTGTTCACTTGAGTATTTAGTTGTCATCAACTATCCTCTGGAGGCTCTAATTTCTAATCTATACATCATTCTTGCTGCCATCTAAGCTTTATTCTCAGCTTGACTCTATTGTTATCTGTCACAGTGTACAGTCATTTCCTCACAAATTTGCTCAGGTGTAGTATGTACCAGTTCCTTAGCTCTTGTGGTTTATTATACTGATTCTGTTTTGTGTGTTTTTTGCAATATTTGGGACAACATATCTCGAGGTTTTTTACTAATAATTTTAAATATTTGTGTGTTGATTCATTGGCAGGCATGTCATTAGTGACTACTGTGCCCCAGTTTATGTGATTAAGATTGTTTTTTAACTGAATCAATTCATGTTCATTGCTTGATCTGATTACCCTTCAAAGTTATGTTGAATAACTGTCTATGTTGTTGTTTAGAGGGGGCAGAAGCCACAGCCATGCATAGTTTGACAGCCTGACGTTTATGGTATCAAATACAGTTTTGTATGGTTGAAAGTTGCAGGTTATACTATTTAATTTTGCATTGAGTCTGATGGGATTATCACACAGACAGTAGTAGTTTTGTGATCTTAACATGTCTAATAGATACATCACATTTCTAGTCTTATACCTAATGTCTATGTTAATATAGCTAAATATGAGAAATCTACCATTACTACACACCAGGAAAGAATTACCCAAATACGGTGGATATCGGTAGATGTGACGTACATTTACAAACAAGTAAATGATTACAATTTCAGAAAAATTGGATGAATTATTCGAGAGACAGAGCTTTACAAATTGAGGAGGTCAGTAATGTGTTGGTTCACCTTTGGCCCTTCTGTAAGCAGTTACTGAGCTTTGCAGTAATTGATAGAATGGTTGTCTGCCATCCTGAGGCATATTGTGGCAAATTCTGTCCAACTGGCACATTAGATCACTGAAATCCTGAGCTGGATAGAAGGCCCTGTCCATAAAGCTCCACACATTCTGTACTGGTAAGAGATCCAGCGTCCTTGCAGGTTAAGGTATGGTCTGGAAGGTTGAAGACAAGCAGCAGAAACTATCATTGTGTGCAGACAGGCATTATCTTGCTGAAATGGAAGCTCAGGATGGCTTGCACTGAAGGGCAACAAAATTGGGCGTAGAATATAGTTCATGTACTACTGTGCTGTAAGGATACCACAGACGGTAACCAAAGGGCTCCTGCTATGAAATGAACTGGCACCCTGGCACATCACTCCTGCTTGTCAGGCTATATGGTGGACGACAGTCAGGTTGATATCTTACTGCTGTCCAGGTTGTCTCCAGACTTGTATTTGCTGCCCTTTTGGTGTCAGTTCAAAGTGTTACTCATCACTGAAGACAATTCTACTCCATTCAATGCGATTCCTGGCTCAATATATATGACAATGCTGCTAATGGGATTTCTGGTGTACAGAGATCAATGGCATTTGGTGCCAGGGGTGCCATGACCTCAGCCCCTTTACTGTGAGCCACCTATTAATAGTTGTTATGGTCACTGAAACACCAGTTGTATGTCAGATCAATGATAATATTGCATCCACGGCTCTGAGTGCCTCTGAGATTTGTCCAGGCTTCACTTTCTGTTATCTCCCTAGCTTGACCACTTCCTTCTTGATACAGTGTTTACTGTGGTTTACACATTCCTACTGAAATTGTCAAATAGTGGCATTGCCCCTATTCAAATGTTGAGCATTTCATCAATTACTCCAACCAATTTCTTTGAGCCCAACTACATATCCTCTCCGAAATGCTAACACCTGTGTATATTGTTCATGCACCTGTCTGCAAGACATAGTTACTGTCCAACTAATTACACAGAATGAAATTCACAAAAGGCATTATGCCCTGGTATTGACATGTCCTGTGTTTAGTATACTTACCAGCTGCATGGTGAAACTGTGCTGCAGAATTATATATTCATCCATTCAGCTGCCAAAGTTTACAATTTTGTATTTTCCATCAATACCTGTATCAATGTCAATTTGTGATCAATTTGCATAGCTCCTATCTGGTGTATCATTTTTTCTGTCTTAGAGTATATTTAAGAGCGTTATTATCATTTTTTCAAGATTTTCTACAAATAATTCCATATTATTAGTAGAGGGGTGTTATGCCAATACAGCTATTAGTTTCTGACTTAACATCAGCATTTTTGGAACTTCGAAAACTGCTTCTACACATAAAGAACTTACATTAATCACTTTATATGCTAAATTATTTGTTTCTTTGATAAAGTTTGAAACACCATCATGCTTCAAATTGCCTCTACAGTAACATGTGGCTAGTTACTATTGATAAGGCATACTTAATTCATGTTCACTATGGATTTGCCTGTGTCCTTTTACTAGAAAAAGATCCTAATTTAATTCTTCTAACCAATATTCCATTTCTGTCAGTTAGTTTTTAAGTTATTTACATTAAGAGGCTCGAAAAATATAGTTTTGGCCCTGATGTTTGGTATTAGCAATAAGCATATACTGGGTTGGTGTATAAATTCGTAGCATTTTTGCATAAGTTTCATGATCATAAAGGATACATATAACAGAGACTTTGCTCATCAGAAATGTATGCTCCTTCACTATTTACAACAGCCTGCCAGTGATGTGGTAGTGATGGTTACAACTTTGGGGAGCAATTTGTAGTGCATCACTATTTTACCAGACACATAACATTATCTTCTATGGACACACTTATGTTTTGTACAAGGATTTGCACCTTTTTTGGGCACAATCATTCCTTTCTTTTCTTTATGTTAGCATAAAGACAACATTTCTCATCACTAGTAATGATACAGGGCAGGAATGGTTGGTGTTGTTCATGACCCAATTGATGACAAGCATGCAGAGTTGCACATATGACCACCCACCGATTTATGTGATTTTAGCTTAGAGCATGCAGTAACCATACACCCAATTTTTTAACCACCCTGATTTCATGGAAATGTCTCAAAACGGTGGAATGATCACAGTTCATCAAATTTGTCAATTCTCAATTGCAGTAATGTGGGTGACTGGATTAATGCCTTTAAACAAATGTGTGGTGTCACTAATGTCAAAATGATCCTCCATAAAATGAGAAAACCATTTTCTTGCCATGCTTTGTCCAGTGGAATTATCCCCATACACAGCACAAATGTTTCAGGCTCCCTCCACTGCTGTCACCCCTCTTTTAGAACTCAAAAAAACAAGAATATGTCAGAAATGTTCCCAGTTGGCATTCCATTTTTTAGTGTCCTCAGCTCCACTCACTATCTCCAAATGATAAAATGACAATGTGTAAACTCAAATAGCAGCAGTGAACTACAAATAAAAAATGGCAATCAATAAATAACCCCATTTCAACTGGAATACCATCATGAAAAATGGAAATGCTATGAACTTATGCAGCGACCTAGTATGTTCAAGGTAGGTGATCATCAACACCTTTTTGAGGAGATGAGATTCCGACAGTTATACTGGCTTTAGGTAGAATTGCAATGGGCTTTATTTGTACCACTAGACTGAGCTGCTAGAGAATATTAACTTCTTTATTCATAGTTCTTGTTGTGCTCCATATAACTTTTCCAGTGTCATTGCTTATAGTTATAAGAAAGAAGCAGAACTTACCATCGAACCTGTTAATCATTTTGAAACTGAACATATGGAGAGCAGCTGAAGAAATGTTCAGTGTATTCAAAATCAAAATTTTACTATTCCAACTGACCAAGTATCTGAATTAATTTTGGGCTATTGTAAATTCAGTATATGGCTCAAAGTTGTGTACTCAACTGCTCACTAATGATATTGGAATGAAAGTGGCAGATGGCAGATATAAAGCTGAAGTATCAAATTTGGTCTTCCAAATTTTTTCATTGTGGAACTTTGTAGTAAAATTCTTCATTTCAGTCCTTGCATGAAAACCACAATACCAGATACCGATGAAGGTGGTCACAGAACAGAAGTGAAGCTACATTGTTCTCTTGTGGAAACGCATCTGGAATTTATAAGGTACTGTAATATGCTATGCAGTTTATGCAAAAGAAGTTGCCCCCTTCTATCTATAGTTTTTTTCAAGTTACTGGAAAAATTTATGATGATGTACTATGCAATTAGACAATTGCTGGTCACTAACAGTTTTAGAAAAAGTTTATTGGGGGGGCGAAGATATAAATAAATAGGTTTATATTGCTACCACCAGTCTGATGCAGAACTAAGGAACATATTTTTAGATCATCCACTACGATCTATTTGTAGAAAAAATCTCATCTATGAGAAACGAAACAGATTCTGCTAACAGAGATCTTGTGAAACTCATACCTTAGTGTCCTCTTTCTTTTTCTCTACAATAATTATTTAGTATACACTGTCTTTTAAACCTCATATATCCTGCAACTACAGTATTTTAATTATGAACATAACAGTCATAATAGTAGTACTAATACTAAACAAAAATTATCTGTTATAGGACAAAAGTAACTACAAAAGTTAAACATACAAACTACATTCAGCATAAGCTGCAATATGAAATACATTAGCAGCCTGCTAAGACAGTGCAAATACACTGTCAGGAACAGCATGTCTTTGATGAAACATACATTGCCCTCAAAGCAGATTTCATAGTGTAAAATCTGATAAAGAAGATAGTGATTATCTTCTAAAGTTTAGTGTAAATCAGGTCTGAGATGTCTGAATGTGGAGAAAGTTTTCTACAATAATGCTGCTGTGAAAGACTTCAATATCAATTGCTCAAAGTGACATCCTTACATCCCCAAACATGTAGCAACTCATTCGATCATGTTTCTCTGTACTATTTGAAACATACTTACATCCACAGTTACATGAACAGAATTGATTTCTTTACTAGTTCTTGTACATTCATTACCAACAGAAGAAATGTGCACACAAGAACAAGTGCCTCTGGAAGAACAAATACGCTGGAATTAGGTTAGGCAAACACAGAGGCTATAAAACTGGACCTATGTAACTAATCCATATCCCAGGAAAAGCTCTACATATTCCTTCCAGAGTGTGCAAATGCACTATTATGTTGTAATGACAACCTCCTCAAAATGTAAAGTGGAACATCTTCCAGAACCTCAGGCAAATAGTTCATGAGAAATGGATGATACCTCCATGCAGTCAACTGATTTAGCAAGTAAGGACCTGAAATGCAACTTCCTATACATTCATGCTAAAGCAGATCTGGTCTACATGATTATAGATGTGCATGCTGCCAACAGACCAGTAGTGGCATCATGCCTATTGAAGTTATCCTCACCTATGACTACTGCTTCATCAGACCATATTAAAACACTTAAGAAGTGGCAGATTAAAAATATGTTCCAGACCTAGACTCAAACTTGGGACCTTTGCCTTTTGTGGGCAAGTGCTCTACACTTGGTAGAGCATTTGCCCGCGAAATTCAAAGGTCCCAAGTTTGAGTCTCGGTCTGGCACACAGTTTTAATCTGCCAGGAAGTATCATATCAGCACACACTCTGCTGCAGGGTGTAACTCTCATTCATTTAAGAGGTTATCATCAGGTTCCTATGATGGTTGGATCCATCTAAAAACTGCATCTGCAGGAGATAATCTTCAGGATACAGGTGTTGCATTATCTAATAATGATGCGTGTTAATCTTTTCACCATGCAACATCTTAATTACTATTCTTTGCAAGACAGGCCACTGCATTGTTACATCATGTGTACTTAGCTGGGTCCTTTATATATATAATCAAAAATGACATCTTTGGTAGTTGGGGTATGGCTAATCATATGTGGCCTCTGTTCAGTGATAGTTGAAGGAGACAACTGGTCTCTCAAAGGCAAAACACCATATGACAAAATACATTTTTGTGTGGATGACATTGACCAGGATACCTAACATCATATTGACAAAAACTAACATCAGCCCTATAATCTGATGCACAAAGGTCCAAAAGCCTATCAAGATATTTGGCATTTGTTTGTGCCATATGATCGTCTATGCTGTCCTGTAAGAAACAGAAGGACAAAGTACAGCATGTATTACTTCCCATCTGCGGAACCGAACATGTACACACATCAGTCATCAGAGAGGACCATTGTTCTTAAAAAACATCAGCACTGTTAAAGCTTGTTCTTGGTGACATACAGAGATAGAAATATCAACACACATTTTTAAAAAAAATATAATCCATGTTCTGACAGTATCCACTATATACAGCATTTTCAAAACACTTTTGCATCAATGGTTCACAAAAGGTTCACATAACTATCTAGGCCATGATGTCAACAATTTGCTAGTTGTGTGTGTGATTCAAGAGTTACAGAAAAATATCTTTCATTCTGCATTATTCAACCCAACATTGCCATTGCCAAAAGGCTTAAGATTCCAGTCGAATTCTTTTCCTGGCCGTAACAGACAAGATAATTCCAGATTTCCATCAATGTAACTAATAATAATGAATGGAGAACCATACTAAGTGGCCTGCACTTATTGGACTGAATAGTTAAATGCATAATTAGTTGTTACTCAGTGTTGATGGTTGTGATGATAAAAATAGTAAGAATGTTTGGCAACTATCTGTAATATGGCTTACTTGCCCTATGGATAATGCGACATCCTAATTAATATAATGAGTAAGAGACATGTAAGTGGCATGCATTATAGTTGGTACTCAGTGCGCTTACAGGACATGGACAATAACATGGAAACGCAAAAATAAAAGATATTATCATGCCTAATAGAAAGTAAGAAAACGGTTGGTATTCAAAACATCTTCCAGTCAGCTCAAGATGGTTAAATACAGTTCCTGTGTAGATTTTATGGGAAGTTTATGTCATTCTTTCTGTAAAATAGTGACAAGTTCAGTTAACAGTGATGGAGGTTGATAGTGATCATGCACCTTCTCTCCAAAGTAGATCACACAGGCTCAATAATACTGAGATAGGGTGACTTGATCTTCATGCTTATAAAACCAGTCCTGGACAATGTAAACTATTTTAACAGAGGCCCTGTCATCTTGGAATACACCATCACCACTGGGGAACAAACACAGTACCATGGCATGGATCTGATCAGCCAAAATGGTCTCATAACCCTTTACAGTAATGTGACACTGCAGAGTGCCCATGGGGTCCATGAAATACCAGGGTATGGCTGTCCAAATCCTCACCAAACCCCCACCATGTTTCACTCATGGGACATAAATCAGCCAGAAGTTGAAAATAGTGTGAAACAAAACTAATTTTACGACATTATATTCTTCCATTGCTCCATAGTCTAGGTCACTGATATGTGATTTTGGAATTTCAGCTTTGTTTGCATTCCTCTGCTTATGGACCTCCCTTCATGGTTTCTTCATTGTGACAGAGTTCACCAGTGCAACATTCAGTTCTGCAGTGACTTTTGTAGCAGCTGTCCTCTTAATGTTTGTCTCCTGTCCTATTCAATGACCATCCATCATGATCACTCAAAACACCCTTTTGTTCACTTTCTGACTTAGCATACAATATTTTCCCCACTTTCCCTGTATAAGGTATCCATTTCCAATATGTCATGCTTAAAACACCAAATACTTTGGCTACCTCGGTTACAGAAGCACCCAGCATACAAGTGTAAACAATTTGTACAAATTCGTATTCACTTGGATCCAAAGTACTACTCTCAAAACTCCACAGAACACTGTTCTAACAATGACAGACATTTGTAATATATTGAGAATACTGCACTGGTACTGTTCATGATCAATTACAACAGCACAACCTGCAGGCTTGCCTAGCATCCACATTCACATTCAAACATGCATTTCTTATGTTCTTTCTTTATTTTTGTCCAGCCCCTTTATTTGATTTTCATGGTTGAGGGCTAACTCACTATGATAAGTATGAATTCACTGATGTAGCAGGAACAGATCAAAATGATTATGGGTAGAATAGTCCCTTTTCTTATTTATTAATTTATCTCTATCTATTCCACTAACTGGGCAGTCTTACAACATACAGAAGGAAAGTACATGTCATATTTGTGAGTACATTGTTAGGAAACATCCATTTTCTACTGAAAATATAGATGTGATGAACTTTTGTTACAGATGCTTATATATTGCTAGTAGGGAGGGGATGCTGATCTGAAGTCAGTGTATATGAATGTTTCTTCACCAAGTATGTAAATGATTTAGTGGATAATATCGCAAACTTTCTGAAGCTGTTTGTGTATGATGCTGTTGTCTGTATGATTGTTGCAATGCCAGATGAATGCAACAAAACACAGTGAGACCTGAAAAGGATACATGATTTGTACACTGATCTGTAGTTGAACTTACATGTAAACAGATGGAACCTATTGTGCATACATTAGGAAAGAGGTCCATTAAAGACTGAATTTACAACAGGAGACAAATCATTTCAAACAGAATCAACCACAAATGACCTAGAATTAACCATATGAAGTGACCTAAAGTGGAATTATCACATGAAATCAGTTTTAGGGAAAGCAGATGCCAGGCTGAGATTTACTGGCAGAATCTAGAAAAAATTCAGTTCATCCACAACAGAAGTGGCTTAGCAAACCCTCATTCAACCAATTAACAAATGCTGCTTGTCAGTGTGGGACCTTTACCAGCTTGGATTAACAGAAGAGGTAGAGACTATGCAACAAATATTGGTTTGCTTAACCTTACGTTTGTTTAGTAAGTGGAAGGATATTACAGATATGCTTATTAAACTCCAGTGATGAACACAAGAGAGGAGTTGTTTACATCAGAGAGCTTTTTGTTATAATCCCCACACTGTGTGTTCCAAGAACAGTTGGGGAGCACATTACTTCCCCCATATATGTCTCAACAAATGACCACAGCCAGACAATCACATAAATTACAGCTAATACAGAGGGTTATTGACAATAAGGGAGGGATGCAACAGTGGTATCAGAAGTACCCTTCACCATGCAAATAGTGAGAGAATAGGTTGAATTTCAAATATGAAGTACATGACGTGGAACATAAGCTCTTCTATGTAAAATGGTTGGGGATCAGTAGTTTATCATGCATGTTTGGGTGGAATTATGCAAAACATTTGGGCTAGAATAGAAAAATTTTGTATGAAGATGTCAGTTACTGCCATGAACATTCTATTCAGTTAATATTTGGCACAGTACATAAACATAGTATTTCTCAAGTAAAGTTAATCATAATGTTATTTTAGTTGTAACAAAGAACCACAATAAAATGGAAGAATTGTATTGTACATGCAATTAACAACAGGTTTTCTTTTAAACATGCTACTACATTTGTCATTAGCAACATACTAAAATACTAATTTGCATAAACTGAACTTAAATATATTTATGTGGTAATTTATTACAAATCTTAATTTTCACTTTGCTGAATACAATAATATAGTTTTTTGAAACAAACCTTGTCATTTAAAGAAAAATAAGTAAAATTTGTAATGTGAACAAACTGTGCATTTCATTAATGTTCTGTTATAAATGAGAATTTAGTTTAAGGAACAGAAACTGCACTTGTCTTGCATTTCCACTGTATTTTTGAAATATATTCACGTTTATTACAATTCACATCTTGATTGGAAAAATTGATGTATTTCTAGAGGTTTCCTTTCTTGCATATTCTGATACCAATACCTAAAGTATGTTTGTACTAAGTACAAGCCCAATAACTTGAGGTTTAATCTCTCAATTCTTATTGTGAGTGCCATGCATGTAGAAATCAGATCCAAAAACTGTGTGTTATTTGCTACTTATCAATATACATGAAGGTCTGTAATCTACAACGATTATTGATGATCTTTTACAAGAACAAAATACAGCAAATGAATAAGTAAAAGGTAGATGACATTTTTTGAATGAGAAACAGCCCTACATGGACACTGATGCCAGTGGTTTTCAGGTACTAACCAGATCAACAGAAAAGGTAACTTTTATTATTGAAAAACTTGCATCACTTTTCCTGTAACAAGGTAAATGCCAGAATACCTCTAAATATTGAATGTTATTTCATGTAGTAAATATTAATGGTATATGAATACTCATAACCATATACTGTAAAGTGGGTTGTGGGATGTAGATGTAAATTATCTATGTTGCTGTAGCGCAAGGGATTTTGTCCAAGCTAGAGATCATCATCATCAGAAAGCAGAAAATGGTGGGTGACAAACAAAGACTAAATTATTGATTAGTAAGACTTGTTACCAGATTCAGTAAGATGGCGGATTGAGCAAGATGGCGGAAATTGTAGATGTAGTGTGTGTTAGCTCCCCAAATGTGAACAAAAACAGTGGTAAAAAGTTTGCAAAATGTAAAAAACAAAACATTTATAGTGAAGAGGAATGTGTTACGTGCCACATGATTGTAAAAATATCAGAAGGAAGTATGGGAAAATCGACAAATTTCGTTAAAGCAATTGCGAGTATAGCGTCCACATCGTCTTCCGATCAACCTCGTGGTGAACATTACGTGTGTTCTCAGACAAGTGCTACTGCAACAAGCGAGCGGTGAAAGGTATTATATGAGTTAAATGCAAAACTTTACACCATTACAGTTGTGCAAGTGCTAATCCGAAACAAAAATTCTGGACTTGTCGGGAAAATTATGTAGACGATATTGAAAAAAAAAAAAAAAAAACTGATCAGTGCAGAATGCGAAAGTGAAGTGATTGCAACGTTGCTAACTGAGTTCGGCATTTTAAAACGTAAATATGACGCCTTAACACAAGAAGACCTACAGCCTGATATATTAAAACATAAAAGCGAAGTGGAAGAAGCAAAAATAATAATAAGTTCATTAACTAATGAACTACAAAGACAGGCCTCACATAGAAAACACTCTGAGATCGGTGCATTTCAACAGAAAATGCATACCAGTGAAGCGAAAGTCTGTGCCCAAGTGACATATTTGTCTCCTAGAATAAATAAGAAATCTTCAGGAAATCTCACTGAGTTAAATATCTACTCAGATAGCCACGGACGCGGACTGGCGGAAGTACTACGAAACCATTACGATTTGAAAGTATGCAGTCATGTGAAACCAGGAGCACCAATGCGAGAAATTATTAGGGACGTTTTACTGGACAAACAAGACAGCAAAAATCGTCATGTTGTATTAATTGGAGGAGCAAATGACGTGTATTGTAACGAGTTAGGTAATGCTATTCTCAGTCTCAAATGTGCCCTCAGTTCGATAGAGAACCAAAAACTAACTGATGTTGGTATACCACATAGGCACGACCTATAAACAGATACAAACAGTTTGTAAAGTGTACCGAAACATATGATTTCTATCAGTCGATTTCCTGGATAGATGCAGCTTTACAAAACATGGCATGCACCTGAATAGAAGAGGCAAGTCATCTCTGTGCAAAGCAATTTACGAAACGTTAGAAACATATGGAAAACAGAGTATCTATGACTCAGTACCAGCCATTTTAATGAACTACCTGCGACCATGCAGGAAGTGAATCTGTCTTGGAGACAACAACTAAAGCAGCTGCAGAACTGCAAATTGCTACAGCATCACGATCAAATTCAGTAACAACTGCAGCACCAGCAAAACCGGCAACATCTGAACCAGCTGAAGCAACATGACCAGTAACAGCAGCAGCACAAGCAACAGAAGCAGAAAGAGTGTCAACAACAACTGTAGCAGGTCCACTGCAGTCACTGGTAGAAAAGAGGAAGGAAACCACAGTGAGTATTGTATCACCACCTCCATCCTACGCCAAAGTAGTGCCTCCACTCAGCCTGCCCACATAAACTATGTAACATGTGAAACAAACAAGAACCTTCAGAAACAGACAACAAAAATGTCACCTCCATTAGCAGATAAGAAGACAGAAACCACAATGTGTTCATCCAAATGGGCCCAAGACACCACGCATCTTCCCTCTTGCTGTGAAAAATCAATATTATTCATGCACATAAATATTAGATCTCTGAAATATAAAGCTGATGAACTTGGTGTTGTATTGAATGGAAACAGTAGAATAGTATTATGTATTAATGAACACTGGTTAAGAGAAGAAGAGATAAAACTGTATGTACCACCATATTTTCATTTAATTACAAGTTACTGCAGGCCCAGTGATGATTATGGGAGTTCGTCAATATATACAAGTGACAACCTAGAGTTAAGATATACTGTGCTTGATGTTAGGGACATATGTGTTAAAGGCATTCTTGAAGCGGCTGTCATGCTACTACCAACATTAAAACTCACAGTTATTTCAATATACCATTCTCCTGATAGTGATGCCAATCAATCTGTAGAGTGTTTAGATAAACTTATTCACCATACAGAAAAATATGCCAAACACAAGACAATAATTTTAGGAGATTTAAATTTTGATGCAAGGAAAAAAAAATACAATGGTTACCAAACAAAACAAAACTATGGCAAGAAAGCATGGTCGAACTACTCCACATAGGTGGTTCACACCATATTTACAGAAGCTAAGATTAATGGTTTTGATACGCTATGATAAGGTAAAAATGGTAGTGTTTACAATGCAATGTATGTTAGCCTCAAGAGACACTATAGATCACAAATCTGATTAGCAAAATATAGATCAAATGATAACTTCCTCAAAAACTCCAATAATAAGTGTAAGGCTGCGTGGAGGGTCATTAAAGCAGAATTAGGTACAGGCAGTCATAGTGTAAAAGTTACAACTGATGTTAATGTCACCCCAGATGAATTTAACCTCCTTTTTATCAGTGCAGCAAACCCTAATCCCGCATCTCCTCATAAGAAGAGTTCAAAATCCAATTCACAATCTACTTATATAAACCAGTTTTTACAAAACTTTGCTGATACTATGCCAACCTGTAATTGGGGACACGCGGAAATAAGTGATGTAATTAAATCAGTGGCAAAGTTAAGTGACTCCAGATCAGAAGATATTTATGGCCTCTCAAATTTTGTGATTAAAAAAATAATCAACTTGATATCATTCCCTCTCTGCACACATAAACTGAATATTTGACAGTGGTATTTTCCCAGAATGTCTAAAGAAGACAGTAGTAATTCCATTACACGAAAAGGGTGATAAATCCTGCACTAATAATGATCGTCCAATTTCTCTGATACCTATTTTTTCAAAAATAATCGAATATTGTATAGAAAAGCAAATTAATATGCATTTGCCAAAAAACAATATACTGACTAAGTCTCAGTATGGTTTTAGGGCCCAGTTATCAACAATTAATGCTGTTGAAAATGTTGTTTCTATTGTGCAATCTTCTTTTGAATCCAAATTATCTGCTGAAGCCACACTAGTGGACTTAAGCAAAGCATTTGATTCTGTAAACCACACAATATTGCTGGAAAAACTATGGTGTTATGGCATTAGGGATCTGGAACTCTCCCTCATTAAATCATGTCTCAGTAACAGAAAGCAAACTGTAAGCTACAACGGTCAAAAGTCACAGTTACTGAACGTCACTAGAGGTGTTCCCCAAGGATCAGTGCTTGGTCCATAATATTTATAAATGACCTGCCCAGCAATATGCCATGCAAATCTGTGCTTTACGCAGATGATACAACTTTCATCAATTCAGGGAAGGACATAAATAAACTGAAGGAGCAAAGTAAAGATTTTCTCAGATTATCCAATATGTGGCTCAAAGCCAGTGAGTTAGCTATTAACTATGAAAAGACTGTAAATATATCCTTCAGCTTATCCATTGCTGATATTGAGTACACGTATGCCAAACTTCTTGGCATATACTTAGATACGAAATTAACCGGACAGAGTCACATAGACAACATATGTCGAAAGCTTTTGCGAGTTATCTATCTACTGAAAAAATTACGCTCCTGTGTTTCTGAAAGCCTGCTGATCAATTCCTATTATGCATTCTTCCATTGCCTTATTAGCTATGGTATTCTTCAATGGGGTAATTCTCCATGGTCCAGGAAAATTTTTATTTGGCAGAAGAAAGCCATCAGGGGCATCTCTGGGATTACCAAAAATAACATATCATGTAGGTCATACTTAAGGAATTACATATAATGATACTCCCTTCTCTTTTTATATACAGCTGCCTTTTGTACATAAAAGAAAACTTTAACAGTTACAACCTTAGTCAGTCCGTTCATGATCATAACACTCGTCAAACATTTAAGATAGACATACCAACAACTTGACTCAAGAAAACACAAGAAAATTATGACTACATGGGAATAAGGCTTTTCAACACATTACCTGTGCAGGCACATAGATTCTCTCTTAATATATTTAAAAGTAAGACTAAAAGATGGCTGAAAGACAAAGCTTTTTACAGTGTTAAAGAATTTGAAAACTCTTCAGAAATAGACCTGACTTACGAAACAACTTGCAACTCTGTTTGTACCTCTTCCTAAGCTTTTTTGTCTCTGTAGTTCCACATTTAACTGTTAAACATGTGGAGAAATCCTTATGTATAAAATGTATTCTTTTATTATGCACATTCTTTAAAATGCACACTTTAGTTATGTATGTTCTTTTAAAATGTATACTTTAGCTGTGTGTGATACCTCACAGTAGTTATATTTCTTAATATGTAAATTGTACATTACCCAGGACGCATTGAGTGCATGTAAATGCTTAAAGATGGATAAATAAATAAATAAATAAATTGTCAGTTTCTACAATTTCCTGACTTCCCATGAATTAGTACATCTGTAAACTATTCCACAACACTTAAAACTGGGCTAAATTTATGAGAACTCTGACACACTTACAAGTAAGTTAAGTTATAGGTATCCATGTAACTGTTTCTAATACTAGAGAAATAGCAAAACAGTGCAATCACCATACACTTGAATAATTATTGTGTCAGTTATTGGAATCGAATGACTGTGTGTCTCTATATGTGCAAACATTGAGAGTATTAAATGGACTATGATACTACTATTGGCAACTGCAATGTAATGAAAAGTTAATCATTCAATCAAGAGTTGAGCAGTTGGATGCAATTTGACAGTTTGATATGATGAATACGTTAGTGAGTGGCACTAAAATTGAGAAATATGATGAAAAGATGAAATCATGGTCATGTACAGAGAAATGGATTGCAAATATAAAGTTCTGTTTGTGGCATGAAACTAATTGGAGTGCATATTGTTCTCAACAATATTATAATGGACGTCCAATCATGTCTTGTGCTGATATAATGGAATGTTCACAGTGGTCACTGTGGGCAAGTATTGGAAAGCTTTACAGCTGATAACAGAGAATAAAATGTAAATATATAAGCTGTGTTATGTAGCAGTTGCTTAAAAGTGATGGGACACTAAAACATTTACTGAGAAAACATGAGAACTCCTTTCCAAGAAAGCAAATGACTCTCTCAAGGAAGTTTATGATTGGTCAATAAGCAATAAAGTGACATTGAACATAAAGAAAACTAATGCCATTAATTTCAGTTTGAAGAGGAAAAATGACAATGTTAAATTAAATGTAGATGGCACCTCCATAGACTGTGTAACAAATGCAAAATTTCTAGGAATGAATATTGATTCTCAGTTGAAGTGGTGTGAACACACAAAGGTACTTGCAAACAGAATGTCATTAGCATGTTATGCCTTAGATTCCTATCATTAGTGTGTAACATTCAGTGTCTTTTGGTTACATATTATGCATATGTACACTCAATTCTTAGCTATAGCATTCTTTTTTGGGGAGCAAAGGCACAAAATATGAACATAATTCTCAAACTCCAGAAAAGGGCCATAAGAATAATAACCAAAAATACTGTTGAGCTCATTGTGAAGATCTGTTCAAAACACTGGGGATTTTAACTGCGCCATGTAAATAAATTTACCAGTCAGTTGTACACATAAAAAATAACATTGGTAATTACTGCGCAAACAGCTGTGTCCATGACCATGCAACAAGAGATATATTCAACCTACATTTACCAAGAAAAAAATAAACATAAAACTCAAAACAGCATTTTCTACCAAGGAATAAAAGTGTGCAATAAATTACCAAAAGATATTAAAGAAATTGCAAAAATACAGTTATTTAGAAAGGCAGCTAAAAAGTACCTGTTATGCAATACATTTTATACATTGAAGGATTACTTAGCTAAGACAGAGCAGGGATTTGATAAAAAATGTTATACAAAATAAATTATAATAATAATAATGATTATAAAATATCCAACATTCCACATAACATCTTCACTTTATGTTTTTTCCTTCTTTTTTTCCTTCCTAGAAATACTTACCCCCAAGCTATGCATAGCACAATACTAACACCTCTTCCTCTTTCTGAGCTCAGTATCTCACTCATTATGGACATGCCCTATATCCTTGTAAAAAGAGATCTACGGATGAATAAAGCTGCTACTACTACTACTACATGACAGTAATTACAGTGTATAGTTGTAACGAACATTACATTTTAGGAAACAGTAAAACCGTATTCTTTCTTTGTTAATGTCATTTTCAGACATTTATTAGTGTACAAAGTACTATTACTGAACAGTTCACGAAAACCAGCATAAGTACATTAAATATTTTAAGAGTGTTTGCAGTTATATCTAAGTCTGTTAGCTGTAGGATATAAAATGTTGAGTGATTATCCTAGAAAAGTATGTAGCCTATAAAAAGAATTGTAGTGTGAGAGTGGAATTAATTGAGTGGCTGCCCAATGCATGACATTTATTATACCACTGAGAGTGAGCAGTGGGAGAATTGGATAATGGAATAAGAGGAATCGTACATAAATTAAACAATAAAAGTTTTCCTGTTTTATTTTAAATGTTACATAATACTTGAGTGACTAGTTGCTGTTTCACAGCATACATACTTGAGTGCAATCAATGAATAATTTCTTAAGTCTTAAATATATGTGCCACATGTCATTCAATAGTTGTTTCACCATTACAACACTGATTATTTAATAAATTTTATATTTTGAGTGTTCATAGACATTCACAGACAAACAGATTAAAACTGAAACAGTGTTACACATGGCAAGTGAAGAGCCAAATTATGTGAATTGGCAAAATATTCTTACTGCATATTTCCGGATCAAAGGGTAAAACTGTTACTAATACTGTAAAAACATTAACACATTTCAGTATAGGAATTTTTAAAAATTTACTTTTGTGGCACTTAACAAGGAACAAGCAGCTAAAACATAATTAAAACTCTTCTGATAAACATTTTATCAAGTAAAATCATGTGAATACACATGGCGAAATGTGGGGGCGTATGGAACAATAAAATGTAAGCTTTACACTGAATGATGAATTAAATTTTTTCATGAATTAGTAAACTATACAAAATCAAAGAAATATTACTGCTACACTCATTCTGATGTTGGCTTCACTGCAAGTGTGTGTTTTGGGTTTCCCTATCTTCGAGAAACTGTATCTGCTATTAGAATGCACTCATGTTTCAGCTCCACACCTTATGCTGTGCCATTTGTACAACACCCTCCAGTCATTGCACTAACCTGAAACAGAGTGCCCATAATAGTTTAATATCCTGAATGACTAAAAAAAAAAGAATAATAATAAGGGAAAGAGACAATTTGCTTTTGCCTTTAAAGAACTCATAATTGCTTACAATAAGTCTGTTGTATTTGTTTGTGTTTGTAATAGTGCTCATTTTACTTATTTCTTTACTTTTATTTATTTCTTTAACTTATGGGGTTATCTTCAGCATCCGTATAACTGCTGTAATTTCATTTTGCCCAAAGGCAGAGAATAATTTGTTAATTGTGACAGGAAAACTGTCTTATTTGGTTTTTAAATGCAGACAAAATTATTTGTCTATGACAGATTACTGTACAATTAATCAGCATGTTATAGGCCAATGATTGTTGTTTACTACTATGGAAAGGCAACCCACAGATCTACAGTACAATGAAGGCTTTTATGACTGGATTGTATGGCTATGGTCCATGGAACTCTTCTATCCCTGATGTTTCATTCAAGGCTACATTGGAAATCTTTGGAGGTGCTCCTGGTTGTGCTCAGTCTTGCCGACTGATGAGTCGGATATTGAAGAGCGGCCTAAATACCTTGGAAAGTGGTTGTGGTCTGGATTTCATGTGATAGTGGAGATAAATCTTGTCAAAGATAAAATGTAACTATCGATCATAGTACATCAAAGATAAAAACTTCTCATCGATTCTGTCCATATATCGCTGAGTTTCATAGCTTCTTCTTTTCTGTTAAAACTATCCCCATGTTTATATATTTCGATAGCTTCTCTATATAGCCATGGATACTTCATCACAGTACACAAAACTTCAGTTTCCGAAAATTTCACTACGTGATAACCTGACTGAAGAGCATGTTCTGCCATGGCTGACTCGTCTGTTTTCCTGTCAGCAAAGACTTTTACGTGTTTTATGTTTCTTCAACCATGTGTTCACACTTCTCTTTGTAGTTCCAATGTAGACCTTACCACACATACACAAAATCTTGTATACACCACTTGCAGACAGAGGAGGAAATTTATCCTCAATGGAATGAAATGCTTGGCCCATTTTCTTAGTTGGTCTGAAAATCGGTTGAACATTACGTTTCCTTAAAATCTTACTGATTTGATCCGTTACTTTTCTGATGAAGGGTAGAGAAACTGTGTTCTTCCATTGCTGTGTCCTATCGTTGTCCTTAGGCCGCCTGTTATTCAGTCACAAAACCCTATTTATTTCCTTAATAGAGTACCCATTCTTCACAAAAGCCTGCTTTAGATGTTTTAACTTGGTGTTCAGGTATTCCGGTGTACAAATCCTTTTAGCTCTGTCCATTAGAGTTTTAATTACGCCTCTTTTATGTTGTGGATGATGAATGGAATCCTTATGCAGGTATCTGTCAGTATGTGTAACCTTCCGAAAGACTTTGTGTTTCAAGCTCCAATCAGTCTGTCTCATAACGAAGACATTAAGGAAGGATATTGCATTGTCTTTCTCCATTTCCATGGTAAACTGGATTTTAGGGTTTATACTACTCTTTTGTTATTTGAATAAAACAAGTGCCAAATTAAAGGAGTTGAGGAATGAAATAAGGAGACTGGTATTCAAATGACTGAAATAATAGGGGTATTAATAAATATAAAATGGTTGTAGAGTCAGAGCACAAATGAATCAATGTACTGGTTGAATAAGTGGAAGGTGAACTGACTGAATTTAAAACAAATTTTGCTGATAAAGCTGAGAAAATAGGAAAAATTTTGAAATAATGGATAATGTGATAAAATAAGAAAGCCATGTATTAAGATCATAAATGGATCAACATAATAATAATCTTGAATGTAAAATTAATAACTTAGAAAGTATAGTAGAAAATCCAATCTAGTTAATTAATGATGAAGTTGCTGAGGTAGAGAAATTTGCAATGTAATAGCACTGTAGTTAATTTTCTTAGAAAACTGCCTGAATTGAAAGAAAATTTTATAACTAAATATTTCAGCAGTAACTGTAGTGGGAGGAGGACCAATGCACCAATTAAAGGTTTTTGAGAAAATAATAAGCTTAACCCAGTCAACTTTTTACAACATTGTTATGATAATTTTGTTAGTGGTATAACTGATATGCATAAAATAAAGTCTGTAAAAAGGTTTTTGGGTGAGGAAGCACTCTTTTGGACTAACCAATATACTAATTCAGATATGATATATTGTCAATTTGAAAACAGCTTTTTGAATAAACTGTCAGAACTGAACAAGCTAGTATCAACAGTGAAATCATAAATGAACCACATTGCCAACAAAAGAGTGGCAGTATGACAGATTTTTGTGAGAAGCTCCTGACACAATAATTAATAACCCTAGATCAATCATTTGAGGAGCATACACAAGTAAGTGTATGAAACAGGATTTTATTTATTGAATCGTATCGCTAGGGCGCCCCCATCGGATAGGCCGTTTGCCAGGTCTTTAAATTTGACACCACTTCGGAGATCTGCAGATGAGGATGATAGGATGATGATGAGGACAACATAACACCCAGTCCCTGGGTGGAGAAAATTCCCCGACCCAGCCGGGAATCGAACCCGGGCCCAGAGGATTGACAATCAGTCACACTGACCATTCAGCTACCGGGGGCGGACTATGAAAGAGGAGATTACCAAGGAAAATGCAATGGGGTTTAGTTTATGGACCAGATGATTCTATTTTGATTTTTGAAATATATAGATAAAATAGACAGGGCATTAGAGAGAAATGATAGTTATAATTTTCATCAGAAACTCCATAGTGTTAATCAGCAGGGGGGTGGGGGGGGGGTGGGGGGAGGAATTACCTGAATAATTGTCCGGGAAGCTGTCAGAGAATAGACTTACAATGGAATGACAGAAGAAATATTAATGAGAAAGAACACATGAAAATGGAAACAGATCATTGGAAGGAAATAACATACCATTTAATCGCAATAAATATGAAAATTGGGGTAATCATCAGATACATTAGGGATCATCTAACTGAGATCCAGTCAGTTTGGTGTGAGAAAAAGTTGAAGAAATCAGACTAATTATCACAAAATAATTATGAGACAAGGATAAACTTTGAACCATACAAGCAACAAGATAAAGACAGAAATATATATAAAATGAATAGATTAAATTTTGATGGGAAATTTTGGGGAACAATGAGCATTGATTTGTGTGGGGAAAAATCAGCAATAGTTTGCTCAGAAGAGTATCCCACTACAAACTGATTTCAGGGGCATATGGAGCAACAGAAATTGGAGATGTCACCAGCACATGTCCATGTGTCATAAAACTTAGATGGAGCAATATGTCGGGTGGAGGAGGTGAATCAGGAGATGCTATATGCATGTCCACACCTGAGTGCAGACCATGAACAAAGCACCAGGTGTGATGATGGTTAAGCAAAAAAAGTGCCACACTAGCTCCTAAGCAGTCAGTTCATCAGTTCATCTGATGATGGCATTGTGGTTGCTTACTGAAATATTGTGCTCATTGGGCACTTATGTCTGGCCATTCACCTGTAAACTAATTCATCATGAATTACATAAGAAGTTGAAGATTCACAAGTAATGGACTGTCTGCAACATTCTATATCATCCTGCACCACTGGTCAGAGAAAAGCAGCAGCTGGAGCAGGGATATGCTGTCCTTTGTGTAGACTGCTGAAACACCACAACACAAACATTTGTGTTTGGAGTGGTGCTGTGACTGGGTAGTTTAGACTTCATATGAATAGTGTCACAATATGTTCAGCAATGAATCATTCTTCTGCACTACCCTAAATGACCACTGTCAGCAAGTAAGGTGGCTACCTGAGGAATAAGCCAATTCTTCCACTACTTTAGAGAGGCACAGTGGTGTTACTCCTGGCATAATGGTGTAGGACCATCAAGTATGACTTTAGGGCTTGGCTCATAATGATTGAGGGAACTCTAACAGCACAGTGATACATCAGAGATATCCTGAATCCTCATGTGTTACCTCTCATGTAATGGTATCATGTTGCTCATTTTAAACAGGGTGATGGCCATCTTCACATCATGTGTCTCTGTGAATTGTCTGTGCAATACTGAGATACTCCTGTGAGCAGCAAGATCACCACATGTGCCACCAATAGAATCCATGCAGGGCCAGTCAGGATTTCGACTCCATCATAGTGCCAGTATCCACAAAATCAAAGGCCAGCTTGTCTCAAGAGAGGATACAATGGGTTTTTTACACCTTTCTGAACCAAATAATGTGTGCATCCAGGCCAAAGGGAGTGCAATGCCATAGTGACAAGTGGATGCATACTACGAAGGTCTTTTTAAAATTTCACTCTATTTTGTAGTTACTGAAATAATATCACATACCCTCTCAATTCATAAAGTTTTATTTCCTCCTCCCCCTCTAAGAACTTCACTTTTTTTGTCAGGCAGTGTAGTACTACTTTTCTGTTCACAATTAGTAATGGAAAATAGGTCTGAAGAAAGCTCATGAAGGTTTCTGGAAATATATGTTTGTCTTTCTGTTGTTCTGTATTATATAATTTCTGTAATTGTTGCCAAATGTGCTCCTTAAGGTCTGGCTTGTAAACACTGCAAATGAACCCATATTTCTTTTCTTTTACTTCTTTAGCATATGGCTGCATTAATTCTGGTTAAGGTTTGTATTTATGGATCATCATCTGACAGCTCCTCACTAATATCCCTCCCTGTATGCCCCTTTACTATAGAACAATCAAAGTAGATATAATCAGTGTGTGTGTGTGTGTGTGTGTGTGTGTGTGTGTTTTGTGTGTGTGTTGCTACTTGTCCATATACTACTGAGCAATATGGTGCAGCGCTTAGCACACTGGACTCACATTCAGGAGGATGAAAGTTCAAACCCATGCCCGACCATCTAGATTTAGGTTTTCCATGTTTTCCATAAATTGCTCCAGGAAAATGCTGGGATGAATCCTTTGTAATGGCACAGCCAATTTCCTTCCCCATCATTAATGCAATCTTAGCTTTGGGTCTGTTTCTAATGACCTTGATGTTCATGGGATGTTAAATCCAATCTTACTTTTTTTCTGTAGGCTAGTTTGAAAGTAAGATATCTGCGTAAGGTTGTAAGACTCAAATAGATCCTGTAAAATTCTGTTCCACAGCAAATCAGTCATGACATTAGTACAAAAATAGTCATCAGAGGCTAAGTAAAATTAACTTTATATCTTCCTTATGGAATGAGCTTTGCAGTGTCAATTAAAGAGTAATAAAGATATGTTTTTCTTCTTGTATAGTAGCTATGAACATCATATTCATCTCAAATTGTGATTGAATATTTATCATGAATTTCATTGTCAAATATACACCTTGTGAAACATTTAACATGAAGAAGTCCTTAAAAAGGCATTTACAAGGTGATTCTTGACAAACTTGACATATTATAGAGTAGGCCATTGATTACCTGATATCATTCAATTGAAGCATTGATTAAATGAAAGGGTTTCAGCCAGTAAATTTAAATTTGTACAGCATACACTTGCTGGACTTGCTGGACCTCAATCCTTTAGTCATCATCCATGAGTGGCAGTTTAGCCTTCACTTGAAACATAATGCTGTAGTTGTACTGTTCACAACAATGAACAAATGTAAATGCATTGTTCTCAGCGTTTCCAATAAACTTAACGTAGTAGGCCAACTGAGGAATTGTGCTAGTGAATCAAGTTTAGTTAGGGGATATGGCATGCCGCAAGACTGGATATTAAAAAGAACGTAATGCTATTACCAAATTTGCCAAGTGACGTGGCAGTGAAGATAGAGCCTTACACATAAAAATGATGAAAATGGCAGAAAACTGGAATTTAGACACTGCACTGTGCACATGGTTCATGCAGTGATCCTTTGATTTATGAAAAAGTGCTTCATTGAATAAGAAACTTGGGGGTAACACTGACTTTACAGTGACTACTGTTGTGGTCTTCAGTCCATAGACTGGTTGGATGCAGCTCTCCATACTACTCTACCCTGTGCAGACCTCTTCATCTCCAAGTAACTACTGCAACGTACACCCTTCTGAATCTGCTAAGTGTATTCATCTCTTGGTTTTCTGCTATGATTTTTACCCTCCATACTTCCCTCCAATACTAAATTGGTGATCCGTTGATGCCTCAGAATGTGTCCTACCAACTGACCCCTTCTTCTAGTCCAGTTGTGCCACAAATTCCAACTTCCTCCCAATTCTATTCAGTACATCCTCATTAGTTATGTGATCTACCCATCTAATCCTTAGCATTCTTCTGTAGCACCACATTTCAAAAGCTTCTATTTTCTTCTCGTGTCAACTGTTTATCGCACGTGTTTGACTTCCATACATGGCTGCACTCCATACAAGTACTTTCAGGAAATACTTCCTGACACTTAAATTCGTACTTGATATTAACAAATTTCTCTTCTTCAGAAACACTTTTCTTGCCATCGCCAGTCTACATTTTATATCCTCTCTACTTTGACAAACATCAGTCTCTTTGTTGCCCAAATAGCAAAATTCATCTAATACTTTAAGGGCTTCATTTCCTAATCTAATTCCCTCAGCATCACCTGATTTCATTTGACTACATTCCATTATCCTCGTTTTGCTTTTGTTGATGCTCATCTTATATCCTCCTTTCAACAAACTATCAATTCTGTTCAACTGTTCTAACAAGTCCTTTGCTGTCTCTGACAGAATTACAATAGCTTCGGCAAACCTCAAGTGTTTTATTTCTTCTCCCTGGATTTTAGTTTCTACTCCAAATTTCAAATTTTTCTTTTGTTTCCTTTACTGCTTGCTCAATAACATCAGGGATAGGCTATAATCCTGTCTCACTCCATTCTCAACCACTACGTCCCTTTCGTACCCATCAAATCTTGTAACTGCCATGTGGTTTCTGTATAAATTGTAAATAGCATTTTGCCCCCTGGATTTTACCCCTGACACCTCCAGAATTTGAAAGAGAGTATTCCAATCAATACTGTCAAAACCTTTCTCTAAGTCTACAAATGCTATAAATGTAGGTTTGTCTTTTCTTAACCTATTTGCTAAGATAAGTCATAGGGTCAGTATTGCCTTGAGTGCTCCTGGATTTCTGTGGAATCCAAATTGATCTTCCCTGAAGTCAGCTTCTACTAGTTTTTCCATTCATCTATAAAGAATTTGTGTTATTATTTTGCAACTGTAACTTGTTAAACTGGTAGTTCAGTAATTTTCACACCTCTCAGAACCGGCTATCTTTGAAATTGGAGTTATTATATTCTCCTGAAGTCTGAGGGTGTTTTACCTGTCTCATACATCTTGCTCACCAGATGGAAGAGTTCTGTCATGGCTGGCTCTCCCAAGACTCTGAGTAGTTATAGCAGAATATTATATGCTCCCTGGCCCTTGTTTCAAATGAGGTCTTTCAGTGTTGTGACAAATTATTTATGCAGTATCATATCTCACATCTCATCTTTATCTACGTCCTCTTCCGTTTCCATAATACTGACCTCAAGTACATTGCCTTTGTATAGAATCTCTAAATACTCCTTCCAACTTGCTGCTTTCCATTCTTTGCTTAGGACTGGTTTTCCATCTGAGCTCTTGATATTCATACAGGTGGTTTTCTTTTCTCCAAAGTTCTCTTTTTTTAGGCAGTATCTACCTTACCCCTAGTGATATATGGCTCTACACATCTGTCCTCTAGCCATCCCTCCTTAGCCATTTTATGCTTCCTGCTGACCTCATTTTGAGACATTTGTATTCCTTTTCACCTGATTCATTTAGTGCATTTTTATTTTTTCTCCCTTCATCAATTAAATTCAATATCTCTTGTGTTACCCAAGGATTTCTACTAGTCCTCATCCTTTTACCTACTTGATCCTCTGCTGCCTTCACTATTTCATCCCTCAAAGCTACCCAATCTTCTTTTTGCTGGCTTTTGCACTTCAAATCTAGGCATTGAATTGGGGAATTGGACACTCAAGGTGAAAAACTATTGGCTAATACTGAGGCAGCTGAATGTTTTAAAGAGATTTTAAAACAATTTATCACCAAAGCTATAACAAAACCAATTTATACAGTGCAGATGATATTGCTTTGAATTATAAGAAAATGCCAACAAAAGCCCTAGTGTCCAAGGAAGGAAACCACGCATCATTGCTATGGTGTGTGGAAATGTTACTGGAACACATGAGCTACCCTTTCTGCTCCTAGGGAAATCTAAGACTTTGCAGCACTTTATGGGAGTAAAAAAACTGTTAGTCACCTACAAGAATCAAAAGAACGCAAAGACAGACACAAACAATTTTACAGAATGGTATCACATTGTGTTTATTTCTGAAGTCAAAAATCATCAGCATGCAATTGGTAATTCTGAAAATGTTTTGTTGTTGATTGATAATGCCCCAAGTCATCCCTCAAACTGTTCAATGCAAAGACAAACTGGAAAGTCTAAAGTTATTTTCTTGCCTCCCAATAATATTGGAACTAACTTTAAGGGCACTGTGCACATGGCAGCTGAAGTTTGGACTGCTGTTAAAACACTAGTCTAGCAAAATGTTGGAACAAGCTCCTTCCATCAGGTGAGCTTATCACTGGAACTTGAGAACCACCAAACAGAAATTTGTATTGCAACTGGCTGGGCTGATTAAAGCATCTTCAGGATTTGAAAATTGCGACCAGAAAAACATTCAAGACTGGTTCAAATGTGATACCAATGCTCCTGGTTATCAATTAACAACAGATGATGTGGTGATTGCTAGTGTCATCAATGACCAAGATGCCTGCAGTGACAATAAAGAGGCTAGTGATGATTCTACTATAAAAGAACCATTCAGTAAGGAAGCTTTTCACTGCCTTGCAAACAAGAAGAGTGTGGCATTGTGCAGTTGCTGTGTTTAAGATGTATGTGGGATTTAATGGCAAAAAAAGCATGTTTCATTTCTGGAGCAAATGTTACTTTTGAACTTCTTTTCATAAATGGTAGGGCTGCTTTAATAGAAAATGACTGCTTTATGTAAGCTATGTACAGTATTTGTAATACATATAAAATACATGCACTTTTGTATTTAAAACAAACATCTGTTTCTTTGTTTCATATTTCTCCACTGATAGTGATACTTTTCTCTCAAAAATGATTAGTTATGTGAAAAATCAGTTATTCAAACACCCCCAGGCCCAAATTGTTTTGGATAATTGTTGCTGTGCTATACTCACTACTTATGTTTATGCAACAATATTTCCTTCCTGAATTATGCCATAAGACATTAGTAAGCATAAATATGAAGAATATGTTATGATTTTTATCTGTTTCTTTCAAAATGTGGCTATTATGTAAATGACAATAATTCATGAACTTAGTTGTTTGAGCAGCTCAGTTATACATTTATTCCACTTTCATTTAGTCATCATTACATTCACCCAAAAATTTGGGAAATTCTGTGCTATTTACTGTTTGCCATTCAGAGAGTAAAATGCATTCACCTACACCTTCCTTGGAAGTCCTCTAATTTTTCCTCTCTTGAGACAAAAATAGCACAGACAGCATTTGTCTACACAAATCTAAAAATGTATGCACAGTACCCAATTTTTTAGTGTTTTTTCTCTTTATCCTTGATTGTTATTGGCTAAAAAGCAAAGCTCAAAACAAAGCAAGAAATGCTTGTACTACACACACACTATCAAAACTTCTGTATCTGATTTAGGAACCTTGTCAGACAAGCAAATGGAAGAAATGAGCATATCAATTTGTGTGGCATTGCCTACATCCAGCAAGGGTGCCTGCAGACACCAGTATTATAAGCTGCTCACATGAATTTCTGTAAAATGCAAATGTAAGTTCACCAGTGGCTAGCTTGCTCTCAGTTGTTGTAATCCAACTTTTCCTCAGCAAGTGAACTATGACCACCACTGAAGTTTATATGGACCAATTTACACTTGTGTTGTATAGTGCTTTGACAGATGAGTGCTTTGACAGATGAGCAATTTGTTTCCAGCCCCTCCAGTCTTAAGTGGGACTTTGCTTCCTGTTATAATTTTAATATGCATGTATCATGAAGTACTAGTGCTATGATTTATATCATATTCAGACACGAACTAAGTGCACTTTAATTTCTGTCAGTAACTAGGGCTTATATTAATTACCACCATGAATTATTGTTTGGTTTCATGGACTAATAGACAATTGTAACCTGTTGTTACAGGTAATTTATTTGTATTTGACAAACTGTGATGACACTGTATTTGAGGTTACAGTATGTTACCCATGAGAACTTCATAGTTCAGGTAAATATCTGTGGCTGGCTTTCTTCACATCCAGGAGATATAAGTAACAATATGTAGCCATTATTTCAGCAATATGCTTTTGATGAGGTGGTATTTTAATTAAACATTTGTTTTGTAATCTTGCTTATTTTTGAAATTCAATCTTTTGAGCCTTACATATATTTTCTGTGCTAATAAAATAACTGCAAGTATCACTATACCCTTCTTCATCTCTTTCACAGTCTAACTCTGAATCACAGTGACATATTATACTCCACTGTCTACTGCTTCTTCCTCACTGATCAATTAATGTAATATACTGGGTGTTTCTTAACTCCCAAAGTAATGTAGATGGCGCTGAGTCAATTACTTTAAGACACAAGGGGTTGCTAATGTCACAAAATATCCCAAAAGTATATGACAAATGTTGAACAAGTCATGGCACCACATGATATACTTCGTCATACATGCAGCAGCTCAGCCTAACTGTCTGTCACACCTGCTTATCTCAACCCAAGTCAAGTAGTCCTATCAGTATGGATCTGAGCCAATGTGCACAACTTTAGTGTATGGAGCTCAGAGTTTGAGTCTTGTGTCTGGCAGGCAATATGTTTTTATTGCATTAAACAATTATGCATTGACATTGAGGTAAGATTTATTATTTTAATTAGTGGTCTTGCAGTCACCACCAGTTAATACAACACCAAAAACTTACCATATTGTAGCACTAGTAAATTGGCAAGCTTCCAAATTACATTGTTACTAGTAAATTAGCTATATTTCTTTACTATACAATATCTGTAAACAGGAAAAGAAGAGATAAAAGTAAAGAAACACATAATAAAAATAACTTTTACTTGGTTACAGCAAGGACAATAATTTAGCATATTTTACATTTACAACAGATCACAGTTACAAAAGGTGTCTGAAATTTGCACTGTTTGCTTGAATGCAAGTACTGCATCACTCAATCATCCCTTCATGCCCAAGGCCTGCAACATGTGTGACAAGGTATGTCATCTGGTGATATCGCATGTTCAGTATTTCTCATCCCTTTTTGGGGTATTTCCTTACATTTGCCATCATATGTCTGACCATCATATACAACACTTTTGGTACTTTAAAACGTTGATAAGAATCACCCTGTATTCAATATATTTTTTAGATATCTTTCTTATAAATGTGTAAAAACATGGCGATCATAATACTTGGATCATAACTAACAAATGGAATCACAATTTTTACTGAGTAGCATTTCTGGTAAAATAATAATAATGTGATATTAAATTATTTATGTGACCAGACTCATGGGTTGATCACTTCACAATATTGTAGTATAACATCTAATGAAAGAGAATATGACTTACTCTATTCAGTGTTTAGGGTAATAATGAGTAGATCAAAGGTACTAATGTCAAGCATTGCTTCATGGCAAAAAGTAGAATACTTCAAACCCCCTCACTAAAAATATAATTACCATGGGTCCAGAATTAGAAAACATTAACAAATGTTATTATAAATCACATGTGGGATGCAATGGGAGGCAGACTTCCACCCATCACCAACATGAACTACTCTTCCAGACCTACAAAAACAACATCTCAGGAATGGAATCAATTGTCAGTAATACTTCTGAACTAATTCATAGCAAGTATGATTGGTAGCTACGAGAAACTATTTTGTCTGATCATATTTTGTTGTTGTTGTTGAAGATATTGTCCAGGTCTGTACTTCTTTTTTAAATGGGTAGTTTTTTCTAAATACGTGAAGTGGGCTCTGTTCAGTTTCATACATTTTTTCATCAATGATTATCTTGTTCTGTGAACCTTCAAACATGCTGTTCAGATTATACACATTAATTTCTTGATTGTTTTTAGCTTTAGGAGACTAGTATAGTAATAACATGTCAGATGACTACTGTTTGTTTTTGTCTATAGTGGAGGTAATTTTAGAAACTCGAGGTAACAGCTTACCTCTTCTACTTGGTGATTCCTCTGAAGTGCCTGCATCTGCATGTATTGAAGTAGCAACTCCCAGTGAGCTGCTAGTACTAGCATATAACGGAAGACCAATGTAGTATTCAACATCCTGTGGTGTTACGAGAGGCCATGGTAGCAACTCTTCCTCAGATCTCCCCAGGATGCCAAGAGCAGGCAGTGGTGAAGGCTGCTGGGCACTGCTTGCATCTGCTTGCTTGTTTCTGTATCATGCAAAACAGTGGTTAGTGGCTAGTGTTTCGGTGAGAGTGAAATCACTAGATATGGAGGCTATAGCTCATGGTGGATGAATGACAAGTATGGAGAGGCTGGATGTGGTCTTATAAAAAAACTCGACCAAATATTTTTCTTTATCATGGAAAACCTGCATCTTGAAGGCTAGGCAAAAATTTGAAACTACCAGTTCCATATGTGAGTCTAATGCCCCACATGCATGCTTTCCTTTGGCCCTGTTTCAAATTTGACAGTCTACCCAGGGATATCTGAGTATTTAGAAACATGCTTGCTCTTAACATTCATGGCCCACAGAACAAAAAACAGCTGATATGTTGGAGAGAGGGCACAGCTATTGCCATAGCAATTGCAATAGTTCATATGTCATGGAATCAGGAAGTCATCTTGGCCATTGGCAGGGCAAGATGAGCGTAAGATGAAAAAGATGCAGTATAAGAACAAACCCCATCAAAGCCAAACTGCAGGACACAATGGCATAGTACACACCATCATGGAGGTTGTGCAGACAGCAGGTGAATGATAAACTAGGATTACCTCAATTCAGGGAAACCTGTTATCCACAGAATCAACTACCATTGATAACACTGTGTTGTTAACAAAGGTTACAACTAAAAATAGCAAGCAAACATAAGAGAGAGGAGGAGTGGGCCAGTGTCTGATTAAGTGAGACATGTGGACTTAGCATTTGAGGAATTTTAAAAAATTTGCAAACTGCAATTTAATTCTCACATAGGATGAAATGGTTACTTGTAAGGAATAAAATTATTTTGTCAACATTTTAAAAAAATTTAATGTACAAGACAGGCACAGAGTCTAAACATTTTAATGTTCAGAAAGGAGACCATGACAGAAAAAAAACCATGGTAAGGTTCTACACATCAAGCTGCATAGTTAATCTAACAAATGCATCTGGACGAATAGCTGAGCACTCAGTGAGTAACTGTCTAGCGATGATGAAAGTGCTATGAGGTAGTCTGGTAGTGGTAGGGGGTTCACAGTGGCATTGGCAAAAATGTAAAATATGGTGAAGTAAAGGTTTGAGCAGTTAAAGTGAGCAAACACACTTCATCTATGATAATTACTGTTCTGCTAGAAAACTTAACAGCAGCATTATTTGTAAATTTGCTGTTGCATACATGTCAAGAGAAACACCGCTTTGAGTTTTGCTCTGTTGTTTTATACTGCATTTATAATATTGTATAATATCTAATTTTGCCATGGACAGTTACAGAATGCAGAAATGAAGATAGGTATAGTTATACACAGTGTGCTTTTAATTAAACTTTCCCTAGTTGAGAGGCCCCCATGAAAAACAAGTTTTCGTATCACAATGAAACTTTGTGGAAACGATTTTAGGGACAAGTGGGAGATAAATAATGAATAAACCATTGAAAGAAACACATTTCAATTTCCACATGAAACGGTAACATTTATTAATTGCATACAATTTTATGTTCCAGGTTTCAAATTTTGCTGAACATTATGACCATTTACAACCAATACAGCCTGGAACTGTATTAGGGATACTAATTCATAATTGTTCATAGTACTTTTCAAACAGTGGACCATGGAATGTTCAGCTGTTGTGACACAGCCTGTGAACTGATTGAAGATTGCACATTGCATCCATTATTCTCAGCAACAGTAACTTCAACACTCTGGAGCACAATTGTCCATCAACCTCTCCCAGGAGCAATTTCCAAAACACCAATTAATTCAAACTTCCTAATAATGTTCTTCAAGAAAGAGGACCTCTCCATATTGCTTCAATGTGTCAATATTCATGAAGAATATGCTGCTTATTTTGATAAAACAGCTTTATGAGTGAAACCTTGCTCACCTTGTCCAAGCTCATGTTGACTGCTGCAACTGTAATGCAAACTGATGCTTTTGTTTCAATCCTGCAGCACCATACCAGTACCAACACCTAATGTCAAATCATTACACTAGCGCTACTAACAATGCAAATCCTGCAGCACAGAGTCTGAACATCATACTTATAAAACTGGATACCTCTACAGTAAATAGTTTTCCTTCTACAATGGCTTAAGTAGTAAAAGTTTAATAATAACCAAGCTGTTTTTCTGCTTGTTTCATAGAAACATTTAATTCAATTTGTTTTTAATCAAGTCACATTCCTCTTCTCATGAGTACAGTTAGCCCTGCTCTAGAGACATGACGCACCTCAAAAATGATTTGTACATTTTCTGCTAAGCAACTACAAAATTTTGTCATATATTTACTACACAGGGTGCCCCAGTAGGAATGGTCAATATTCAGGGATATGACAGGTACATTCATTTGAAGCAAAAAACTTCACATCAACTAATGCCCCATTCCAAATGATTTCCAAGATAGAACACATTTAATATACAATTGTTTTTTGGTTAGTGGTGCTCATTGATAACTGCAGAAAGTTGCCATGTGCTTGTAGTAGGACTATGCTACACCTTTCAACAATATGTCTTACCCATCCAACCTCTTTGACATTTTTTCTAGTCCAACCCATCTCATTACTTCCAACTTCTTTGGTTGGGATGTCTTTCTGCCAATATACAAGCCTGTTGAACACATAGGTGCCAAAGGTGTGTTTTCAGTGAAGTAGTGTGGGGGACAGAGATTGTATCAGAGAGAAGCACTGTTTAACTCTGTTAGTACGCCTTGTGGCTAAAATGTCACAAATCTTCACTATGCACATATGTGTATGTTCATGGCTTCTTTAATGGTAGTACACCTGCTGTCAGCTCTTCCCAACACATCAACTGACTGTGGAGAATTTACCAGAGTTTCCAGCACATTTTGTGAAATGGGTATTCTTCTTCCCAAGTCTGTTTTTTTCTTCTGAGTATATATTTAAGCAATCAGTGCTGGATCAGCAACACATTGTTGAAATGGTGCAGCATAGTTCTACTACCAGCACATAGCAACTTTCTGCAGTTATCAGTGTGCCATGCACATGCGTAAGGTAAACATTACATGTGGAAAGTTTGTACCCATTTCACCCATAGCATTTCCACAATCTTCACATTGGCAACAATGTCACATGACTTGAATTTTGTCAGTGGTTAAATGACAGTTGTCATTTGCTTCCATTAATACTATGCACTGATGACACCACATTTAGATGAAATGGGATCAACAATACAGGGCTATTACAAATGATTGAAGTGAATTCATAAATTCACTGGAGCTTCACTAATTGACATATGGTCACAACACACTACAGATACGCAGAAAAACTCATAAAGTTTTGTTTGGCTGAAGCCGCACTTCAGGTTTCTGCTGCCAGAGCACTCGAGAGCGGTGTGAGACAAAATGGCGACAGGAGCCGAGAAAGCGTATGTCGTGCTTGAAATTCACTCACATCAGTCAGTCATAACAGTGCAACGACACTTCAGGACGAAGTTCAACAAAGATCCACCAACTGCTAACTCCATTCGGCAATGGTATGTGCAGTTTAAAGCTTCTGGATGCCTCTGTAATTGGAAATCAACAGGTTGGCCTGCAGTTATCAAAGAAACGGTTGTACGCGTGCGGGCAAGTTTCACGCGTAGCCCGCAGAAGTCGACGAATAAAGCAAGCAGGGATCTAAACGTACCACAGCCGACGGTTTGGAAAATCTTACGGAAAAGGCTAAAGCAGAAGCCTTACTGTTTACAATTGCTACAAGCCCTGACACTCGATGACAAAGTCAAATGCTTTGAATTTTCGGTGCAGTTGCAACAGCTCATGGAAGAGGATGCGTTCAGTGTGAAACTTGTTTTCAGTGATGAAGCAACATTTTTTCTTAATGGTGAAGTGAACAGACACAATGTGCGAATCTGGGTGGTAGAGAATCCTCACGCATTCGTGCAGCAAATTCGCAATTCACCAAAAGTTAACATGTTTTGTGCAATCTCATGGTTTAAAGTTTACGGCCCCTTTTTCTTCTGCAAAAAAAACGTTACAGGACACGTGTATGTGGACATGCTGGAAAATTGGCTCATGCCACAACTGGAGACTGACTTCATCTTTCAACAGGATGGTGCTCCACCGCACTTCCATCATGATGTTTGGCATTTCTTAAACAGGAGATTGGAAAACCGATGGATTGGTCGTGGTGGAGATCATGATCAGCAATTCATGTCATGGCCTCCACACTCTCTTGACTTAACCCCATGCAATTTCTTTCTGTGGGGTTTTGTGAATGATTCAGTGTTTAAACCTCCTCTACCAAGAAACGTGCCAGAACTTCGAGCTCGCATCAACGATGCTTTCGAACTCATTGATGGGGACATACCGCACCGAGTGTGGGAGGAACTTGATTATCAGCTTGATGTCTGCCAAATCACTAAAGGGGCACATATCGAACATTTGTGAATGCCTAAAAAAAGTTTTTGAGTTTTTGTATGTGTGTGCAAAGCATTGTGAAAATATCTCAAATAATAAAGTTATTGTAGAGCCGTGAAATCGCTTCAATCATTTGTAATAACCCTGTACATGCTATAATCATTGATAGTCATGGGAAAACCCATACACTACAGTGTGTGCAAAGTGGAAACCAATTTCCAAGTTCATTTTTTGATCAGTTTTTTGTGTGTCATGAATGGCAACACATTGATGGGTCAAGACTTTTTTTTTTTTTTTTTTTTTGAAAATTTGTTTGTTTAACACATTGAGGGTGTTCCTTTGGCCACACAAACTGCAATGTACTTCTAACAGGATACAGTATCTCCACATTTTACCAGACATGCCAGGGAACATCTCAACTGCACTTACCCTAATTGCTGGATAGTACAGTTAACAGGCCACCATGATTGCCAGACCTTATATAATGTTGCTAACCATCACACTGTCTTACAAAATGTATATGCTCTCACCAGGGATCCAAAACTTACTATGTTAATTTCAACACTATCACAGAATTCTGGGTTTCTTGTCAATTTCCAATGGGAAACAAGTGGCAAATTCTAAAAATAGTCTGCCTCAAAAAGCTTTCAGGCTATATTTATACAAACGATGAGCCGCTTCCTTACAACACAAGAAGTTTTTTTCTTTGATGACAACACTACCCTGACCTCCTAAGGTGAAACATATGAAATGACAGAACTCACTCTTGATGGTTCTCTGAAAGAACTAGCACATACTATGAGACTAACCACAGAAAGCCTAAACCTCAAAAACTCCTGTCTCTGCTTTCCATCTCAGAAATGCGGAGGCCTCATGAAAACTGAATGTATCTTGTAATGGCACACTACTTCACTCCAAAGTACATGCAAGCAATACTGGACTGACACTTTACCTTTTAGGCAACACAGCTTATACATGAGAGAGAGAGAATCAGTGCTCAGAATAACATATTGAAAATATAAGCAGGCACAAAATTAAGAGCTAAGCTGCACATTCCTAGAACTGCTGCTTTTTCCCATGCTATTATGCAACACAGTATGTCTCTTCTGTTTGCTACAAGTCATCTGACAAAACTGTGGCTGCTACTCAGAATGAAGCTTTCAGGCTGATTAAAGGGTGCTTAAAACCTACGCCTATTGAGAAGATTTACTGTCTTGCAGGTATTTAACCTGCAGATATTTGATGAGAAGCTGTCACCAGTCATAAACAACTGAGAATGTTGAAGCTCAAATGCTGTCTGGGCATGATCTACTTCAGCTTAGGCTAAAATCTTGATTAAGTTACCTTTGAATAGCAGAACCTTTGAAACTACCTCCAGACAAGGCAAGACATTTTTGATGGACATTCATACAACAAAACTGATTGCAACCAAGATAACATATTCCAGCCAGCCATAATAAGGAAAGGGGTGTTTGGAGGTCCATTAGATACACTTAAGAACATGTGTCAATAAGGAAAATCCTCTCTTAAACTATGCCATGTGACAATGGAGGATACATAATATGAGTGTGGAGAAGAACAAACTGTGGACCACCAGTGTCAGTGCCCTCTTTGTCCAGTTATCAGTTCAACATAGGACTTTGTGCTTGAAATAATAGACTGTATGCATGATGATCAATGACAGCAAACCCAAGGCACCAGATTGTTGCAGATGTCACGGTGCACGTGTGTGGTCTGGCATTGTCATGCTGAAAGGGAGAGTGCCCCATGTGTGGATGAACTCTGAGTTCGAAACTCAATTACAGCACAATGTTTCTTACACACCAAAATAGTTACATAACATATTGCCGTGTTCAGAGACTTCTAGCAGCAGAGTGATGTAAATATGAAGACAAAGAAAGACTATAGAATGTCAATAATGTTTGTTTTATACAAGCAGTTTTAAGAGTTTTCACATTAAAAATTTGGAGGCACAACTTTTTAGCCCTCCCTCATGCAAGGTAATAGAACTTTGAAGTTTGACATGCCATGACCTGATGCTTTTATTTATTTATTTATTTCATGTTCTGTAGATCCAGTTAGTGAGTCAATCACAAGGATATGGAATGTGTCAAATTTTATAGGTTTCAGTTTAAACTTACAATAAATACAAGGGCAATTCAATGCCAAATTGTGCATAGTTTAAGTAAGACATACTTTATATGGTTTGTCCAGTCTGAAATTGACAACATAGTGCTGCCCACCAACTCCCAGAGACATGATGAGATATTCAAATGAGATGAAGGCATATTTCGGGAGTCTGTCTAATTTTCACCATGTATAAGATTCTCTCTGATTTGATCCATTATAATCGGTTCTGAAAGCCTGCAGCCTGTGAAAACAATAGGTTTGTTTTTATATAAATAACTCGTCTGCTACCAGTCATGGTTTTCTTTATTTTATTTTTTGCATGATGCAGTTCGGGAAATGATTCCCATTTTCAAGTGCTTTTTTTGTGTTTATTATGCCATTCCTATGTGATGTTGTCGGTGTGCGAGATTCTGCTTCATTTTGTTGACTTTACTGCAATATATAAGAAAACATGCAATTTTTAGTTGGTTGTTGATCTTTTTGAGAAGTTAGAGGCAAAATTTAGAATAATTTGTACTTACAGTTCCCTTAAGGTCCATTTGTGCAGAGTCTCAGTGATGTTTAGTGTGTGTGATACTCTGCACAAATGGACCATAAGGAAACTATAAGTACAAATTCTTCTAAATTTCCCCACTAACTTCACAAAAAGATCGACAACCAACTAAAAATCAAGTGTTTTCTTATATAGTGCAGTAAAGTCAACAAAATGAAAGAGACTCTCACACATCAACAACATAACATAGGAATGACATAACAAACACAAAAAACAACCTCGAAAATGGGAATCATTTCCCAAAACGCGTCGTGTGAAAAATAAAATAAAGAAAATCGTGACTGGTAGCAGATGAGTTATTTACATATAAACAACCTATTAAGATTCTCTTGCTCACCAGTGCCCTGTAGGCTCATTGTTTTATTCTCTTTTTAGCCACAGATTCAATATAATGGGTAATCTTGGTGAAAATAGGTACATTTTTCTGCTTCTGACAGTTCAGTAAAAATGCAAGAGAGCACAACAGTTTATTTCTCTTGTTACGAAGTTTATCAAACTCATATATTGTTGGACACCTCCACTGCATAGAGATTTTTACTGACATGTCAGTACCAGTAATCACAATGAAGATTTACAATGCATTTTGAACAAAATGCACTCAACCTCAAAAGCAGTCAGAAGAAATTGAGAACTCCACAAGGACAGTTTTTCTTTATTATGTCGGTGATGTGTCCTTTAAAATTGGCAGGGTATTACAGAAACATCAAATAAAATGTGTCTTTGCACTCTGGAATGAGTGCAAATGATTTGGGGTTGTATTCACAATGATCTGGTCTAAGGAGATCATGAGTAGCTAAAACCTCGCGCCCTTGTGTGGGAAATTCTTCAGTGCTTGGACATGTTGCACTATTAAAGACAGATGCAATGAACACAGCATAACAGACTAGGTCAGTCAGAAAAGTCTGTTGTTGCTAAACATTGTCTGTAAAGAGGACATGGAACAAACTATGAAAAGATCAAGAATCTCTAGTGTGCCTCTACTTAATGAGACTTCATCATTAAAGAAGCAGTCACAATTTATACAGCTAATGAGTAAATTGACAGTCACATGGGATTGCAAATCAGTGAAGCATGGGAACCAGCATTGGTGGCAATATGGCATTGTTGGGCACAGAAAAATAATTACAATGAGTTAATCCAAATGAAGAATCAAAGCCAGAACAATTATGGTGGGCACAGGCATATTACAAGTACATGTACACCGGTACACTAGGGTCTGCAGATTGTGGCAAGGCTACCCTGCACCATACGTGTGGAGTCTATGATCCATTTCTCTGAGAGGGGGCTACAGATCTTGATGTCCTTTGTGAGGATGTTATAACCCTGCCACTTGATGGCTGCATCTTTATAGTGAGCCATAGTATAAATTTTCGAGCTACAATGGCAAGCTGCAATAGCAGCTGAAGATGATAAGCAGTTGCCTCATGGGAAAATTGTGCAGTTTATAAAATACCATCTGTTGCACTACCTGTGAACCTATTAAGCAGTTATTATATCTGGGAATCCTCATACAGCAAAAGTGCCACCGTTCAAAAAGTACAGACCTCATTAGTACTGACATGTTTCCAGTGGGTGTGATATAAATAATCAGTTAATTCTAACATTAATGAAATAAATTTTGTTAAGAATACATGCCCAGAAATGATGTTGCCGAAGGAAAGAACTGATTTTGTCTGGTTTCATGCAGCTCCTCATATTGCTTTGTCCTGCACCAGCCTCTTCATCTCTGAATAACTACAACAATGTATGTCCAGTTAAACCTGCTTAATGCTCTCATCCCTTGGCGTCCCTCTAAAATTTTACCCCTTACATTTTCCTCCATTACTTGCCTTCAAAACTGATGATTTCTTCATGCCTCATGATGTATTCAACCAACCAATCCAATTTTTAGTAAAGCTGTGCCATAAATCTCTTTCTTCCCTAGTTCAGTTCAGGACCTCTTCATTAGTTATTTATCTGGTCTTCATCATTCTTCTGTAGAGCTACATTTGAAAAGCTTCTACACTCCTCTTGTCTGAACTGCTTATAATCCATGTTTCACTTCTGTACAAAGCTACAATCTCCACAAATACCTTTAGAAAAGAGTTGCTAGCTCTGAAACTTATATTAAATGTTAGCAAATTCCTCTTTTTCTAAAATGGTTTTCCTGCTATAACCAGTTGGCATTTTATGTACTACTTTTAGTGTCTCATTGTCAATCCAATTCCCTCAGTACTGTTTGATTTAATTTTATTACATTCAACTAGGCTTGTTTTACATTTGTCATTGTTCAACTTATAACCTCTTCTCAAAGCACCATCCATTGCATTCAGCTGTTCATCCAAGTTCTTTGCTGTATCTGACGGAATTACAATGTCATCAGCAAACCTCAAAGTTTTTACCTCATCCATCTGAACTTAAGTTCCCTCTCAAAGTTTGTCATTGGTTTCTTTTACTGCTTGTTCATTGCACAAGTTGAATGACATCAGGGATATGCTGCACTCTCATGCCACTTGATTCCCTACCACTGGTTCCTTTTCATGTCCTTCAACGCTTGTAACTGCAATCTGGTTTCTGTCCCAGGTTGTAAATAACACTTCTTTACCTGTGTTTTGTCCCTGTTACCTTCACGATTTCAAAGAGTGTATTCCAGTCAACACTGTAAAGAGTTTCCTCTAAATCTACAAACACCAATTTGCCTTTCTCTAGTTTCTTTTATAGCACAAATTGTAGGGTCAGCATTGGCTCACATGTTGGTACATTCATCTGGTGTCAAAACTGACCTTCACTGAGGTCAGCTTCTAACATTTTTCCTATTCTTCTGTAAACAATTTATGTTACTATTTCGCAAACATTGCATAATAAACTGATGAATCAGTATTATTCACATTTGTAAGCCCCTGTCTTCTTTCCAATGGAGATTATTCACATCTGAGGGTATTTTGTATGTCTCGCATATAAGAGGTGATCAAAAAGTTTCACTTCACAGGCCATACAATCCAGAATTAGTATGCCAATAAGGCAAAATTGCTGTGATCATTGATGCATTCATCCCACCAAGGTAACAGGTTGAAAATACGTGTTTGGTAAAATACTGTGTCCTGTTACATGAAGAAGCCTGTAACTCCCTGCAGCATATCCTTGCCTGAGAAAAATTTTTACCCTTCAAGGCCATTTCTAAGGGATCAATGGCACAATAGTCACATGGGGAAAGATCAGGACTTTACAGTGAGTGCTCAAGAGTATTCCACTTGAGTTGGTATAACTTCTGCATACAAAATTTGCTATGTAGGGATGTGTGTTGTCATGAATCAGTGGCATGGAACTTGGTGCATCTTTCTACAATAGTGCTTTTCCACAGATATGCAGGTCAGCACACATTCTTCTTTCTGAGTTGGAAATCTACTGGTGTTTGTCCTTTGGCAACCAAGAAACACATTGGTCCTGTTTGGACACATTTAATAATAACATTGCCATAGTTCACATTTCTACATTTACTGTACACATGCCAGAAAGACATCAAGGCCACAGTAATTCATTGCTTACATTTTGGTGCTTATTTAGTCACATTGGAGCCATGCTACGCTGCATGTACACTGCAGCAGTGCCCTCAGATGGAATCTTTTTGATGGCCCCTTATATGTTCTGCACCAGGTGGGATAGTTTTGTCATAATGGCTCTTCCAAGGATCTCTATAACTTGTCAGGTAATGTCATCAGCTTCAGAGGTCTTGTATTGACTCAGGTCTTTCAGGGTTATGTTTAATTCTTCTCACAGTATCATTACTCCCAACTCATCCTCATATACTTTCTTTTCTTTTGCTATAATATTGTCTTCAAGTCTGTATTCCTTTTATATCCATTACATCTGCAGTGTGCTGGTCCGATTGAGGACTGTGTGCGTAGAGGATGCGCCGCCGCTCGGCACTCGGTGCCGCGACGCCATCTGCTGCTCGGTCGCCCCGGCGGTTCTCACTGGTGGTTTGTATCGCAGCTGTGCAGACATGTTGGTGCGTGTGCTGTGCTGGGAGAGTTCGCTTCGGCACCCAAGTGGGGCTTTGCCCTTCTGTGGCCCTGGCGTTGGAGCTGCAGGTCACCATAGGTGGCAGTGTATTGTCTCCCGCCGGCGACGCCACGACAGCACGCTCCCAGGCCTCTGTCGACAGCGGCAAGCTCATTTGGGAGCACGGGTGGTCACACTGAAAGTGTCTACTCACCTAACTCCGAGCGATTGCACCTCTCTCGAACCCGACCAAGTACTTAAAGTCTGTATTCCTTTTATAGCCACTCTTTATAATCCTTCCACCTTTCAGGTTTTCCTTCCATGCTTAGTACTGATTTGCCATCTGAGCTCTGAATATTCATACAGCTGTTTCTCTTTTCTCCAAAGGTTTCTTAAATTTTCCTAAGCTAATTTCTATCTTTCTCCTAATTATGTGTGTTTCCATATCATTGTAATTATTGTGTAACCTTTCCTGCTTAGCCATAGCTATTTTACACTTTCTGTCAATCTCACTTTTTAGATGTTAGTGTTCTCATCTGACTGCTTCATTTGCTACTTTTTCATATTTTCTCCTTTCATCAATTATACTCAATATATCACATGTTATCTAAGGATTTCTACTGGGCATTGTCTCTTAACCTATTTGATCCTGTGTTGCCCTCATTATTTTGTCTTTCAAAGTTACCCATTCATCTTATATTGTATTTCTTTTCTTTGTTTCAGCTAACTGTCTAACCTTACGAAACTCTTAGCTACCTCTGGTTCTTTCAACTTGTCAATGTCCCATCTCATAAATTTTTCTCATTTTTTGAACCTCTTCAGTTTAGATCTGTAGTTTACAACCAATAAATTATGGTCAGAGTCCACACCTGCCCCTGGCAATGTTTTGCAGTTGAAATTTTGGTTTCAAAGTGTCTGTCGTACCATTATGTAACATTCAGAAACAATTCTGTGCCATTGATTCCTCGATATACACAATATTCTTTCACAACTTTTAAACCAAATTTTAGCAATAATTAAATTATGTTCTGTTTGAAATTCTATCAGGTGAGTTCCTCTGTCATTACCTTCCCCTGTTCCATGTTCTCCTACTATTTTTCCTTCTTTCAATTTCTTCATCATCTGCAGAATTAGTTGGCGTATAAACTTGCACTACTGAGATGGATGTTGGCTCTGGATCTATCTTGACCATCACAGCGCTCTTCACAGATGCTTACCTGTATTCCTATTTTGGTACTCACTATCCCTTGATTTTTTATTAATAATCCTGTACTCACCTGAGACCTGATGGGAAGTCCTGTTCTTCTTGCCACCACACTACACTATTTTCCGTTATATTTAACTTCAATCGGTTCATTTCCATTTTCAAATTCTCTAGCCTAAGTATCCAAGTAAGGGAACTAACAGTTCATTATCCGCCCCAAAGAATTCAAGTTGAGTAGTCCCTCAAAGGAGATCTGAATGCGGGACTATTTTACCTGCTTAATCTTTTACCCAAGGGTCTGCCATCATCATTTGACCACACAGCAGAGCTGCATCTCATAAGGAAATATAATGGCTGTGGTTTCCCCTTGCTTTCAACCATTTGCACAACAAGCTTAGCAAGACAATGTTGACTAATGTTAAGAAGTCAGATCAGTCAGTTATCCCAACTGTTGCCCTTGCAATTGCTGGAAAGGCTACTCCTCCTCTTCTGGAACAAAATATTTGTCTGGGCTCTCCAGAGATACAACTCCACTGTGGTTGCACCTGCAATATAGCTGTCTGTATTTCCGAGGCATGCAAGCCACCCCACCTTGGCAAGTTCACTGGTTTATGGGGTGTCGAAAGAATTATAAACCTCAAATTCATTTTTGATCAACACTGTACACCTCTAAAACATATGTTTTTAGTGATTGGAAATGTGTCTAAACTGTTTCACCTTTTCGAAAAAATTGAAGTAAAGTGTGTTACAAACCTATCATATGAGCATATTTGGTGATAAAATTTTGGTTTTCAAAAGTCATTTCTGAAACTTACGCTATTCAAATATTTGTTTTGATCCTAATATATAAACATTCTAAAATACACTATCCATTTTTCAGTACTCTTTTAAGTAATACATTGCAACTATGATTATTAGTTTTGAGAGTGCTAGGGAAGACAATTAGTATTGACAGTATTAACTGTAGAGGATCAGCATGACAGAATTATATATAAAAATCTCAGGGGAGTTAACAAAAGTCTGCTGTCTGTCTTATCTCAACTAGTAAATTAGGAAACACTGTTCTGTTATGAAAGATATCTGTAATAACGAGAGAGTGCAAGATAAAGAACTTATTAAAGAAAGAAGCTGCAGGAAAGGGGACAAGAGGACAATGTAGTAAATAGTGAGTGGACAGTGCATATGAACAGCTCTTTTTGGGTCAGAATTCATAATTACATACACGTAGGGTGACTGCAGTATAGGTCAGAACTGTCATGGATGTATAAAGTTATTTCACAAACCATGATCTCAGTGGGTCAGGTGCAGTAATGTCATAAGCAGTCACATATGTAGCTTAATCAAACAATGGAAAATCTAAGATGGAATGTAACAATATAATGAAAAGAATAGTTGCTGCTCACCATATAGTGGAAAAAAGCCCAACAAAAAGACTGTCAGAAAGATAGCTTTTGGCCAAAAGGCATTTGTCAAAAGTAGACAATACACACAACACACTCATGCAAATGCAACTCACACACACATGGCCATAGTCTCTGGCAGCTAAAGCCAGACTGCAAGCAGCAGGGCAAGGTAACAGGGTGGGGGTAAGGAGGAGGCTGTGGTGGGTGGGAAGAGGAAGGAATAGCAGGGTAGAGGTAGGGGATGATAAAGTGCTCCTGGGAGACTGCAGGGATGAGATGGAGAGTGGGGCAGCTAGGTCCAGGTTAGACGGAAGGTGGGAGAGGGTGGGGGGTGGTGTTTCAGAAAAGGAGAGAAGTAAAACAACTGGTTGCTTTGGTGCAATAGAGGGCTGTGTAGTGCTGGAATGGAAACAAGGAAGGGGCTAGATGGGTGAGGACAGTGACTAACAAAGTTTGAGGCCAGGAGCATTATGGAAACATAAGATATATTGCAGGGAGAGTTCCCACCTGAGCAATTCAGAAAAGCTGGTGATGGTGGGAAGGATCCACGTGGCACAGGGTGTGAAGCAGTATTGGAAATGAAGGTTGTTGTGTTGGGCGGCACATCCCGAGCTCGTGGTGTTGTGGGTAGCGTTGCTAACTCTGGATCACAGGGTCCCGGGTTCGATTCTTGGCCGGGAAAGGGATTGTCTCTAGCCAGGCACTGGGTGTTTGTGTTGTCATCATCATCTCATCATCATTCAGGAAGTGGCAAGATTTGGAACTGCAACAATTGGGAACTTGTATGGGTGCTGATGACCTCGATGTTGAGCACCCCAAAAAACATCATCATCATCATCATCATCATCATCATAATCGACAACAGGGTGGTAGAGTTATTTCTTGGCTACAGTTTCCTGCTGCCCATTCATGGGGACACACAGTTTGATGGTTGTCATGCCGTATAGAATGCAGCACAGTGGTTGCAGCTTAGCTTGTAGATCAAATGACTGGTTTCACGGGTAGCCCTGCCTTTGATGGGATAGGTGATGTTTGTGATAGAACTGGAGTTGCTGGTGGTGGGAGGACGTATGGGACAGATCTTGCACGTAGGTCTATTACAGGGTATGAGCCATTAAGCAAGGAGCTGGGAGCAGGGGTTGTGTAGGGACAGTCAAAGATATTGTGCAGGTTTGGTTGGTGGCAGAATACCACTGTGGAAGGAGTGGGAAGGATAACAGATAGGGCATTTCTCATTTCAGGGAATGCCGAGATGTAGTTGAAACCCTAACAAAGAATGTAATTCAACTCCTCCAGTCCTGTGTGCTGCTGAGTCATGAGGAGAATGTTCCTCTATGGCCAGACAGCAAGGCTTTGGAAGTGTTGGGTGACTGGAAAAATAAGGCATGGGTGATCTGTTTTTGTACAATGTTGGGAGGGTAATTACAATCTGTAAAGGCCTCAGTGAAACCCTTGGTATATTTCGAGAGGGACACTTTGCACTACAAATGCAATATTGATGGGTGTATAGGCTGTATGGAAAGGATTTCTTGGTATGTAATGGATGGCAGCTGTCGAAATGGAGGTATTGCTGCTGGGTGGTAGGTTTCATATGGACAGAGGTACTGATATAGCCGTCTTTCAGGTGGAGGTCAAAATCAAAGATGGTGGCTTCAAGTGTTGACTAGATCCAGATGATGTGAATCAAAACATTATCCAAAAACTGTCTTGAGCAGCTAAGTCAAGAGCCAACGCGTAATGGAAATATTTTATATCTGGTAGCCATGAACAGACCAGACCTCATCGACGGTGTCAGTGTTGAGACAGGGATTAGTGATCATGATGTTGTCATTACAAGTATGGTTACGAAAGTTAAAAAGTCGGTCAAGAAGGCTAGGAGAGTATTCTTACTAGAAAGAGCAGATAAGCTGTTGTTAGCATCCCTCTTAGTAAATGAAATTACTTCATTTACTTCCGGTATGATGGACTTAGAAGAATTATGGGCAAATTTTAAACACATTGTAAATCACGCATTGGACAGGTATGTGCCAAAAAAGTGGGTTACGGATGCAAAAGACCCACCGTGGTTTAACAGCGCAATTCGGAGAATGCTTAGGAATCAAAGGCAGTTGCACTTTCGGTACAAGAAAGATCGGGGGAATGAGGACAGGCAAAAGTTAGTAGAGATTCATGCTGATGTAAAATGAGTGATGTACGAAGCATTCAACCACTACCACCATCATACTTAAGCAAAAGATCTTGCTGAAAACCCAAGGAAATTCTGGTCTTATGTAAAATTGGTAAGTGGGTTGAAGGCTTCCATCCAGTCACTCACTGATCAGTCTGGTCTGGCAACAGAAGACAGCAAAACGAAAGCTGAAATTTTAAATTTAGCATTTGAGAAATCTTTCACGCAGGAGGATCATACAAACATACCGCCATTTGAGTCTCGTACAGATTCCCGTATGGAGGACATAGTGATAGACATCCCTTGGGTTGTGAAGCAGCTGAATGGCTCGAAAATAAATAAATCGCCAGGTCCTGATGGGATTCCAATTCGGTTTTACAGAGAGTAGTCTACTGCATTGGCTCCTTACTTATCTTGCATTTATCGCGAATCTCTTGCCCAACATAAAGTCCCAAGTGACTGGGAAAAAGCGCAGGTGACACCTGTATATAAGAAGGGTAGAAGGATGGATCCTCAAAATTACAGACCAATATCCTTAACATTGGTTTGTTGCAGGATTCTCAAACATATTCTCAGTTCGAATGTAATGAATTTCCTTGAGACAGAGAAGTTGCATCAGCACGGCTTTATAAAGAAGCATCGCTCCTGCAGAACACAATCACCCTTTTTTCACATGATACCTTGCAAACCATAGATGAAGGGTATCAGACAGATGCCTTATCCCTTGACTTCCGGAAAGCATTTGACTTGGTGCCCCACTGCAGACTCCTAACTAAGGTACGAGCATATGGGATTGGTTCCCAAGTATGTGAGTGGCTTGAAGACTTCTTAAGTAATAGAACCCAGTACGTTGTCCTCGATGGTGAGTGTTCATCGGAGGTGAGGGTATCATCTGGAGTGCCCCAGGGAAGTGTGGTAGGTCTGCTGTTATTTTCTATCTACATAAATGATCTTTTGGATAGGGTGGATAGCAATGTGCAGCTGTTTGCTGATGATGCTGTGGTGTATGGGAAGGTGTCGTTGTTGAGTGATTGTAGGAGGATACAAGATGACTTGGACAGGATTTGTGATTGGTGTAAAGAATGGCAGCTAACTCTAAATATAGGTAAATGTAAATTAATGCAGATAAATAGGAAAAAGAATCCTGTAATGTTTGAATACTCCATTAGTAGTGTAGCGCTTGACACAGTCACGTCGATTAAATATTTGGGCGTAACATTGCAGAGCGATATGAAATGGGACAAGCATGTAATGGCAGTTGAGGGGAAGGCGGATAGTCGTCTTCAGTTCATTGGTATAATTTTGGGAAGATGTGGTTCACCTGTAAAGGAGACCGCATATAAAACACTAATATGACCAATTCTTGATTACTGCTTGAGCGTTTGGGATGCCTATCAGGTCAGATTGAGGGAGGACATGGAAGCAATTCAGAGGCGGGCTGCTAGATTTGTTACTGGTAGGTTTGATCATCATGCGAGTGTTACGGAAATGCTTCAGGAACTCGGGTGGAAGTCTCTAGAGGAAAGGAGGTGTTCTTTTTGTGAATCGCTACTGAGGAAATCTAGAGAACCAGCATTTGAGGCTGACTGCAATACAATTTTACTGCCACCAACTTGCATTTTGCGGAAAGACCACAAAGATAAGATAAGAGAAATTAGGGCTCGTACAGAGGCATATAGGCAGTCATTTTTCCCTTGTTCTGTTTGGGAGTGGAACAGGGAGAGAAGATGCTAGTTGCGGTACAAGGTACCCTCCGCCACGCACTGTATGGTGGATTGTGGATTATGTATGTAGATGTAGATGTAGATCCAGATCACATTTCTGGGAAACAGTGATCAAAAGCTTGAGCCAAAACTTTTGCAGACATAGTGTGACAAAGTAAGGTGGATTCTACCCCACTTGTTATGTTTTAAAGCCCTGATAATAACTATTTCTTCTTCCCTATTTAAATTTTCTGCTATATTTTCAGTTCTGTTTTATAAGTAATATGTATTGATAATCCAAAAGTGTAATTAAACATTCAGCAATTTCAATTATTTTTCAGATTCTCCTTTTGGCTAGGCTTATTATAATGGTGCCATTAGTTTGGCTATATAGCAGGTAAATAAAAAATTATAGTTACTTAGAGTTAACACTACAGTATGATACATGAAAAACTTTCTGAACTAATCAGCATAAGTCCATATAATGACCCACACCAACATATAGTAAAGCATTCAAATTTTCCTGTAAAATGCTTTAAATTACCTATGACTAGTTATCTTCTGAAATAATGTAAACTGTAGTTCAGAACGACTGCCAATTTCTACAGCAATTTTCTTCATAGCAGGTGTTTAATTCTGATCATTGATGACATGCTCATGTTTCCACCTTTTTTCTGTATATAATGACATACAACATTCATTCATTAATCAATTCAGTAGTTAATAATTTCATGTAATTTATTGAAATCTGCAAAATGGTCCTCATACATATAAACAAGCACGTTTACATTGCATAATGAGAATAGTGCTCATACATTTTTCTAATTTGTGACCAGCACCATTTTCTATCAGCCAGAACCACTAGTTCTTGTAGTTAATCAAAAACAACAAAATCCAGACTAGCTGATTTTTACAGCATTTTGTGTTTTTCATAATAATGGTTTGTTCTTACTGCCATCTGCAAAAAGTCAGACATCACCCAAAATTGGCAGTTCATCATTTCAAAAGCTCATAAGTAAGATCTGTGTCAGACATACTCTCAGTGTTGACTCAGACTCCTAATGTGCTCATTCAGTACATTACATGCACACCTACAACCACAAAACTCAAAAACTTCAATGTTTAACAACTTTTGAGTGATTTCTGTGACCTTAATCAACGAAATTTTATGCAAACTATGTTGTGATAAGCAAGAGTTTGGAATGTTATTGTCATCAAAACTAGTGATTGTTGCAGATGGTGATTCTCATTATAGAGTAGATTAAATGAACTATCAAAGTGTAATCCTCATCCAGTAAATCACCACAGTACAGTACTAAGTATAAACTGTGACATATGTAAATGTGTCTTTGTACCACAACAGAACCATTAACTTTATCACTATTATTGTAGAGCTGATCTGGTTCAATGAGATAAATAATTTTTGTAGATGACAAACTGGTCACCATATCTAATAATCAAACATAGATGTGTATGTTAGTTCAATACAAATAGTGGTGTTGTGTCCACCTTCGAGCAAACAGCATCCCACACTCATTCAGACTTTTCAGCTTTGTGGTAGTCAAGAGTGGTGTTATTGAGGGGAGACTATGAGAACCAAGTCTATCACTACATCTGTTGTCCCAGTGTTTTGGAGCTAAGGCACTGTGAATAAGGGCACATAGGAAATAGTAAAGTGGCAGTGAACTGTTTATATAGAGTGGTGAGGTGACTACTGAGCAGTGAACTATAAGAGACAGTAAATGAAAATGAAATGGATGAAAAAGGTATGTAAACTGTTCATTATTTCAACAGTAATCATGATAACTGAACAGTTACTTATCCCACTGTGAGACAAGATGGACAGTGCCTTCACAGAAAAATGTTTGTGGTTGCCTATGCAACCATTATTTTACCCATTCATGGTATTGTTCATCCAGAACAGATTGTTAGACATGAATGTTTTTCTTCTAGGCCCCTAAATATATGGAAATTGCATGGTGAGAGACTGAAGCTGAATGAAGGGTGTGTGAGGGCTTCCCAGTGACACTTCTACAGCATGAAGGTGGACACTTTGCAAAAATTGAAGCATACCATTAAGCCCAAATGCACAGGAATGTTGACAGAGGCATCATTCTGTTGAAGGATAGTGTCCACCCATGCAGCCAAGGGTGTTTTGATTATGCTACAGAACTTTTGCTGGGAAGCTCTGTATGACGAAGCCAATATTGTTGTAAAATGATCTATGGTTAATAAACTTCTTGATTCTTACACATCATCTTATCCATACAGTCCCAATCTCTCCTACACAATTTCCATATCTTTCGAGCCTTGAAGAAAGACATTCATGACCATCCAATTGCTTTGGATAAAGAGGTGCATGACTGGGTTCAATCATGGGCAACTGCAAATGTTTTCCATGGCACTGATCATTCTGTGTCACAGTGGGAAAAGATATATTAGCAGTTAGCAGTTACAGTGATTATTTTTTAAATAAGAAATTTTTCACTTACTTTTTCCAATCTGTTTTGTTTTCAACTGACTGGCCCTTATATACTTTGGGTGCCAAAAGTTAACTGAAATTATGTTTACACTGCAAATAGGGCAGTGCACAAACAATTTTCAGGATTGTTCAAATTATATTTTGTGAAATGTGATGTGAAGCAGATGCCATTATGAGAGGACTACCAGTGGGAGAATGAGTTCATCTGATGTCATCACTGATGCCATCTTGAGAAAGACCCAATCATCACAGATCCTAGCAGCCTACAATGAAATAGCATGGCATGAAAGTTCTAGTTGGGAGCAGTAAGCAGATGGTGGTTGCAAATTATAACAGCAGCAAATTTCAAGGGCAACAGTGACTGATAGGGAAGTAATTTGGAGCGAAAGTGTCTTTGTCATTTAAATGTGATTAACTGTTTGCCAAAGTGAGTCACAAGTGAGATGGAGACATAAGCATTAACATTAGGAAAGAGCCATGTTATGACAATGTGAATTATTATGTCTTTTTCCCAATCATGAAACAAAGTGAAGTTCACAATGACAGTGGTTTTAAATCAGGATTATGCACAGCTTTATATAACGAAGTGAATTATAATCAGGTTGTGGACAAAATAGAACAGGCTTCACCCAGTGCTTGCTGTAATGGGAATGAGAGAGAGCACAGTTCCAAAGTGGTGGAGTAAACTAATATTAAAGAAGAACTGCATGAAAGAGTCGTAAAGTACAGGAAGTGTCAGTGAATGAGGATAATCAAGCAGTGACACTGAAGTTAGTGAAAAACTCAAATTCAGGAATGGAAGTGCTGGAAAAGATGATGTCTACTAAGAATGACATAGTTTAGATTCCAGAATGAACCAAAACATTAAAGATTTTAAATAAGAATTTAAAAATTTAGACAAAAACTTATATCCATAATAATTTATTTTGAAAATATATTAGATACTTGCACTTGGAATATCCAATATAGAGAAAATGTAACTGAAAAAACTAAATAAATAGAAGATGAAAATTACTGATTTTTGTCACAAAGATTTAACAGAAATGGGTGCAGATCTGTTCTGATACAGTAATGAAATGATCTTCAATGCAAAGCAAATTGGTACTATTGGACTGAGAGAGCATGTAGGTGTAAATATTGATGTACTGAGAATACTGAAACAGTGTGTGTGCAGGTGGTAAAGGGAAGTGTTGACATGGTTGAGAGATCTTTAGAAGCTAACAGTAATATTAATAAGATACAATTACTATAACCTGATGCAGTTAATATCAAAATAAAAAATTTTCATATTGAAAAGAGAAAGGTTGCCAAGGTAAAGAAGCATGGACTGAAATTAACAGCAGTTACTATGTACAAATTACTAGAAGTTAATAATGAAGTAAACAGTGTGATGGGTGTAAAAGGAATTCTATGGGATTGACAGTAAGGAGACACTTTTCAAGAGGTTATTCTCAGTATAAATATTCAAAAACTTTGTTCACTATTAAAGTACAGTAAACAGTCGTTCAGGCAGATGAAATGGTCAGTGCACTTGTGTTTTCTGGGGGTCAAATTTTTGGAAATTTTGTTGTGTTTTGTCTTGGTCTGGTAAATGTTCTGAAAGACAGGTGTAGTTCTTCAATTGGTAATGCAAAACTAGCTGAACGAGCTGGGGGTTAGATTAATTGTGAATCTGTCCATAGGTAGGACGTTCACTGCTCTTTAATCAATCCATTATTTAGCACATAATGCTTCCCCAAGCTGGGTGATACCATTCTTTCTCTTTCCTGAATCACTTAGCCTCACTTAATATCCTGTCAATTGCTTGTAAGTGGACAATTTCAGCTTCCACTTTGAACACTTTTAGGTAGTATTTGGAGATATGAAGTTTTGATGATTAAAATTTGTATTGTTTCAAGCATAAGATTTGGGTAGTGATGAACTATAGTAATGCAAGTGGATGGAAACCAGTAGAACAGATAAATTTTGTTAAGCTTGATGATGTGTTGTGTTGTTTCTGAGTATAGTAGTACTGAGAATTTTGTGTCTATGATAAATAAATTTCTGTTAGTCATAAGGTAATTTTAAAAAGTAAAATATAAAATATGTTAGCAGATAAGAGAATGTTGAAATATCTAGAGACAATACTGACTATCTAAAGTAACCAACAAATATCTGAGTCTATAAACATTTAGACAGGAGCATAAAGAAAAAAACCTTAAATACATGATTCAGTATTGTTTGTGTAAATGTGTGAAAGTATTTTGCTCAGGCTAAAGTTAAACTGAATGACACTGTTTATGGAAATGGCCATCTTTGTTTGAAGTATGTCATATTACAGCCCTTCAGACATTATTAAAGAAACACAATATTCAAGGCCTTAATGGTCACATGCATAGTTATCACATAGATGCAGATGTAGGATGTAGTTGCCTATAGCAATGTCTGTGCAATGAAGGGAAGTTTTGTGTCTGTATTGTCCTTCAAGCTGCAGTTCAGAATAATGTGTAGCCATAACATGAAGTAGTGATTTCAGTAATAATAATGGCGTGTGACGAGGGCCTCTCGTCGGGTAGAACGCTCGCCTGGTGCAAATCTTTCGATTTGACGCCACTTCGGTGACTTCCCAGCCGGGAATCGAACCCGGGCCCTTAGGATTGACAGTCTGTCGCGCTAACCACTCAGCTACCGGGGGCGGACAGTGATTTCAGTAATTCATATTTTGTCTGTTGTGTTATGGAAATAAGAGTTTTGCCTATAATATTGTGGCTGGTTATTGTGAAGCATTTTTTCACAAAGTCATTTTCTGTATATTCAGCAAAGCAGGGGTCTATTTGTTGTTTAATGAAGTAAAGAAGTGATGATGTAATGACATACAAAGGAATATGTGAATATAGGTAATCAGGAAGAAGTAACAGTACATAACTGAAAATAATAACAGTTAAGGAACTTGACTTTGCAGTACCTTAATTTTTCTGAATGCACCCCTATAGCTAACTAGGTTGAAAACCACTTTCTGCATAAGTGAATCAAAAAGAACATTACACTGCCATGTAAAAAGTCATGGATCACTACAGGGATAAAAGTATCCCATGGAAGGGAAAGAGAAATGTATCTTTGGAAAGAACAAGGAGGGATCGTGCAGTAGCTGCACACTACAAAAATTACTCAGAATTATTGAGGAAGGTTACTAAAAATCAAGGAACATGCAGATAATGTCAGAAATCAGTAATTTCAGCAGCAGACTTAAGGCTGTATGGAATGTAGTGGAACAAGAGACAGGACAACCGGCCACAGAACAAGACAATGTCACTACTGAACTGAATGGAAGGCCTGTAAATGATGAGTCACAGGTAGCAAATGTATTTAATAATCATTCAAGAGAAAAAGTTACTCTCATAAAAATAAATCATATGAATGTATCACCAAATTCTCCTTCTGAAACTGCAGAAATTATACATTCTTTCAAAAATAATAGTATATATCTCTCAAGGTGTTTCCAAGAGATTATTAAAGATTTGCTCGCATATAAAAGGTGCAGTTTTATCCAACATATGTAATTCATCACTGATTACAGCTATTTTTCCATAGAGACTGAAATATGTCATTGTTAAGCCCCTCTTTAAAAAACATGATAAGAGAGATGTCAATAACTACAGATCTGTTTCACTGCTGACATCATTTTCCAAAATTTTTGAGAAAGTGTTGTATTCTAGAGTAGTATCTCACCTTAGCAACAATAACATCATCAGTAAATCACAGTCTGGATTTCAGAAGGGCCATTGTACTGAGAATGCCATTTACATCCAGAGTGTGAGGTATGTGACATAGAACATGGTTTCCATCCCATGTGTTATGTTTTTGATCTCTCACAATAAATAATTTTTTTCTTTCCTTTTTCTAATTTTCTGCAACATTTTCAGTACTGTCATATAAGTATGTATGGCATATTTACTGATATTCCAAAAGTGAATTTGAGATTCACCTATTCAAATTTATTGTTTAGATATTGTTTTTGGCTAGGCTGATTCCGCTTACACCATTAGTTTGGCCATAGAGTAGGTTAATTAAAAGTTACAATTAAATGATTTTAACATTATAGTATGATGTGAAATTTTTTTAAGGCTAATCAACATAATTCAGCTAATGATCCACACCAGTAGAAACTTAAGTATTCTGACTTTCTTGTGAAGTACTTTAAATTACCTAAAATTAATGTCTTCTGAAATAATGAAATCTGAAGTTCAGAGCTGCTGCCAACGTCCATTGCTGTTTTTGTCACAACCGCTGTTAGATTCTGATCTTTGACAACATACTTTTGGTACCTAAATTTTTCTGTACGTAATGACCTAAAACACTCTCTGTGTGAATAGGCCATGAAGGCCAATGATACCGACCAACCAGTGTCATCTTCATTCCACAGGCATCAGCAGGCATCAGTGGATGCCCATATGGAAGAGCATATGGTCAGCACCCCGTTCTCCCAGCCATTGTCAGTTTCCATGACCAAAAATGCTGCTTCTCAATCGAGTAGTTCCTTAGTTGGCCACAAAAGGGTTGGTGCATCCCACTTGCCAACAGCACTCGGCAGATCAGTTGGTCACCAGTCCAAGTGTTAGCCAAGCCCAACAGTGCTTCACTTCAGTGATCTGACAGGAACTGATGTTACCACTGCGGCAAGGCCACTGACACATAATTACACAGAAATATATTAATTAAATAATTAATAATTTCATGTAATTTATCCTAATCTGCAATATGGCACTCTGATATATACACAAGAGGATTCCCATTGTGTAGGAAGAATAGTGTCCATACAGTTTTCCAAATTTCTGACATGTGACATTTTCTATGAGACAAAATCTCATTCTTCTAATTGATTCATCTGTGGGTTCTTCGTGAAATACTGTATATCATGTTAACTAAATGAAAACTTTTTTTAGTCTTGTTTCAAAAACTTTATTGTTACTCTATGACACAGGTTGCAGGAAAATATGTTTAAACCTGAAACATAGGTCATACAGTAATACTACAGATTGTGAAACAAGGCTAAAAAAGCATTTCATGTAGTTAATACAAAATCACATTTGTTCTTGTTGTAGATCAAAAACAGCAAAAGTCAACCTAGCTAAATTGTAAAGCATTGTATAGTTTCCCCAGTAACAGTTTGTTGTTATGCCTATCTATAAGCAGTCAAACATCACTCAAAATTGCCAGTTTGCAGTTAGAAAGCACACAAGTAAGAACTCAAGAACTTTAACATTTAATAGCTTTTGAATGATTTCTATAGCTTAAACTAATGAACATATCACTCAGTCTGTGTTGTGATAACCAAGACTGTGGAATGTTATTTTTATCAAAACCAGTGATTGTTGCACATAGTGTTTCCCATTATAGACTGGCTTAAAGGAACTATCAAAGTGTACATTTTTCTAATAAATTACTACAGAACAGTGCTAAGTGCAAACTGTGGCATGTGTAAATGTGAAATGTGTCTTTCTACCGCAGTATAACCATTAACTTCACTACTGTAATTGTAGAGTTGATCTGGTTCAACAAGCTAACAAATTTCTGTAGTTGACAAACTGGTCACCATTTCTAATATCAAACTTAGTGAAGAAGAAATGGGTGTGTTAGTTCAATGTACACAATGGTGTTGTGTACATTTTTGAGTATGCACCATCTTGCACTCATTTACACTTTTCAGCTTTGTGGTGATCAAAAGTGCTGCTACTGAGTAGGAACGATGAGAACCAGGTTAATACTGGTTGAGCTGCAGTACGTGCTCCACCTGCCCTAAAAGTTCCTTCAAGAAAAATGTACTGAAATCAATAAACATCTTAACTACTTATATTAGCACAAATAAAAATTTACAGACTAAAATTTGAAAAATAAATATAATGACTGTATATCTGTGCACCTTTAATTAACTTGAAAATCCAAATATATTTGAAAAAGTGACTCAAGATGTGTTTATATTTACATGCTAATGATCATAAACTTACTCTTCTTCTGTTTGCTTCTTGGTATATTCAGTTGGTGCCCTGCCTGGTGTTGCGTCATGGAAGGTGGACACAGATGCTGTTTCTGCCATAGCTGACACAGTCACTCCTGTTTCCCCCTCTTCTGAAAACCTACAACCATGCATTAGCCTGAGATGACCTAGCCGTGAGTGTGTGTTGGAGATTGTTTTTCTAGCCTTTATATTGCTTATAGGCTTATCTTCTATACCAGTTAAAAATATAAAGACACTTGGATAGCTGTTCCTGCATACATCAAATGTAAAAAATGGTATTTTGTGTAGGAGGGATAATAGAAGTTCATGATGATGGCAAGCCATAGCCTCAACTTTCATAAACAACAGAAATGAAAAAAAAACTAAAAGTATGTCATTGCTTCTCTCACACAATTATGAACACTTATACATTCTGAAACACAATTGGAAATACTTACATTATTATGGAGAGGATAGTAAAACAACTTATACTCTTCCTCTTTGTTTTTCACAAGGTGTGTCACAGAAGCAGGAGGTAGCTAATGCAATTGCTGCTTCTCCAACTGTAGACCTATTCACTCCCTTTCCTCTTTATTATGAATACACTGAAGCATTGATTAGCGTCAGATGTCATGGTGAAGTGCCTGCACTGCAAATGGTCACTCTTTGTGCATTAATAGACAATGGTACTATGAAAAGGCATGGCTGCCAAATGATGTGCGTGTGTGTGTGTGTGTGTGTGTGTGTGTGTGTGTGTGTGTGTGTGTGTGTGTGTGTTTATTGTTCTGGGCTTCCTCAAGGCTAGTCAGACTTTGGCAAATCTTCTTGCATTTTGTAGACAGAGGTGTCATCACAAACAAAGGATTGCCACAAACATCCTTTCTTCACTGATAAACATTAATTGTGAAGTCTTTCTCAGTTGTAAAACTGTTAATTGGATCCACAGAATGCCACAAGTAAGTGTAGTGAGCTCCAGAAAAGTTTTCAGATGACACTATTCTGAAAAGAGCATGGCCAGGAGTGGGCCAACCAATAAGATCACCATGGTATTACCATTCCTTTCTGTAAGTTGCTTTCTGAGTCATCTGTAATACATTGTGGTGTACTTTTGTTTTGCCCTTGATCCACAACAAATTTGGAAGTGTGTAAAAGAAGGAGTAATCTGTTAGTCTTGTGTGTTTTCATGATATACAATCATAAGGAAACTGCTCATAGACTTTTAGGATGCACAAATTGTCAATCAAAGATTATTTGGTGCCTCTGTGGTAACAGTAAAAAGCTACTAAGTGTATCTCCAGCTATTGTATCGAATCTTCAGATCTGTATAGAGTTAACTGGATTAATGCTTCTGCTTTGAAGAGAACCTGAACTTCTGGAAAGAGAGAAAATGGTTTTAAAAAGATGTTTACCTTTTATGTTATGTCAGTTCCATTTAGGTTTCAGCTGGGCTAAAGATGTGTCTAATGAACACAGTTCTAACAAAGTATTTCCAACTGTATTACCAAATATACTGTATGGTAGAGTTACTGCTGCAACACTTCACCATATCAGAAAAATGCATAGAAAATGCTTCAATTGTTCAAAGCACAAAAATACTGCACTGTATAGCTGTAGAAGCACGTTACCTTACCCATCATTTCAGTTTTCATACAATACAATGGACAGTGATGGAAAAAATTCACATCACCAAGAATGATTTATGTGACATACACAAAAATTGGCAGGAAAGTTTCTACACCTGAAAGATGATGTCTACTCAAATTTCATGTGAACTGCATAAAAATAGCACTAGTGGAAGCACTATGATGATGCAAATCAGGTTTGCTTCAAACATATGCTGTAATCATCATGAGTGTTAGGAACCTTTGAGATTGAATGTGGTGAGTTGATGTTAGTCAAGAATGCATTTAAGGCTACAAAAGGTGCCATTATCAACACCTCATTGACTTTGAATGAGGCCATTTCTGTGAAAAACTGGATGTTCCTTCTGCGATACTGCAGCAAGACTTGGCAGGAACGTAGCCACTGTAGATGATTGCTGGCAATGGTGGTCACAAAAATGTACATTCGCAAGAAGACCAGGCTCTGGACAGACACTTGGCACTACTGGGAGGGAAGACCTTTGAGTTTGGCATATGGCTCTGGCACATCATGCTGCATCTGTAGCAGCAGTCTGAGCAGCAGTTGGCACCACAGTGACACAACAAACTGTTACAAATCAGTTACTTAAAGAACAGTTCTGGGCCAGGTGGCCCATAGCATGCATTCAACTGAACCACCATTTCGGGGTTCAGTTGTGTCAAGCAAGAGCTCATTGGTGATAAGTGTTGAGGTGCCAGTAATGACTGTGTGTTGCTTAGATGTCGGCAAGTTGAGGACCTGCAACCAACCTGTCCCCATGCTAGACACACCCTGGACAAACCCGGAGATATGGTCTGGGGTGTGATTTCATAGAGCAGCAGGAGCATCCTCGTGGTTATCCCACACATCCTGACTGCTAAACTGTATGTCAGAGTGGTGATTCAACCTGTTCTGCTATCATTTATGAACAGCATTACAAGGGGTGTTAGCCAACAGGATAATGCTCACTCACATACCTCTTTTGCAGTCCAACCTGATCTACAGAGTGTTGACATTTTGCCTTGACCTGGTCAATCAGCAGGTCTGTCTGCAGTCAAGCAGGTATGAGACATCATCAGACAACTCCAGTGTCATCCATAAACAGCAATAACTGTTCCTGCAATGACTGACTAAGTGCAACAGGCATGGAGCATCATCCCACAAACTGACATCCAGCACTTGTAAAACACAGTGCACATGTGGTTGCATGATTATATTCAACATTCTGATGGGTACAATTTGTTATTAACATACCAGAATTTCACATTTGCAGTGGGTCATCTCACTCTTACATTAATTTGCTGATCGCTTAAATACATTTCTTAGACAAATGTATCCCTAAAATTTCATTATTCTACAATAATTATTTTGGTGTTGTGATTTTTTTCCATAAGAGTGTTTACCTGTGAACAAAAGTGGGAAATGGATAAAGTCATCACTGTCTCTTCCTCTTTTCCAGCAGTGCGTAGGGTGTGCAATGGACTGACTGATAATAAACTTGTGTTTCAATATAAGAAACAGTAACTGCTAGGGTCTCGAAGTGACTTAATTTCAATAAAAAGTAAAAGTATTTTATACATTATGAAAACTCAAAAAATATGTGCCAAAACTGTTTAAATGTAGTCAGTGTATAGAACATATTATTACACCATAAATAGAATATAAGTTAAGAGTAAAAAGAGACATAAATGTAATATAAGGTGGTCTGAATTCTGTAATATACACTCCTGGAAATGGAAAAAAGAACACATTGACACTGGTGTGTCAGACCCACCATACTTGCTCCGGACACTGCGAGAGGGCTGTACAAGCAATGATCACACGCACGGCACAGCGGACACACCAGGAACCGCGGTGTTGGCCGTCGAATGGCGCTAGCTGCGCAGCATTTGTGCACCGCCGCCGTCAGTGTCAGCCAGTTTGTCGTGGCATACGGAGCTCCATCGTGGTCTTTAACACTGGTAGCATGCCGCGACAGCGTGGACGTGAACCGTATGTGCAGTTGACGGACTTTGAGCGAGGGCGTATAGTGGGCATGCGGGAGGCCGGGTGGACGTACCGCCGAATTGCTCAACACGTGGGGCGTGAGGTCTCCACAGTACATCGATGTTGTCGCCAGTGGTCGACGGAAGGTGCATGTGCCCGTCGACCTGGGACCGGACCGCAGCGACGCACGGATGCACGCCAAGACCGTAGGATCCTACGCAGTGCCGTAGGGGACCACACTGCCACTTCCCAGCAAATTAGGGACACTGTTGCTCCTGGGGTATCGGCGAGGACCATTCGCAACCGTCTCCATGAAGCTGGGCTACGGTCCCGCACACCGTTAGGCCGTCTTCCGCTCACGCCCCAACATCGTGCAGCCCGCCTCCAGTGGTGTCGCGACAGGCGTGAATGGAGGGACGAATGGAGACGTGTCGTCTTCAGCGATGAGAGTCGCTTCTGCCTTGGTGCCAAAGTTGGTCGTATGCGTGTTTGGCGCCGTGCAGGTGAGCGCCACAATCAGGACTGCATACGACCGAGGCACACAGGGCCAACACCCGGCATCATGGTGTGTGGAGCGATCTCCTACACTGGCCGTACACCACTGGTGATCGTTGAGGGGACACTGAATAGTGCACGGTACATCCAAACCGTCATCGAACCCATCATTCTACCATTCCTAGACCGGCAAGGGAACTTGCTGTTCCAACAGGACAATGCACGTCCGCATGTATCCCGTGCCACCCAATGTGCTCTAGAAGGTGTAAGTCAACTACCCTGGCCAGCAAGATCTCCGGATCTGTCCCCCATTGAGCATGTTTGGGACTGGATGAAGCGTCGTCTCACGCGGTCTGCACGTCCAGCACGAACGCTGGTCCAACTGAGGCGCCAGGTGGAAATGGCATGGCAAACCGTTCCACAGGACTACATCCAGCATCTCTACGATCGTCTCCATGGGAGAATAGCAGCCTGCATTGCTGCGAAAGGTGGATATACACTGTACTAGTGCCGACATTGTGCATGCTCTGTTGCCTGTGTCTATGTGCCTGTGGTTCTGTCAGTGTGATCATGTGATGTATCTGACCCCAGGAATGTATCAATAAAGTTTCCCCTTCCTGGGACAATGAATTCACGGTGTTCTTATTTCAATTTCCAGGAGTGTATTATGTCAAAACTGCTTCTCTGTCATACTGGATTTTACCTTAATCAAATCATCTGGTGTGCATTTAAGTCTTCTCTTTGTATTTTATTTTTTTTCACTGTCATATTTTCCTCTAACTGTGAACTTCATGACTTGCACACACTATATATTTAAAACACAAATGATCATTTTTCCTCTTATTTTCTCTCCTTTTTTTCTTTAAATGGATGCTGGCATATTATTTTGGCAACTAGAGATATACAGGGAATGCTTATTCTACATGTGGTCACAGGATGGGTGGACTGTATCAGTATGTAACACCAGTGCTTCTTACTGATTATTATCATTTACACTCACAACTCAACACTTACATACCTACCAGCAGACATTAATATATCTTACACAAGGCATGGCAGCAAAGTAACCCACGGTAATCTAAACCTCTTGCCTCCAATGGCATTTCATAAAATTTGCCATGAATGTATCCTTATTTTTGATTAGTGAGTTCCAGTGTCAAGTAACCACACTCAAATGATTTGTTAGAAACTTTGATTGCTCTTGAGTAACACACTCTTTTCCCTTGCTGAAACATACACACACTGTGAAATATTTTTCCCTGAAAGCATTCCACATCCACCAGCTTGCTGATACTTCTACCAGATGCTAGAAACTAATTGTTTCACTGGTTTGTAATGTTTATGGCACTCTGATTGCAGCTATGGCCTACACATGCAGAAATTTCACCAGTGGCCTACAGGCAAAACTAGCATCAGGCCCCTTCTACAACTACAATAGCATTGTGATGTTGCCTGTGGCAGTGTTACCACCACAATTAATTCTTTCCTTGTTTTTGGGCTCACCTTGTACAGATACAGTGCAAAATGGTACAACAAAACCAACTTTTTAATTTCCGTTTTTGTATATAAAATATAAGGATTGAGCTATTTCTCCTACACTACAGATTGTTCTAAAATCTATGCATTCAGGGTCACAACATGTCTTGCTTTTATAGTCTTTCTCATTGTTGTACTTCATATTAACTTAAAATTATTTTGTAGGTAGGTCGAGATGAGTCTATTCTGAGAATTAGTGATACTTGGCCTAAATTTATCTCAGCAGAACACATAAAATACCTCCTTTTTATTGATTATATCAATAAACCTTTATGTGAGTTAAATAAGTTAAATGATACCTAAATTACTGACAGTAGTTCCTATAAATAGTATCAGCACTAGTACCTTGAGTACCTCTATTGGTTCTCCCTTCTATTCCAGTCTCGTATTGTTCGTGGAAAGAAGGATTGTCGGTATGCCTCTGTGTGGGCTCTAATCTCTCTGATTTTATCCTCATGGTCTCTTCGCGAGATATATGTAGGAGGGAGCAATATACTGCTTGACTCTTCGGTGAAGGTATGTTCTTGAAACTTCAACAAAAGCCTGTACCGAGCTACTGAGCGTCTCTCCTGCAGAGTCTTCCACTGGAGTTTATCTATCATCTCCGTAACACTTTCGCGATTGCTAAATGATCCTGTAATGAAGCGCACTGCTCTCCATTGGATCTTCTCTACCTCTTCTATCAACCCTATTTGGTACGGATCCCACACTGCTGAGCAGTATTCAAGCAGTGGGCGAACAAGCGTACTGTAACCTACTTCCTTTGTTTTCGGATTGAATTTCCTTAGGATTCTTCCAATGAATCTCACTCTGGCATCTGATTTACCGACGATCAGCTTTATATGATCATTCCATTTTAAATCACTCCTAATGCATACTCCCAGATAATTTATGGCATTAACTGCTTCCAGTTGCTGACCTGCTATATTGTAGCTAAATGATAAGGGATCTTTCTTTCTATGTATTCACAGCACATTACACTTGTCTACATTGAGATTCAATTGCCATTCCCTGCACCATGCGTCAATTCGCGGCAGATCCTCCTGCATTTCAGTACAATTTTCCATTGTTACAACCTCTCGATATACCACAGCACCATCCGCAAAAAGCCTCAGTGAACTTCTGATGTCATCCACAAGGTCATTTATGTATATTGTGAATAGCAGCGGTCCTATGACACTCCCCTGTGGCACATCTGAAATGACTCTTACTTCGGAAGACTTCTCTCCATTGAGAATGACATGCTGCATTCTGTTATCTAGGAACTCTTCAATCCAATAGCACAATTGGTCTGATAGTCCATATGCTCTTACTTTGTTCATTAAACGACTGTGGGGAACTGTATCGAACACCTTGCGGAAGTCAAGAAACACGTCATCTACCTGTGAACCCGTGTCTATGGCCCTCTGAATCTCGTGGACAAATAGCGTGAGCTGGGTTTCAACACGATCGTCTTTTTCAAAACCCATACTGATTCCTACAGAATAGATTTCTAGTCTCCAGAAAAGTCACTATACTCGAACATAATACGTGTTCCAAAATTCTACAACTGATCGACATTAGAGATATAGGTCTATAGTTCTGCACATCCGTTCGACATCCCTTCTTGAAAACCGGGATGACCTGTGCCCTTTTCTAATCCTTTGGAATGCTACGCTCTTCTGGAGACCTACGGTACACCGCTGCAAGAAGGGGGGCAAGTTCCTTCATGTACTCTGTGTAAAATCGGACTGGTATCCCATCAGGTCCAGCAGCCTTCCCTCTTTTGAGTGATTTTAATTGTTTCTCTATCCCTCTGTCGTCTAGTTCAATATCTACCATTTTGTCATCTGGGCGACAATCTAGAGAAGGAACTACAGTGCAGTCTTCCCCTGTGAAACAGCTTTGGAAAAAGACATTTAGTATTTAGGCCTTTAGTCCGTCATCTTCTGTTTCAGTACCATTTTGGTCACAGAGTGTCTGGACATTTTGTTTTGATCCACCTATCGCTTTGACATAAGACCAAAACTTCTTAGGATTTTCTGCCAAGTCAGTACATAGAACTTTACTTTCGAATTCATTGAACGCCTCTCGCATAGCCCTGCTCACACTACATTTCGCTTCGCGTAATTTTTGTTTGTCTGCAAGGCTTTGGCTATGTTTATGTTTGCTGTGAAGTTCCCTTTGCTTCCGCAGCAGTTTTCCAACTCGGTTGTTGTACCATGGTGGCTCTTTTCCATCTCTTACGATCTTGCTTGGCACATACTCATCTAGTGCATATTGTATGATGGTTTTGAACTTTGTGCACTGATCCTCAACACTACTTGGGACAAAACTTTTGTGTTGAGTCATCAGGTACTCTGAAATCTGCTTTTTGTCACTTTTGCTAAACTGAAAAATCTTCCTACCTTTTTTAATATTTCTATTTGCGGCTGAAATCATCGATGCAGTAACCGCTTTATGATCACTGATTCCCTGTTCTGTGTTAACTGTTTCAAATAGTTCGGGTCTGTTTGTCACCAGAAGGTCTAATATGTTATTGCCACGAGTCAGTTCTCTGTTTAACTGCTCAAGATAGTTTTCAGATAAAGCACTTTAAAAAATTTCACTGGATTCTTTGTCCCTGCCACCCGTTATGAACGTTTGAGTCTCCCAGTCTATATCCAGCAAATAAAAATGTCCACCCAGGACTATAACATGGTGGGGAAATCTACTCGAAATATTTTCCAAATTATCCTTCAGGTGCTCAGCCACAACAGCTGCTGAGCCAGGGGGCCTATAGAGACATCCAATTACCATGTCTGAGCCTGCTTTAACCGTGACCTTCACCCAAATTACTGCACATTTCGGATCTCCGTCAATTTCCTTCGATACTATTGCATTTCTTATCGCTATAAACATGCCTCCCCCTTCACTGTCCAGCCTGTCTTTGCGGTATACATTCCAATCTCAGTTTAGGATTTCATTACTGTTTATGTCTGGTTTCAGCCAACTTTCTGTCCCTCGTACTATGTGGGTATTGTGACCCTTTATTAATGAGAGCAGTTCCGGAACCTCTCTATAGATGCTCCTGCAGTTTACTATTAGCACATTAATATTGTTATTCCCTGTTGCATTTTGCCTACTATTACCTTGCAGCGTCTCAGGATGTGTCTTGGCGGGCCTAGGGAAGGAATCCTCTAACCTAAAAAACCCACATGTGCACTCCACACGTACTCTGCTACCCTTGTAGCCGCTTCCTGCATGTGAAATATGCTGGAAGGCTTACTGATAAAGTTATTGATGAATTTCAGGAATATTATGGCAAAGCCATAAGAGAAAACACACAAGTTGGAAAGCGTGAAAAGAGCAATGTGGGCAACATACCTTCACAGACACTAACCCTGTGCATAGATTGTGCCCACCTGCACCAGATACATGGTGCAAGTATAGAAAAATGGAGGCAGCAGGAAAATTAGATGGATTTAAACATAATCACTCAGTGCCTGACACAGTAATGGAGGCCATGAAGTCTATATTCAGAGACTTAACACATCCAGACTTGCTAAAGAAATGCCTCCACGGTAACACACAGAATGTTAATGAGGCATTTAACAATATTGTGTGGACACAGATTCCAAAAAATGTGTTTGTAGGCATGAAAACTTTAAGAGAAGGTGTATTTGATGTAGTTATTTCTTTCAATGATGGTAATTATGGGAGATTAAAAGTCCTGGATCAGCTGGGAAAAATACAGGGCATAATATGGCAACTACATTGGAAGCCATGGACTGAGTAAGAGTGTGTAAAGCTGAAATTTCTGCTCAGCAAATGATCAGGGAGGCAAGAAAGAAGAGAAGAATGAAGAATATTTAGGTGAAGAAGAAGAATCAGATTATGGAGCACACTGTGTTTTTTTTTTTTTAAGAAGAAAGGTGTGTTTCCATAGACCTCTTACTTAAACTTGAATTTTCTCAAAACAGTAAATTTTCATGCACAAGACCCATTTTCGCATGAACCAATAAACATAGAATTTATGAGGATTGTTTATATAGAGGAGGTAATTATATGGATCAACAATCAGTGTTTTGAGAGTTAGATAATTGATGCTGTGTTGTATAAAAAACAATAATTTGTTGAAATAAACTGGCATATTTATAAAAAATTGTTTCTCAATTTCCACTAAGGGTACTTTTTCATTTCTAGATTAGTGAACTAAATACATTCAGATAATCAACTGTCAAAACTTTGGTGATATTTTCAATAGTTTTAACCATAATGGGTTAAAAGTTGAAAGCATTTAGCACTGACAGCATAGGGGGTCTGATCACACTTTAATGCTGCTGGTGAAATTGCACCACATGAGAGTATGCATTGGCCAGAGACAATCTGATTCTAATTGTGTGACAGTATGCATTTAGTATCTATAGAAGATCTACCGTGTTTTGACTGCAGTGTTACCAACCACTAGGTTTCATGAATATTCTTCATTAACAGATTATGTAAATTGTGAAGCAACACTCAGACCTAATACCAAGAATCTGCTTCACAAAAGTAAACAAATGATTATTCATAAGATTTTTAATAACTTATTTGTAGTGCACTAATTTTTCAGTGGAAAGTCCATGAAGGGTTTGGTGCTTTCATTTTACCTGGTGTTGTTGTGGTCTTCAGTCAGAAGGAACTGTTTGATGCAGCTCTCCAAGCAACTACATCCTGTGGAAGCTTCTTCATCTCCAAATAACTACTGCAATCTACATCCCCCTGAATCTGCTTACTGCATTCATCTCTTTGTCTCCTCCTACAATTTTTACCCCTCATATTTTCCTCCATTACCAAATTGGTGATGTCTCAGAATGTGTCATATCAACCAATCCCTTCATTTAGTCAAATTGTACCACAAGTTTCTTGTCTCCCCAATTTTATTCAGTACCTTCTCATTAGTTTTATGATCCACCCATCTAATCTTCAGCATTCTTCTGTAGTACCATATTTCAAAAGCCTCTGTTCTCTCCTAGTCTAAACTGTTTATCATTCATGTTTCACTTCCATACACAGCTACACTTCAGATAAATAACTTCAGGAAAGACTTCCTAATACTTAAGTCAATGCATGATGTTAACAAATTGGTTGTATTGCCATTGTCAGTCTAGATTTTATGCCATCATCAGTTAGTTCATTTCCCAAACAGCCAAACTCACCTACTGCTCTGAGTGTCTTTTTTCCACAACTAATTCCCTTGACATCACCTGACTTAATTCGACTACCTTCCATTATCATTGTTTTGCTTTTGTTGATGTTCATATTATATCCTCCTTTCAAGACACTGTCCATTCTGTTCAACTGCTCTTCCAAGTCCCTTACTGTCTCTGGTGGAATGACAATGTTATTGGCAAACCTCACAGTTTTTACTACTCTTCAAGACACTGTCCATTCCGTTCAACTGCTCTTCCAAGTCCTTTATTGCCTCTGGTGGAATGACAATGTTATTGGCAAACCTCACAGTTTTTACTACTCTCTGAACTTTAATTCCTACTCAAAACTTTTTTCTTTTTTCCTTTACTGTTTGCTCAATGTACAGACTGGATAACATCAGAGATAGGCTATAACCATCTTTCACTCCTTTCTCAATTACAGCTTTCCTTTCATGACTCTTGCCTCTGCTGTTTGGTTTCTGCACAAGTTGTAAATGGCCTTTTGCACCCTGATACATATGGAGTTTCAAAGAGAGTCTTCCAGTCAACACTGTCAAACACTTTATCTAAGCCTACAAATGCTATAAATATAGGTTTGCTTTCCCTTAATCTATATTCTAAGATAATTCGTAGGGACAGTATTCCCTCAGATTTTCCTACAATTCTGCAGAATTCAAATTGATCTCCCCACCAAGGTTGGCTTCTGCCAGTTTTTCCATTCTTCTGTAAAGAATTCACATTAGTATATTTATTTATTTATTTAATTACACATCAAGTTCCGAAGGACCAAATTGTGGACCAAATCTCCAAGGTCATGGAATGTGTCAGTACATGAAATTACGGCATAAAAGTAATAACAGAAGGAAATAAATGTTTATGAACCTGAAAAAAGTCAGCCCTCAAGTTGAAGTAAACACAATCAACAATATAACAAGAATCAGCTTAATTTTTCAGGAAACTCCTCAACAGATTAGAAGGAGTGACCCACGAGGAAACAATGGATGCAGCAGTATACTGCACACCTTTCTGCACAAGAGTTAAGGAAATCCAATCCAAATGCAGGTTTGATTTCTGCCAAGTATTAACTGAGTGAAAGCTGCTTATTCTTGCGAATAAGCTAGTATTGTTAACAAGAAATGACAGTAAGGAGTGTGAGTGAGTGAGTGAATGAGTGTGTGTGTGTGTGTGTGTGTGTGTGTGTGTGTGTGTGTAGACAAAGATGATGTGACTTACCAAATGAAAGCACTGGCATGTTGACAATGTTGACAGACACACAAACATATACACAAAATTCATATATATATATATATATATATATATATATATATATATATATATATATATATATATATATATATATATTTATATATATGATCTACCCATCTAATCTTCAGCCATATATAGGCCAATTTCAAAATACCCAGACTCGTGAACAGAGGTCGACAAGAGGTTTGTGAACTTACACCACTTATAGCCCGAACCATCCATTTCTGAGCCAAAAATATCTTTTTAGAATGGGAAGAGTTACCCCCAAAATATAAGATTGTATGACATAAGTGAATGAAAATAAGCAAATTAGACTAATTTTCATGTTGAACGATCACTCACTTCAGATACCATTCAAATAGTAAAAATGGCAGCATTAAATCTTTGAACAAGATCCTGATCATGAGCTTTTCATAACAGCTTACTATCTATCTGTACATCTAGAAATTTGAAATGTTCAGTTTCACTAATCATGTGTCCATTCTGTGAAATTAAAATGTCAGGTTTTGTTGAACTGTGTGTTAGAAACTGTAAAAACTGAGTCTTACTGTGACTTAACTTTAATTCATTTTCTACAACCCATGAACTTAGGTCATGAACTGCACTATTTGAAACTGAGGCAATGTTGCACACGACATCCTTCACTACCGAGCTAGTATCATCAGAAAACAGAAATATTTTGGAGTTACCCATAATACTAGAGGGCATATCATTTATGTAAATAAGGAACAGGTATGGCCCCAACACTGAGCCCTGGGACACCACCTACTTGACTGTACCCCACTCAGACCCCACATGACTGCCATTCTCAACATTGCGAATAATTACCTTTTGATGGCTGTTGCTAAAGTAAGTGGTGAACAAATTGTGAGCTACTCCCCGTATTGCGTAATGGTCCAACTTCTAGAGCAATATTTTGTGATCAACACAATCAAATGCCTTAGTTAACTCAAAAAATATGCCTAGCATTTGAAGCCTTTTGTTTAATCCATCCAGTACCTCTCAGAGAAAAGAGCATATAGCATTTTCATTTGTTACATGACTTCTAAAGCTGAAGTGTACATTTGAAAGCAAATCATGTGGTATAAAATGATCAATTATACTTACATACACAGCCTTTTCAATAACTTTAGCAAACACTGATAGCATAGAAATAGGTCTAAAGTTATCTACATTATCCCTTTCTCCCTTTTTATAAAGTGGCTTTACTACTGAATACATTAATTGTTCAGGAAACTGACCATTTATAAAGGAAAAATTACAAATATGGCTAAATACAGGGCTAACATGTGCAGCACAGTACTTTAATATTCTACTAGACACTATCATAACCATGAGAGTCCTTAGTCTTCAGTGATTTAATTATTGACTCAATCTCCCTCTTGTCTGTATCACAGAGAAGAATTTCAGACATCAATTTCAGAAAGGCATTTGCCAAGAAAGTTATATGATTCCCTGTAGAAAATATATTTTTATTTAATTCACTAGCAATGCTCTGAAAATGATTGTTAAAAACTGTACATATATCTGACTTATCAGTAACAGAAATATTTTTATTGCGAACTGACTCTATATCATCGACCTTGTGCTGCTGACCAGACACTTCCTTTACAACTGACCATATGGTTTTAGTTTTATCCTGTGAATTAGCTATTCTATTTGCATACCACATACTCTTTGCCTTCCTAATAACATTTTTAAGCACCTTACAATACTGTTTGTGCTACTGTAGCTTGATTGTTAGTACGTCTAACATTTTGATATAATTCCCGCTTCGTTCTACATGATACCCTTATCACACTGGTAAGCCACTTGGGCTGCCTATTACTGCTAGTACTCCATTTAGAACATTTTAATGGAAAGTAACACTCAAAGAGCATGAGAAATGTGTTGAGGAAAGCATTATATTTATGATCTATGTTATCGGCACTATAAACATCCTCCCACTCTTGTTCCTTGACAAGGTTTAAAAAACTTTCTATTGATGGTGGATTAACTTTCCTATATAGTTTGTAATTAAATGTTACATTTGTGTGATGACTAAAGCCTTTTAGTGTTAAAATTTGTGCATCATGGTCTGAAAGGCCATTCACCCTTTTACTAACAGAATGCCCATCTAGTAATGAAGAATGAATAAAAATATTGTCTACGGCTATGCTACTGTTCCCCTGCACCATAGTTGGGAAACCACAGTCTGCATCAGATCATATGAATTTAGGAGATCTACTAACATCCTTTTTCTTGCACCATCATATACAAATTTATATTGAAGTCACCACATATAACTAATTTCTGGCACATCCTACAAAGTGAACCAAGAACCCACTCTAGCTTGAACAGAAATGCTCAAGTCAAAGTTAGGGACCTATAAACAATGATTAGAAGTTTAGTTTCACTAAATTCAACTGCCCCTGCACAACATACAAATATCTGTTCAGTGCAGTGCCGTGATACGTCTATGGACTCAAATGGAATACTGTTTTTTATGTACACAGCCACTCCCTCACCCCTTAAGGAACTCCTTGAAAAACAGCCAGCTAATTTGTATCCTGGTGAAGAAGCCTCTGAATTGTGAAATTACTTAAGTGGTGCTCCGACATACCAATAATTTCAGAGTCAACATCTGTAAGCAGTTCATTAACTTTATCTCTAATACCTCTTACATTTTGATGAAATATGCCAATTTCTTCTTCACTTGGGAAAATTACATCCTCTGAAGGTGAGCCCTTAGTTAGAGGGACTTCCTGTAAGCAGGTATAGCTATCAGCTGACTTTAATCTATAAAAGGTGCAGCTCTAACACCAACTACTACAGGAATTTTTCCATGAGTGATCCCACCGCCACCACCCACTACACTTTCACCTTTAAGCTTTGCATGCCTCCCCTTCCCATACCTATTGAGATGCAGGCCATGCCCTGTGAAACCCGATCTGCCATTTGACCCAACTGGCACCACTGAGATGTGACCCATGCCCTCTGCCATCAGCACTTTCCCCAGCCCCATGTTAACACGCCTAACAGCAGCATTAAAATGAGGCCAATCCTGTTGCTGAAACAGTTGCACAAAATACACATTAGTGCCACCAATTTTAGTACCTATCTTTACCAGGTCACCACCTACATCATATTACCCGTCCCTATCAAGACTGTTCCCTGCCTCACTGAATTTCACTACCTGATCCCCCTTCATAAAATTCCTGCAAAACACCCCTATGCTGTCAGTCATTTGAACTAACCCTGCACTAGGCTTTACAATGCTGGTGACCTGGTACTCACTCCTTAACACTTCCTGCAACTGCTGGTCCACACAGCAGAACCATCTTCTTTCTGTTAGGCTTTGCAACTGACCTAGGCCTCCTGACTGCTGAAGATGGCTGCATGTTCTCTACATCTACAGTTACAAGAGGCTCCTCTCCAATCAGCTCTGACAGTTGGTCAAATCTATTGCATATACGCAAAGGATAACTGTCTGAATATCTCCTGTTCCTAGCTGCCCTTCTTGCCAACAGTCAGTTTCCATTCCCCCTCACCCTTCACCCTTCACCCTTCTCAACTTATCTAGCTCCTCCTCTGTGCATTGTAACTGCACCTGAAGGGCACAGATCTTATGCTCCTGCTCCTCTATCAATTTATTTCTACTACAGGTTCTGCATTCCCAGGAGACAATCTCGCTAGAATGCCCACTGGCTTCCCCACTGCATTCCCCCCCAATGAAAATACTTTGAACAAATCCCACACCATAACCCACAACTCACAAACCTACGACAGAGTCCTCACTTCTCACTCATGGTAAAATTTTACAGTTACTGTAAGAAAACTGTATGTCTACATTACCAAAATTCAGTTACACCAGTAGAATTATTTATAGAACTAACAACAGTGGTCTCAAGATCCTCTGTCTACTAAGAAAGCAACTACTTTAATTAGTACTACTACACCACAGCTAATACCAATAACAACAAAACTTTACAAAATTATTAGCTAAAACCAAAAATTCAAATGAAGTTAAAACACTGAATGAAAATTTGACTGAAATATTTCACTTGAAACAACAAGAAACGTCAGCTGAAAACTAAAGCACAAAATTTACTAAACTACTTCAATGCACAGAAAACTCTAACAAACACAGTGAGCGAACGTTCCAAAAGTTTATTAAACCAATATTTCACCACAAACAGCATGAAACACCACTGAAAACTATTAAATTTAATAGTTGCGACTATAATGTGTTATACTGATTGTTAGCTAATTTTCACACCTGTCAGTAACTGCTTTCTTTTTGATTTGAATTATTACATTCTTATTGAACTCTGAGGGTATTTCATCTGTCTCACATATCTTGCACACCAGATGGAAGAGTTTTGTCATAGCTGGCTCACCCAGGGCTATTAATTGTTCTGACAGAATGTTGTTTACTCCCAAGAACTTGTTTCGACTTAAATCTTTCATTGCTCTGTCAAATTCTCCTTGCAGTATCATATCTCCCATCTCATCTTCTTCTATATCCTCTTCATTTTCCATAATATTAACTTCCAGTTCATCTCTCTTGTATAGACCCTCTATATACTCCTGCCACCTTTCAGCTTCCCCTTTTAGGACTGATTTTCGACCTGAGATCTTGATATTCACACAACTGCTTCTCTTTTTTCCAAATGCCTCTTTAACTTTCCTGTAGGCAGTATCTGTCTTTCTCCTACTCAGCTGCGACTGTCTGCACTTCTGCCATGTGTAAACTTACGGGTCACCAATGAAGATAAATTGTAGCTGATGGCTTTGTTGGTGTATCCAACTTTAACTTTGTGTGTGTTATTTCTTTCTTTGTGCCTATCATTTATCTTGAGATAGTCTCTGAAGTTCTACAAATCCATAAAAAAATTTTTCTCATTTAGACCAAAGGGCACAACATAGGAAAGTCAGTGAAAGTGCCAATAACAGCTTCTTTTCCAGCTCCTACTGGTTCTGAATCAGGAAAATGTTATATTAAAATACTAATTTTATCCTTCAACAAAATTATACAGCAAAATGGAAAGTATGAGTGTGAAAAATTAACTTAGGGCACACTGAGACACTGACTCAAATATGTTTCACAACTTGTGTTTCACTTTACTCAATGTGTAACGTCTTCAAAAACATTATAGCAGCCTAATGATAATGTATTTTGCAACTTAAAACTACACAATATTTAGACTGAAGTACATAGATTCCCGGTATATTTTATTATTACCTAATTTAAATTAGTAGCCATGTATCATACGCAACAAATTACTTAACATTCCAAGGAAATGTTTATGTAACTTTATTCAAATAACTATATGCACTGATTGCCCAAGTCAGGCTACTATTTTCCAAATTACCTCCTATTCACATCACCAATGAAACAACACTGTAACACTACCACAAGGAGAGAAGATAGAAATATCTTTGTCTTTCAATCTAAAGACTTTGTCATAACAGAATCTAGGTAAAGTATACCGAACTGAAATGAAACCAAAATATTACGTTATTTTAAAGAAATAATATTTTACCAACTATCCACAAAGTTTCATATTTCTCATGCCTCTCCAATTAAACAATTTACACTGATGAAAAAAAATCACAACACCAAAAAATAATTAATTTAGAGTAGTGAAATTTTAAGAATGCATTTGTCTAGATAACATATTTAAGTGATTAACATTGCAAGATCACAGGTTAATGTAAGGGAGAGATAAGCCATTGCAAATGTGAAACGCTAGTATGTAAATAAGCAGTGCAACTGCCATAATGTTGATATCATTGCTGAAAACATGCATGCATTGAGTAGTACAGATGCTGGATGTCAGTTTATGGCATGGAGTTCCAGGCCTGTTGCACTCAGACGGTCAATAAAGGGACAGTTTATACTGTTTGTGGATGAGGCTGGAGTTGTCATCCAATGACATCCCATATGCGCTTGATGGAAGACAGATCTGGTGATCAAGCAGGCCAGGACAACATGTCAAAACTCTGCAGACTGTGGTCAGCTACAACAGCAGTATGTGGGCAAGCGTTATCCTGTTAGAAACCACCACCTGGAATGCTGTTAATGAGTGACGGCACAACAGGTTGAATCACCAGGTTGAGGTACAAAATTGCAGTGAACATGGGACAACCATGAGAGTGCTCCTGCTGACATATGAAATTGCACCACAGACCATAATTCTAGGTGTTGGTCCAATGCATTTAGCATGCAGACAAGTTGGTTGCAGGCACTGAAATGGACTCCTTCAGATCAACACATGGACATAACTGGCACCAAGGCAGAATGATCTTTCATCAGAAAATGCAACAGATCTCCACTCTGCCCTCCAAAGAGCTCTTGCTTGATACTACTGAAGTTGCATAAGGTGGTGGTTTGGGTTCAGTGGATTGTACACTACAGGGTATTTGGCTCAGTGCTTTCCTTAATGTAACCAATTTGTAACACTTCGTTGTGTCACTGTGGTGCCAACTTCTGCTCAGATTGGAGCTGCAGATGCAGAACGATGTACCAGAGCCACATAGGAAACATGATGGTCTTCCCTTTCAGTAGTACCATGTGGCAGTCTGCAGCCTGGGTTTCTTTTGACCATTCATATTCATGAGCACTGTTGCCAGTAATCATGTATAGAGGCTACATTCCTGCCAAGTCTTTCTGCAATATCACAGAAGGAACATCCACCTTCTCATAGCCCTATTATACTACCTCCTCCAAACTCAGTGGGGTGCTGATAATGGTGTCTCTGTTCCTTTAAATACAGTCTTGACTAACATCAACTCGTCATGTCCAAGCTCAAAGGTAACTAACACTCATACTGTTACAGTGTGTATTTAGAGCAAACTTGATCTGCATCCTCACAGTGGTGCTACTAGTGGCACTCCTATGCAATTGGTGCAAAATTTGACTATACATCATCTTACAGATGTAGTAACATGCCTACCAACTTTTATTTACCTCACACAACTCCTTCTTTGTGTTCTGATTTTTTTCTGTCACTGTATTTCATTCACAGTATCGTAATATTAAGCCAAGTTTAAGAATTGCTTATGGCTCAATACAAATCGTTTTTATCTCTTTAGAAGATTTTACAACAAAATCGATTTGTACAATAAATAAAGATTCCACATTTCGGAAGGATGCAATCTTTCTAAGAACAGATGTATGTTAACTAACTACCACTAAATGATCTTGATGAAACTTGGCAGGAATGCATTGGGTGCAGAGTAATGCAGTAGCCTTTTTGTGCCCAGTTTCACTTTTAATGAGTAAAACACACCCTGCAAGGTAATTTGGCATATTAGGTTTGGAGGTAATATCTTTGAAATGATGATATGTAAAAAAAGGTTCTCATATCAAAGTCAATATGTAATTAACCTTCTTGGAAACTGTATAACTGAATTTTATAACATTCTAAATTTCTTCAAAATACCCCACCACCATTAATTTATTTTCAAAAATGGTAACTTTTGTTACAGTATAAACCAAAGAAGTTTTGAAGCTACATACATCTATGTGTAATAAAGCTGGTATCTGGCATACAATTTTTGGAAAGTGCTGTCACAGTATTTTCAGCATACCTAATTAAAACATGTAAACAATCATTATTAGTCTAGCTACTTATTTCACTCATATTTCTTTTATGCAGCACAACACATATTGTGTAACGATACCCAAAATATAGTGCAGTTACTAAAACTGAATTTCTTGGAATTCATATTCAAGAAAATCTTCACTGGAGCTGTCATAGTGCATCTCTAAATTCAAAACTAGCAAAAATTAGCTATGTAGTAAGATCGTTTTGCAATAACACTAGTGTAGGAACAGTTTGGGTTGTATACCTTGCTCACGTGTATTCATCAGTGAAGTGCAGTTTCATTTTCTGGGGGAATGTGAACCAAAGCAAAACAGTTTTTAGGAATTAGGAATTATAAGAATAATTAAACAAGGAAGCAAGCAGCAGAAAAGCATGCAAAACTTTCTTTTAAGATCTAAAAATTTTATCCCTTCCCTGCATTTATATACTGCAAGTAGTTTTGCAAGACAAAAAAGTATAATAAGGAAAGAAAACACTTTTATGGAAAACAAAATTGACCATTATTACAGTACCAGGTCACACAGCAATATACATGTTAGTCACTGCAACACCACTTTTTGCAAAAAAGGTGTATACCATGCAGGAAAAAAAACTATGCAACAAATTACCAAGACAAATAAAATTTCATCCGGAACTATAAAACTTTAAGTCTGTGATAGCTTACAGACCGTAAAACTGCTTTTATTCAATCTTGTGGTATCCTATGCATTAAAACATGTAGATCAGGCTTTTAATTGCAGGAATAAGTTGTAAATGTACAGTATATAGTCTAATTTGTTATTTCTCACTTAACAAAAATTTAAATAACATATGTTTAATATTCATAAAACAACAGCTACAAAAGTTATTTCTGTCAATTACCTTGTGTGTTATATATGTTCTGTGAAGGAGGTTTGGCTCAATGGCTCTGAGCACTATGGGACTCAACTGCTGAGGTCATTAGTCCCCTAGAACTTAGAACTAATTAAACCTAACTAACCTAAGGACATCACAAACATCCATGCCCGAGGCAGGATTCAAACCTGCGACCGTAGCGGTCTTGCGGTTCCAGGCTGCAGCGCCTTTAACCGCACGGCCACTTCGGCCGGCTGAAGGAGGTTTACACAAACAAATAAATAAATCTAATCGTACTGGGAAAGCTGTAAAACCTAAACTGCCTTCTTTTGATGCTGGAGATTTTAGAGCCTCTGCAAAAGCTTAGGCAAATAGTAATCTAATTTTTCATCTATAACTGAAGCTACCATACAAAATCATTTGGAATCATGTTCAAGCATTGTGGAAAATAATATGAATTGCACATGTTGAAATTTAGAAAAAAAAATGACGAACACTTGATATTAAATAGAATACATCTGTATTTTATAATAGTAAACAGTGATAAATCACTATCAGTTAACGTACCTCAGCTATCCTTCCTTCCTGTAGATAGATTAGGATGACAGAGTTTAAAAAGAGGATGACTATTAAACTGATAAACATTGCATGGGAAGTTAATAACTCTTCGATAATAATTCTATCAAGTTGTTATGTTCACAGAAACAGATTATAAAATAATAAAAGTAAAGGTAAAAGGGTGTGTCCATAGCTCTCTACTTTTTCGGAATCACATAGGCAGTTTAAAATGATTACAAGTCCTCTGTTTATTGCTTGCAGTACTGAAAAAGAACTTACCGTTCTCCCATTTGTTTCTTGGTACGTTTAATCAATGGCGATTGAGATGTAGTCTCACAGGAAGTGGACTCAGCTGCTACAGGAGCTGCTTTTGCCACAGATGACATAATCCCTCCTGTTCCTCCATGTCCTGAATACCTATAAACACGAATTAGTCCAGGACAACATGTCAATTTATGCTTTAGTAGGTAGTAATGGCACAGAACAAGTTAGGTCATCAAAAAATTATTGCGCTATGATATGGGATTGCAGATAACTAGCCAGACTTTCCCTGTCTTTTTTCCCCCTAGGACTGCAGTATCAGCAAATCTACATCTCCATCTACATCATATTCCTCAAAACACCAAAAGGCTTGTAGCGGAGGATACTTCTCATATCAATAACTGATCTCCACCATCCCTGTGCCACTCTTAATGGCGCATGGGAATAATGATTGCCGACAAGCCTCTGTATTACTGTAGTTCAAATTTCTCATCAGGGTCATTTCCTGAGAGGCATGTGGGAAGAAGTAATATGTTATCCAATTTTTCCCGGAAAGTATTATCTCAAAATTTCAATAGTGACCTCTGTTGTAATGTTTGCCAATGGAGTTTGCTGAGAATCTCTATAATACTCTAGCACCAACTAAACGATCCCAGGTTAGGATCCCATAATGACTAATACTCAAGAATAGGTCGGACAAATGCCTTATGAGCCACTTACTTTGTGGATGAGTTACATTTACTTAAGATTCTTCCTACGAAATCAGTCCGGCATCTTTTTTTCCTACTACTTGTTTTATATTGTCATGCTAATGAAGGTCGCTTTGGATAGATGCTGTTTCACACAGTTTGTCATCAATAGTGTAGTGGTACAGTAGCGGATCCCTTTCATTATGTATATGCAATACACAGACTGTAAAGTTACAAAAGTCACACTAATATTCAAGAAAGGTAGCAGGAGTAATAAACTAAACTACAAGCACACATCTATTATGAATTAGGCCCACCTCGATGAGAACGGCCTATTGACACATAGTCAACAGGGATTCAAAAAAAAAAATCGTTCTTGTGAAACAAAACTAGCTCTTTACACACACGAAGTGTTGGGTGTTATTGACTAGGAATTTCAAATTGATTGCATATTTCTAGACTTCCAGAAGGCTTTTGGCACTGTACCACGCAAGCGACTTGTAGTGAAATTGCGTGCTTACGGAATATCGTCTCAGTTATTTGACTGGATTTGTGATTTCCTGCCAGCAAGGTAAAAGTTCGTAGTAATTGACAGAAAGTCATTGAGTAAAACAGAGTTGATTTCTGGTGTTCCCCAAGGCAGTGTCACATGCCCCCAGCTGTTCCTTATCTATTTACATAATATAGGAGACAATCTGAGCATCCGTCTTAGGTTGTGTGCAGATTATGCTGTCGTTTATCGTCTAGTAAAGTCGCCATAAGTTAAAAACCAATTGCAAAACGATTTAGAAAAGGTACCTGTACGGTGTGAAATTTGCCAACTGACCATAAATTCTGAAAAGTATGAGGTCATCCACCATATGAGTGCTAAATGGATCACGTTAAACTTCGGTAACACAATATATCAGTGAAATCTAATGGCCGTAAATTCAACTAAACACTTAGGAATTAAAGTTACGAACAACTTGAACTGGGAAAAACACATAGAAGACGTTGTGGGGAAGGCAAACCAAAGACTGCATTTCATTGGCAGAACAATTCGCAAATGTAACAGATCAATTAAAGAGACTGCCTATATTACGCTTGTGCGGCATCTTTTGGGATAGGCTACAGCTGCATGATCTGGGATCCTTACCAGAAAGGATTAACAGAGTGAGCCCAGAGTCTACGATATATCCGAATCGGGGCAAAAACTTGATAGTGCCCTCCCATCTCCACCCTCTCGAGCGTTTGACATAGGAAGTCAAAAATTTTAAAAAATCGTTTTTTAACTATTGTGTTCATTTTGTAGCGCACATCTTTCTGAAGAGTCTGATACATAAAACATATATGTTTGAGGAAATGTAAGACACGTTATTTGGTCTTACGTGGGCCAAGACGAGGTGCCACGCGCCTTCACAAAGTATTCTTCGATCGGACGCCACACTATTTCACTCTGTGGGATTCAAACGTGTATATTTTGGAATGGAATCAAACCTATATTCAGGACAGTGGTAATTAAAATGTGCTGTGGTGCCTCTCCTACTCCCAGTAGGCCGGTTTGGCATCCTAACCACCCTTAAAAATTAATAAATAAACTAACAATTAATACTGGGTGAGATTATTTGTGACCGGGAGAATAAGAACTCTTCAGAAAATATGCACTCTTTATTGGTTTATAGCTACTAACTTTCTCTTTTTTGTGACATAAAATTAAATATAGGAAATATAAAACCAGTAAAGACATGAGACAAGCACGATAGTGCACAATTCTTCAGTCCCTAGGTACCAGCAATTTTTTCTCCATAATATTGCTAACGCTTTACAATACGTGCTTTCCTTTTTGCGAAAGAATCTATAAGCAAGACCGTTTTGGCATACAAAGTGGCCATTTTTATCTACCTCATTTACATAAACAACACGACAGAACATAATTCACATAGTACCAATATCAAATGCCTATTAAGACTGTTAGAAGCTAAAAGTTTTATTTTAGGAAATAGTTTCACATTTCAGTTACATTCTCCAGTTTCTCAAGCATGTGATCGAAAAGAAGTAGTAGTACGTAATTTTTATGCAAATATGGAGACGTAATATTTTTCCATACAGTTTGTGTGATGTCCCCGTTTCCTCTCTAACAAACAATCTTGTCATCACTAATTCAGTAACTAATCCTGCCATTGTCAAAAATTATTATCCGGTTAACTTCGCTAACCCACGTTTATTCCCCGGTTAGGTGTTATTTCATGTTCGTACAACGTGTGTTCCTTGCTTTCCCGAAAATAGAACTTAAGCGGCTACCAACTTGGAACTGTACTATTCGCCCTTAGTAGTGTAGCGTTCTGGCAAAAATTTTCTGTCAAAATTTCATTTTGTTGGTTAAATGGTTCAAATGTCTCTGAGCACTATTAGACTTAACATCTGAGGTCATCAGTCCCCTACAGCTTAGAACTACTTAAACCTAACTAACCTAAGGACATCACACACATCCATGCCCGAGGCAGGATTCGAACCTGAGACCGTAGTGGTCGAGCGGTTCCAGACTGAAGCGCCTAGAACCGCTCGTCCACCAAGGCCGGCTTTTGTTGGTTACACCACGAAGATAATTTGTAATCTTTGTTACCGGTTGTTCGTGTTAGTCGTTTATTTCCACTGAGGTAGTCTGAATCTATGGATTTCGCTAACAATTATAGCAATGCTTATCATTCGCAAACCTAATCAACCACATTAACAAACAGCGATTGGCATTCGCCTGTTTGGGTTTATTCAGCTCAGTTCGTGTAGCCCCGTCCCCTTTTGTCTGCGGAAGATTTTTGATTTCTAAATTCGACGAAGATTCCGCTGGCAGAGACAGCATATACACTACGCACGCATTTATGTATTTATTTATTTAGTCCTTCAAATCCTATATGTATAGAATATATACAAGGATATTGGACATGGTTAGGCATTTACAAGATAAAATACAGTTTGTATTGCAATCCTAAGGACTAGATATTGAAGTAATTTAGCACAGATTCATAAATACAACAAACATTACAGGCAACATACAAATTAGAATATTAATATTGCATCTTTATTTTTGTTGTTTGGCTTTTATATATTCTGTCAGACTGTAAAAGCAATGATCAATTAAATATGCCTTTACTTCAGCCTTAAAACCACAGAGTTTACCTATTGATTTAATATGTTTAGGTAGATTATTGAAAATCTTTATCCCAGTATGTAGTGTGCCTTTTTGGCACAATGATGTTCTCACCCGTTTCACATGAAGGTCAGATTTTTGCCTTGTATTGTGTGCATGTATATCTTCATTTTTTAATAAGATATCTGGGTGTCTATTGATATATTGTTTGATGAAAACTGATGTTTCATAGATAAAAATGCAAGGAAGAGGAAGAACTGACAGTTTTTTGAATATGGGTCTGCACGATTTCGTATTGTTTACCCCTTCAATAATTCTTAGTATTCTCTTTTGCATCCTGAAAAGTTTAATATTTGTTGTTGTATTGCCCCAGAAGATTATGCCATATTTAATTACAGAATGCACATAGGAGTAGTATACATTTAACAGGCTGGCTTTGCTGCAACAAGTTTTTAAGATCCGTATCATGTAACAGGTTTTGCTTAGTTTTCTTTGCAAATATTCAATATGTACCGCCCATTTTGTGTTGTTCTGGAGCCAGAGTCCCAGAAATTTAGTGCTGTCAACACTTTCAAGAACTCTGTCCCTAAGTTCTATTTCTATGTTTGGGTGGTGCCTTCCTTTTACATTATAGAAATTCAGTGCTACTGTCTTTTCTTTGTTTATAATTAGCTTGTTGTAGCTGAACCACTGTTCTACACTGTTCATTGTTTGGATAGCGGAGTCTTTAAGTTTTTCTTCTGTTTTACCACTAATAAGGAAGCTTGTATCATCTGCAAATTGGAGGGTAGTTTGGCAATACTTGTTGTACATAAGATCATTGACATAGAGGAGAAACAGAATGGGTCCTAATACTGATCCTTGAGGGACACCATATTTCACATTTTCATATTCTGAATAGTAGTAGCTGATTTTGTTATGGTCAGTATATTGCACTTCAACCACCTGTTTGCGACCACATAGGTATGTCTTGAGCCACTCATTGGATATACCTCTAATTCCTAACTGGTCAAGCTTCTGCAGTAGGGCACTATGGTCAATGACGTCAAAAGCTTTAGATAAATCAAGACATATGCCTGTCACAAACTCACCTGCATCCAGTTTAGTATAGATTTCATTAAGAAATTCAAATATTGCACTTTCAGTTGAATAGCCTTTCCTGAAGCCATGCTGTGAAGGAGAGAGAATCTTATTTTTAATTAGGAAATCAGACAATCTCTTATAAAAAACTTTTTCTAAAATTTTAGATAATACAGGCAGTAGGGCTATTGGTCTATAATTTGAAACACATTCTGGATTTCCTTTTTTGAACAGTGGTTTCAGCTTTGCTGTTTTTAAGCATGAAGGGAAGGTTCCTGATGCCAGTGAGCTGTTGCACAAATGTGTCAGGGGTTCAGCTAAGGCAAGACAGCATTTTTTAATAATTGCATCTGGTATTCCATCAATTCCACATGAGTAGCCTGTTTTCAAGGTTTTTATAACTGATAAAATTTCTTCAGAATTTGTGGGTGAAAGGAACAAAGATGTAGACACATTTCTCACACTATTGCATGTTGGAGGTGATATTTTGTTGTGTTCTTCCAGTCCACTCACCAACTCTTCACTTACGTTTGCAAAATATTTGTTGAAGGTCCCTGCAATTTCTGTTGGGCAAGAAATCATTTGTCCTTCATAACATAAGTTCACATTTTTATATTGTTTAGTTTCACTTGTTTGATTTTTTATAACTTCCCATATAGCTTTAGACTTGTTTTTTGAGTTTTCAATGTATTTGTCATTTGCCATTGTTTTAGCTTTCCTTACAACATTTTTGAGGATCCTCTTGTAATTCTTCAGGTACAAATGAAATTCATGAGGCATGTTCTGTGTCTTTGCTATATCGTGTAATCTTCTTTTCTCTGCACAAGATATTCTAATACCTATTGTAATCCATTTGTTCTTCTTGAAGTTAGGTTGACATTTTTGCTTTTTTAATGGAAATGCAGCTTCAAAGTATAACATGAAGATTTCCATGAATTTTTCAAACTTTTTGTTAGTATTTACACAGGTATACACTTCATACCAAGTTTCTTCACTTAGTCTCTGTACAAAAAGGTTTATTTGTTTGTTAGTGAATTTCCTTGCTTCTTTTACAAGTTCCTCTTTCTCAGTTGTTTCACTTGGGGTGTGCAAAGCAATAAACTGTGCATAGTGATCACTGAAGCCAGTATTAAGATTTCCGGCACATAAATTGTGATTTACATTTGTGTTTATTAATATCTGATCAATTGTTGAGCTAGTTCAGAAATCAACTTAGAATGTGTTCAAAAACCAGTGGAGTGCATCGAGCAAGTTCAAAGAAGCGCAGCACGTTTTGTATTATCACGAAACAGGGGACAGAGTATCACTGTCATAATACATGATTTGGGGTGGAAATCATCAAAACAAAGGCGTTTTTCGTTGCGGCGGTATCTACTCATTAAATTTGTCACAAACTTTCTCCTCTGAATGCGAAAATAATTTGTTGACGTCGACCTATATAGGAAGAAACGATCATCATAATAAAATAAGGTAATTTAGAGCTCGCACGGGAAGACGTAAGTGTTCGTTTTTCCAGCGCACTGTTCGAAATTGGAATAATACAGAATTATTGTGAAGGTGGTTAGATGAAACCTCTGCCAGGCACTTAAGTGTGATTTGTGGACTATCCATGTAGATGTAGAAGAATATGTTACATTTATTCACATTCAAAGTCAAGTGCCAGAGCCTGCACCATACATTAATGCTCTGCAAGTGATTCTGCAAATTCGCACTGTCTTCTAGGATTGCTACTTTCTGATAGACAATCACAGAAATTGAGAACAGTCTGCCAGAGCTTTTGACACTTTGTACTAGATCATTTATACACACTGTTAACAGTATTGATCCTACCACACTTCCCAGGGGTACAGTGGAAATTACCTTTACATCCGTAAATTTTGGTGACATGTTGAGTTCTATTCACAAGGAAGTCTTGAATCCAGTCGCAAATTTGCTGTGATACTCAATAAGCTCATTTTTTTTTAACTACCTGGTAATGCGGGATGATGTCCAGTGCTTTCCAGAGGTCAAGGAACACGGCATCAACCTGAGCGCCATTGTCTACAACACTATGGATCTCATTGAGGAACAGAGTGAGCTGAGTTTTGCAAGATATCTGTTTGCAGAATCCATGTTGATTTTTACAGAGGAGATTTTCTTTCGCCAAAAATTCTTGAGCATAAAGCTTGTTTCATAGTTATACAAAAGATGCATTTGCCGTATGGGTGTTCTTCAAAATAGGGACTTGTGCTTTTTTCCAGTCACTAGGTACCGTTTGTTGCCCCATTGATCTATGGTAAACAACTGCTAGAAGGGGAGCAAGTTTTTTTGCATAAGCTTTGTAGAATCCTACAGGTATCTCATCTGGCCATGATGCCTTTCCACTACTAAACAATTGTAGTTGCTTTTCTGTTTCATTATCAGTTATCTCAGTATCTGCCATTTCGACATTTGTATGATGATTGAATGGCGGGGCCATGTTATGATCTTCCACGGAGAAACAATTTTGGAAGGCCGAGCTCAGTATTTTACTTTCTCTCTGTTACCTATCTTCCATTCTTCCATTCTGGTCCCAGTATCTTCACTAAGTGAATGAATAGAGCGTTTTGAATTGTGTATTGATTTTACGGAAGACCAAAAGCTCTTAGGGTTTTTATTGAGATCAGTTGACAAAATTTTACTTTCAAAGTCACTGAACACTTCTCTCATTGCTCTCCTTGTGTTCATTTTACTTCTCTTGAATATGGTGTGAAGCTCTCTTTTAACACGTAGCAGGTTTCCAAACACAGCTATCAAACAATGATGGGTCTTTTCCATCCCTTAATTCCTTGCTTGAAACGTGATTGTCTAAGACATATTAAGTGATGCTTCTGTATTTTTTTCCATTTGTGCTCGACATCTTCATCATCAACACTGAATATTTGGTGCGGACTACTCAGATACTCTGCAATTCGTATGCTGTCACTGTTGCTAAGCAAATCTATCTGCATACCCTTCTTAAAATTCTTTCTAATACCTGCTATTGCAGCCTTATGATCACTGATGCCCTCCTTTATGTTAACTGAGTCGATAAGCTCAGGTCTGTTACAAGGAGGTATAAGATGTTACCTTCACTAGTTGGTTCTCTAACTATCTGCTCCAAGTAATTTCAGAGAAGACATTCAGAATAATGTCGAATGAATTCGTCTCTAGCACAAATTTTGATCACATAACTCTCCCTATCTGTACCCTGCAAGTTGAAGCTACCCTCTCCCCCCATTACAACAGCATGATAAGGAAAATTATTAATCATGTCCTACAAGTTCTTTCTCAAGTGCTCTACCACTACAGCTCCTGACCCATGACGTTTATAAAAGCAACTCAGTATCATTTTTGACCAATCTTTGATGCTTAACTTCCCCCAGATTAATTCAAATTTAGAATCCGTGATAAAATTGTTAAATATTATTGAGTTCCTTACTGCAATAAACATTCTGCCACCATCGGTGAGTAACCTGTCCTCGCAATAAATATTTAAATTTGAATTTAGGATTTCATTGCTATTCACTTTTCTGTTTCCAAAAATAACCTTCAATAAGCAACACTAATCCTGGGACCTCTTCTTGGATGCACCTGCTGCTTACTAATATCATATCAATCTTTTCTATATCTGATCCACGAGGACAATCATTTTCTAAGAACATTTTAGCTGTTGTAACTTCGATTTTATAAGGCAATACATCTCTGATCCAAAGGGTAGAGGGATTTCTCTTACATAAAAAAGCCTATGTGCACGCTACACATACTCTGGTACCCTAATAGCCATTTCCTGCTTTTAGTTCATGGCTAACCTGTTTTAAGGCAGGCCATACAATTCTGTACTCATAATAGAGGCTGAGAAATTTGCAACCAATACCATTACAGAGTCATCTGAGCCTCTGTTTTAGACCTCCCCTCTGCTCCAAACCACAGGACTGAGATCAACCCTGTGTATGATGCAACAACTAGACAGCTTAGCGTGCACTCTGTCTGATGCTAGTTGCCTTCACCAAATTAGCTAAACACCGAAAGCAACCAAGGATGGCCTCAGAACCCAATCGGCAGGCATCATTCATGCCAACACGTGCCACTATTTGCAGCCTGTTGTACCTGAGATCCCTGGTAAACATACTGAGTGCACACTGGCATTCTCTCCTACTCTACATACTATTTCCCTGATGGTCTCCATTATGCAACTAATACTTGAGCTCCCAGTGATTAACATACACATCCTCTGCAATGGTATAGACTGGGCAGGAAAATTGGCTGCTGGCCCAACAGGTGAGGCAACTCATGCTGGCTGAGAAGTATTATGAACACCGGGTAGCACCTCAAACCTGTTGCTAAGGTATAAAGAGTCAGCTGTGCTGACTCTTCTCTTTTTCACGTTCTGACCAATGACACACAAACCTACCACTGTCTGCCACACATTCTTGGGTGTGGATCAACTGGTCAGATGTTGTATTTCAAAAGATCTAGTGACAACCAGGTCACCAGGAGATTTCAACAGCACCAAATGTGTCACAGATCTCATCACCAGTGCCCTTATGTTGCCACAGCTTTGAGCAGTAGTCAGAAGCCTGTCAACCATGGCCAATGCAGATTCCACCTTTTTACAGATTCTGTTAATATTGCTTCTCTTGCTTAGTAATGTAAATTTTGTAAGTTCTATCATATCTCAAATTCATCTGCACAAAGATAGATAATGAATAGGATGATATGACAGCCAAATGCGGTGAATCAGTATGAACACCTTGGCATAAGAATTCCTTTCTAGAAGATTTGACCTGCCGTATCTGTCAGTACTGTGGGTATTTTCAAGTTTTCCTACTATAATTAGTAGTCTGTGAATTTATGGGTTGCAGCCAGATGATGTTGACATCTTGCCATGATATTTTGGCTGATAAACATGCAACCATCTTCATGTGATCTATAGAACTGTAGAAAACTAGTATATGTTGCTAAGTTTCTCCAGAAATTTTGCACATTGACAAAATACATAGATCTTGGCTGTATGACTAGCATATACAAAATTTAGTATCCTTTTGAACAGCACAAGCACACTGTAAAGCCACAGGAGTAGCACCCATTTACCATCACTTGCTTTTCATGCAGTGTGGCATCCTACATCCAGCAGTTCCCTCACTGGCTTTTACTTCACTGCCATAAAAAAATATAGGAGTGAAATAAATCACAGTGCAGCATGATGTGTAATGACGAGTGAAGCAACTGCATCACACCCCCGCATTTGTCAACTTGGGAATTTATCCACACATGGGGACAGCCAAATGAGTGCATGCAGCCATACACACCAAGCACACTGCTGTGCCACTAGGCAGGATACCAATCATCTTCAGTAACTTCTGTCAAGTTACATGAAATTTATTTGGCACCTCTCTCAAATACCACAATAGAGTGAAGACCATGCAGAACTGAAACATACTTACAGTCCTCTAATGCCCATCATCAAATATTGATTCATTTGAAGTGCACATTCGTAACTGTTACTCATGCATGCCATTTGTCAAATTGAGAGGCCATGGACTGAAAAGTCAAGGCTCAAACTAGTAAAATTAATTGGCTCTGAGTGTGTCATTAGGTAAAAGCTTTTTAATCGGAAACTCTAAGGAGAGAGCACTTTAGTCAACGCACATAAACAAAAAAGTGTGGCCCCAAGAGCTGTTACAATTTTTCCACATTTATACCAGTCTACAAGAATATCCCACTTGTGATGGGCATGGAAACAGGTGACTGTCTACTCTTTTTAGATCTCTTAATTGTTTGGAAAGTGATCAGGTCATTAGAGCTTTCTGTTTAATGTAAGTTGACAAATACAGATATGTATTTACAGGCATTTAACTGCCATGAGTCTTCACAAACTACACTGTTCAGTCACTTAATGCGACCACTTGTTGAAAGCCTCTCGTTTGACCTCACTGTATTCTGTATGCAATGCTCTTGACATTTCATCAATAATGTGACTGCCATTCATTTCACTGCCTATAGTTCAGTGTATGACAGATTTCATGCCGCTGTCGGTATACAGTCCACTTCTAACTACTAAATCTTTTTCAGCATTGGATTCTAAACCTTGCTCCTTACTATCAAACACGCTATTATCAACTTCTCTGTCACTCATCTTATCAACGGTTGTCGAACACTTAACAAAATGAACACTCTTACTCTAATTCTAGTGTTGTTGATTTGTGCCGTCACTGTATTATGTTGTGATATGATGGTTTATTTACATCTAGCAAGTTCCTCATTGGGTAATGCTCTTCAGATGTGGTGACAATATTTTCAGATTCCTACTGGCTGACGTCTTCCAAACATGGTAGCCATCTCCTCAATATTCCTTTCTCTGGTTTTAAACGTGCCTCTGAATTTGATATTCTTCTCAATTTTGAACTACCCGATCTCCAAATATGAACTTTTTAATTTGTTACTAATAAACACTTCACAAACTATATGAGTATTCTTGTTTCTTGTGTTGTGAACCACTCATGTTCCATCTGTCACCATTTTTTAATAAACTCTATTTATACAAAATTCACTGTAACCATACCTTCTTAAACACTGTGAATTCTTTTCATAGTGCCATAGTTGGATAACATACTTACATGCTGGCTCTATTAGTCACTTTACAACCTAGTAATAAGCCTTGGACACCTTTTCTTCTTGCAATGTTCACTGTCCCACAGTACATGAACATATGCTAAATAATGTATACCACACTCAGTAACTGCTTTTTGATTTGATCATATATATTTACACACAATGTTCTCTGTCTGGTAGTAAGATCTGTAATAAGCAGGAGTTTAAATATTGTAGTTAAGTTATCAAGTGACACTAGTAGTCACCATATCAAAAAGATCTTTGATGGCAAACAAATACATGAATTTACATGATTTCAGCACTATCAACTGTGAGTCTATGTTTTGGTATCAATAGCTAAATAAATTTTATGAATGTACATTCTGATATATTTGCACAGAATGACTCACACAAGTGTCTACACATTATTCATGTTTTGTTTTCCATGTATTGACTGACTCAGTTTTTGTGTACAACACTTGTATATAGGAGTGCTTAATATCATAAATTACATTTTATGGAACTACAGTCTGATTGTAATTATTAAACAATGATAAAAAACAGGAGAATTGAATGAGACAAAATCATAATGGAGAGTGAGGTAAATTTGCTTAACTAAGAGTGATAAAACTAGAAAAGACTAAAAAGGTACTAGAATTGCCAGTTGCCATTTTTTTTGTATAAAATGGTTGGCTAGTTTCATAACATGATTAATAAAGTACCAGACTCAGATCCCTACTGGTTTGGCTGTTTTGTAGATTCCTCTTTTTCACTCTGAACATAGTTTAACACTTATAGTGACCCAAGGTTTCTTTGAAGACTTCCTAATATTTCATTTATTTACTTTTACAGGAAAATGATTTTAAAAATGGTTACAAACTTATTAAGATGTACATTGAATTTGAAGCTGGTATTAGGCTCTTTGTAAGCTTCACTCCAGCCAATATGTTCTTAAGTTTTTTCTTAAAATCTCCAGTGGTTTCTCATTGATCATCTTTATTGCCTCCATTGAGTTTATCTGGACTTTAAATGTAGCTAAGTTATGTAATGTATCTACCACAGGGAATATGTGTGTTTCTTTAACTTAAGTTCATTGTATGAATACATTATCTGTCAGTGTACTATTATCATGAGCCGTGCAAATAGGTAAACTGAGAAAT